>NC_142243.1:6635008-6947230 GCF_052056855.1 Sturnus vulgaris | reverse complement strand
TACACATGCTAAGCACAATTTCTTCCTCTTGCTGACTGCTAGAGCAGAAAACCTTGACATGTCTGCAGCAGTTAGAGAAGGCTATACAATGTTTTCAGAAATCATTAGGTTTATTATAGAACATCAGCAGGAGGAGGATGTTAGTAATTATTTAAACAGGTGATTATGCAAAACACTATTACCAAATAATTTGTATCTCTCTTCAGAGAAACCTGAACAATGTTTTCCATTAGTGAGAAGCTGATTCTGCTGCCATTCTTGGAGTTATGATAAGTAATAAGTATAGCTAAGATAAATGCTTTGAGTCACTGTATGAAATCAATACGCCATCAATGAATTTTACATTTATATTCCTGCATGACATCCCAAGTGTTACCTGCAAGAGAGTTTGTGATCTTAAAGCAAAATCAGAGGGCAGTTTAGTGACATCATATCCATTTATCTCATATAGTCAAAGGAGGTCAATGATGAATCTTGTAAGTCTCATAATTGCTTATATCAGTTAATTCTGTCCTCAGGTAAATTGGTGAAAACATGCAACAGCACTGTCCACAGAGCTCTTCTCCTCTGATAGCCTAGGGGGAAAAAATTGAAGAGTGTTTAACACTGCAAATACCACAAATGTTAATAACAGATAAAATAATGCTCCTGCACAATTTAGTAAATAATTCTCTTCACTCTGATTTCTAAGCTGGACAATGCCACCTGAGCCATGGTGGTTTAAGTGGGCAGTGACAGGAGCTGTTTTGGGGATCACATTTGCAGTTGGCCTGAGCTGAGCACTGAGTCACTGAACTGCCAACCATCCCTGTGGCTGAGCTGACTCTATCATTCAGACAAAACTCTGCTTCATAACTTACTAAAGCTTTACCTCTCCTCCTTCCAGCCAGAAACTCTTGGATCTGGGGAGGTTTCGTCAGGCTTTGCTCATGACCAATATAACTAGAAATAAATTGAGCTCACTTAACCTTTAACATCTGAAAAAATGAAGGGTTAAATCAGAATATCTTGTGTCAGGCTCACATTATAGTCAATGGACAGAAACTGGCACTTCTAGGGTGAGAACCATTTGACTAATTTTAGGTGTCTGCTTCAGAATGAGATAAATTGCACCATAGATACCAGTGACTTACACTGACTAATTATCAATTGATTCACTCATGGTGTAGTCAATGGACATATTGAGTGTTGTAGATACTCAGATTTATTCAGACAAACCTCTGTGTGGGGCCATAATTCGTTTTCTAAATGTAATTGCAAGATGTCCTTGGGCATCTGGGACAATCTGGGACATGAGTCTGGCAGACAAGACACAGGACCTACAGAAAATTTGCCTCCTGTAGTGACAATGTTTGGGTGGGAGATCCTTGGGCACCTCAGCTGGCCCCGGGTGTGTTTGACCCATGATGTGTGCAGGAAAAGGAAACAAATGACATTTTCAGACAAGCCAGGTCTCCAGCCACTTTTCACAGGGGCAATGACAGCAGCAGCAGCAGCTTGGTGCCACAAGTGTCCAGGGAAAGGAGTTCAGCACTCTGTGCCCAGCAGTCACATCATGCTGCAGGCTGTCCCTGCCAGGCAGGAATATCTCTGGATATATATAATATATATAATATATATATAATATCCCAGGAATATCTCTGCAGATGCCACCAGCTGCAGCCCTGCTGCAGAACTCCCATTGCAGTCACCAAGCCATGCAGTTTGTCCTTCCAGCCAACTGAGCTCTGCTTTGAGAGTCGACAGGTTGCTTTGCCCTTCCTCAACTACCTGAAAGGTAGTTTTGTGAATTGGAGCAGTCTAAACTAATTCATGAAAAATTTATAGCAATTTTGTGTTGTTCCAATTCTGACCTTTGGCTGAAACTGTTCTTTCTCCTCACTTCTACTTTCTCCTCTGTTACGCTAACAGGCAACAAGTTTCCTGCAACATACACACACATCTTTTCTCCAAAGGATAAAAAAGGGAGAAGAAAGCATCTCATTTTTCTTTCTGGGGAAATGAACACATAGTCTAGTCATTTATAAAATGAAAATGCTGCTTAAATAACTCTATATTTCTCTGTTCAGTTAACAGCCTGAAAGCAACAAATTTAAAGTGCAAAACAATTTTCTTCTCTACCTTTTCAGAAAGGATTAAGACCAGTTCTTCTTTTCTCCAATTTGGTATTACAGGGATTTACATCTGGTAGGAGCCTGGAGAGGTGGCTTCTGTTCACTGGCATTGCTATCCTCCAGTTCCAAAATGTGTAAATCACTTTCAAAAATGAGTCAGGATTGTCTCAGATTTTTTTGGAGGCTTCTGACATGAGCCAGACACTTCTGGCTTCTTCTCACTATGTTTTTCTCTACATTTCCATACAGTTCAAAATTACAAAACATCACTCTTGCTGCAAGTGATGCACATGAGGAAGTCACTATAGATTAGAATGAAGCACATAAAGTTGAAAAATTATGTCAGATGCATTAAAGGAAGCTGGAAGAATAAAAAGCTAAACAATGGTGGAATAAAAATAAAATCCTTTAGGAATCTATGAAATGAGGCAATTTCCATCAGTCTGAAGCTGTGCTCCCAGAAGGATGTCTAACACTAGACTGAGGTCCAAAACTGACCTTACTCTGAGATGCAGGTGAAGAAGAAAACAGATGTCTGATCTATGCCGTATGTATAAATAGATATTTGACCTTATCAACTTTTTGGAATGAAAAAGTTCTTCCTGGATGTATTAGTTTTTAAGATGCCCCAACAGCCTGAAGGTTGATTGCTGCCTCTCCTGTAGCTTTGGAGACCTGGTTTGCTCTCACCTTGCCCCAACCCCTTGGTCATCTGCCTGGTTGATTTTGAGAAACTTCAGTGATTTTCCTGACTCTGGTTCTCAGCATTCCATGTTTACATGGCTTTTCTGGTGCTACTGCTGACTAGAGAAGCAGTCACCCTCAGTCAGTCACTCACAATGAGGTGATGTTTTCCCTCTAAACAACTCTAGCAATGGAATGAGACCACAAAAATAAAAGACACTAACTTCCATAATGAGAAATTCTGGGATTTCAAAGATTCTGTATGTTGTATGAAGATCTGGATTGATCTGCAGACTTCGCACCAAAAAAAAAAAAAAAAAAAAAAAAAAAGATAAATAGGAGTCGTGTATCCTGGCTCCTGTTTTTTCTGTAGCTTTGCTAAATTTGTCCTTGAGGTGAATTCAGCCTTTTGTAAATATTCAACAAGTTTGGATTGCTATGCAAAAGGAAATTGGTGTCATAGCTGCAATTTTTATCAAAATCATGTTGTTGGTTGTCAACAAATGAGTCCATCTGCATTCACTTCCCGACATGGCAGTGAGCAAGAGGCACAGGCACAACTGCAAAGCATTTGTTTTCTCAGCAGGATGCAGACTGCCAGGGACTCTGAATGGAATACATTAGCTTCACAGGATTTTTAATTGTTCAGTACAGGTGTTAGAAACTGCCCATCTAGAATCTAAAAACTATAAAATATGTAGATCTGCTGAGCAAACCCTACAGAAGTTTATGAATCTCTATATGATGGTCCTAATGAGTTGTGATAATTTGTACTGTTAATCCTCTAGCACACACTCTATGTAGGATATCTCTCTAAAACCACGGATTTCAAAAGGCCATACAAAATTACCTGCCCTCCAAAAATCCCTAAAATCTCTAAGTTCAGCCTACATCCCAGCAACATTAACACAATCTTCTCACTGACTCCAGTGGTGTTTGGACCAAGGCATTTATCCAGCCATATAGAGAACACCACAAATTTGTGCAGTTCAGGGTTTGATGAATGAACAACTTATAGGTCACTGTCGTGTGCTGCATCAGTTATGATGGCAATGGTGTGCAAAGCAAAAACATTAATTCTATTAGTTGTCAGAATGTGAGCTTGGCTCAAGAAAGCACTTGTCCTCTGCATAGAGATATGAATCCCTGGGGTGTTTGCTGAGGTAGTGTTGATCTATCTGTAATGCAAAAGAGTCTCAGATATTTATGAAATACACACAAGTTCCAGCATCTTTAGCCTGACACAAAAAAAATCACCAGAATCAGCAAATGTTGGTCTACCAGTCCAAACCAAACACACAGAAAAAACAGAATGAGTGTACAAGCATAAGAAGCCAACTGTGCTCACAGCAAGCTCCAGAACATTATTGATAACAGCCTTTAAAATCCTACACAGATACATCCTCTGTCTAGGAGCATCTCCAGGAGACCTTGCAGCACATGTAGCAGCAATGCTATAAAATCTGGGAAGTTTTAGGGCCCAGACTGGCAGAACTGCTAATGTGTTCAGAGAGGAAAATCTAAGTGGGTTTTAAAGATTAAAAATTCAAGCTTGAACCAAAAGATTTGAACAACTTGGGTCAGTGGAACAGAACAATACTTGAGGCACAATAGACTTGGGTGTCTTTGGCTTTGGAATGAAATCTGAAGTATAGTCCATCTTACCTTTTTTATTTTATCAAAATTAAAGAAGACTTATAATATGTGAATAATAGAAAACTTCTTTTCTGAGGTTCTTAAATGCTTTCTGCTTTTATGGATTTCAGTGGGCATAGCATGTAAAAATTAAGCCACTTTAGTACTTCCCAGCATTCCACAAAAGAGAAGGAGCAGTACTTCCAATACTTCTCAAAGACCCTTTCAAACATCAGGGCTAAGACCAGGACTTCTCTGAAGATCTGTGAATTGGGGAGGATGTTTCAAGATCCAGAAAACAAGAATATTCTCTTACTGCCACTATTTAGTCTTCAATGACACTTGTAAACACACCCAGAGTCACTCATTTACCCAGAGCTTTCAGTGAATAGAGCCAGAACTGCAAGTTCACAAAAAAATATGGAACCTTCTACTGCAGTTTCCAGTTCTGGACTGCAAGTTTCACAGGAGTCTTGTTTCCTGTCTCTGATAAATGCCTTTTCAGGTGGTAAGGCTCCCTTTGAAAGCATGAAAGGTGTTTCCCTTTGAAAGTGCCTTCTGTGGAAATTAGGCATTCCTATGATCAATTTTTCATGTTGTCCTTTTTCTGTCTTTGTGAGACTCTGATTCTCAAATGCTAACCTCTGAGAGTCATTGCACATTATATTTTAGCTGAGCTATCATTAAAAATAGCATCCTCATCATATGTCTCCCAGATAAATCACATTATGTTATGCAGGACTTCTTTTCCCCCAATGAAAATAGTAGCAGGATTTCCTTCACAGAGAACAAACTGCAATATTTTTCCTCAGAGAGATAGACATATTGACTAGAACTGGCTCACTTACAGTGAGAAAAAAGTTGAGTGATTGTCAGGAGAAGTTAAACTTGAGACATAAGATCAAATGCAGACCTCTGTCATTTCTGTTAATAAATCAATCCATCAGCTGAGTGCAGTCTTTGGCTGGTAGCTGTCAATAGCTCAGATAAGAGCCAAGAAGCACCCAGGCCTGTATCCAACAGGAGGAATAAAGCCAGACCTAAAACCAATGTGGACTTGCATGCTTTTTTAAATTATAGCCCTTGATTTGTCTATGGTTAAATAAAAAGCACTCTCAGAGGGATTGTTATCATGATGTAGCCAGTTTAGGCAGACCCAAAGTTTATCAAAACTCTCAGAAAAGACCTCTGAAATTTCTGGTGTAACTTCTTGAGGACTGATCCTATAGAAGTCTCTTCTGCATAAAACTAGTTATAAGTGAAAAAGTGTACATTTGCTGTTCAGGGCTTTATTCCAGAAGGAAGCCCTTGAAAGGTAACTAAAATTAGCTGTGACACTGTGTCTTCCTACCTGCTAGAGGGCAGCTCTGCTGAGAAGGACTTGGGAGCCTTGGTGAGTGACAGGCTGGCCATGAGCCAGCAGTGCCCTGGTCAGGAGGACTCATGGTATCCTGGGGTCTTCAGGAGGAGTGTGGTCAGAAGGTCAAGGGAGGTGATCCTGCCCCTCCACTCTGCCCTGGTGAGGCCACATCTGGAGTGCTCTGTCCAGTTCTGGGCTCCTCAGCACAAGAGAGACCAGGGGGTACCTGAAGAGGGTCCAGCAGAGGGTCATGAAGGTGATAAAGGGTCTGGAGCATCTCTGTTATGAGGAAACATTGTGTGAGCTGGGCCTGGGGAGAGAAGAGAGAAGAGAAGAGAAGAGAAGAGAAGAGAAGAGAAGAGAAGAGAAGAGAAGAGAAGAGAAGAGAAGAGAAGAGAAGAGAAGAGAAGAGAAGAGAAGAGAAGAGACTGAGAGGGGATCCCATCAATACAAATATCACAAAGGTGGTGTCAGAGGATGGTGCCAGACCCCTTTCACTGGTGCTCAGCAACAGGACAAGGAGCAACAGCCACAAACTAAAACATAATAAATTCTACCTCAATGAAAAGAACTTCCTCATGTTGAGGGTGGCAGAGCACTGGAACAGCTGCCCAGCGAGGTAATGGAGTCTCCCTGGAGAAATTCCAAACACACCTGGATGAGTTGCTGTTCCAGGTTACACTGTCTTGGGAGGGGGGTTGGACTGGATGATCTCCAGAGGTCCCTTCAAACCCAAACAGTTCTGTGATTCTGTGATTCTGCACCACTACAGTCATGTGCACAGTGGAGGACATCCAAATCGGATGATGAACTCTCCCAGAACAAAGACCTTTGGGACTATCCTGATTAACCTACTATTAGGATCTAGAATGTAAGCCTCCTGCCATAGGTTTCCCATCAGGAAGAGCTCTGCTTATTCAAATAAACTTATTCTCAAGCTGTCAATAAGTGAAGCAGACAACATATGGGCCATGATAATTGTTACCCCGTGGCAAGTAGCCCAGGAGTCCTATTTATATGAGATACAGAAGAAAACCTTGGGACACTTTCTACATGACTTGACAATAATATGCAGTCTTTATGCATATGCCTGTCTACAAAGCATGAGTCATTGTTTTGGGTTTGGTTGTTTTGGGTTTTTTTATAAAGAGGTGCTACATAAAGAGGTTCATGTGCAGAGTATTAAAAGACTTAAAATTAGGTACATTTCTTATGAATTCATCACACATTCTGGTAACACCTTTAATCCTTCAAAAGGACTTCACAGAGTGAATGAACAAAGCCTAGCAAATAGAGCTGCTCTAAATATTTGCATAGAGCCTTCAGTCTGTACAAGCTGGATCTACACTCACAGAGCCCACTGTAACATTCTCAAAAGCCTTTCAGACCTGGAGTGGGGCTGTGAAGAAAATCCCACTTGGCTTCTTCCACACTGAAGTTCATTCAATTTTCCAAGAGCCTGCAGCATTGGGGCTGCTCAATCAGACACAGAAGAATTCACCCAGCCACACTCAGACCCTTCTGTAGTAGGGGAGCATTGGGGCCCTCATTTTGCAAACACACCCAGAGGCACAGTTTGAAAACTGTGATTAATATATAGATGGATTAAAAGAAGAAAAAAAACCCATACAGGTCAAATAAATTATTTGTTACACGTTGTTCACTCGACATCCCTTGGAAGCAAGCAAATTCGTAGGAAGGTCTGGAAATGCTGTGCTGTTCCAGTGTATTTTAATAGCTTTCAGTTCTTTTTTTTGTTCTTTTTTTCCCCTCCTCTAATTGGCAGACCTTTAGGCATTTCCACAGAGGCAGGAACCCCTGGACAGTAAGTTAACCTATGCATTTTTTTTCCTTATTTCTCCTTCAGGATCCCTAAGAAGTAAGCAGATTCCCATTTAGCCTCCTACCCTCATCTTCCCTCCAGGAGACCACAGACTGAAAATCAGGCTGTGCACGTATTTCTGTGCATCTCCAGCCCAGACTCTTTATAGTTCTCTATCTAAATGAAGCCCTCCAACTTTCAGAGCCTGTTTCAAATGCATTGAAAACCTGTCAAGAACAAAACAGGTTCCTAAAGTAACAACTTAGGGATCAGAGAGTTTAAATACTGTACTTCAAAATCAGAAATGTTTCATTTATTAAGAACTGGTTGGAACATCTAACAGCTCAAAGCTGCTAAGATGCTTTTTTTCCTTTGTTTTTTTTTTTTTTTTTCTTTGTGGGTTCTTTTTGCCTAATTTTGTTTGGTTTGGTTTTTTTTAATTAGCTGTTGGCTGGACTGATCCCTTCTCTGTTTCATTCTGAAAAAATGGGTCTTCTATTGGGTATTCTGAAGGATGAACTGTGAATGTTCTCAACTCTCTCTAGAGAAACATTTCCAGAATTCTGTCACTTTATCAGCCAAGACATTGAACTCATATGGAAATAGAAAACATACTGGAAAATTAGAAGTTTGTCTAAAAAACCAGAACTCTGTTCATGTGCAAAAAAAACTCTAGTGACCAGTTTAAACACTAAGAAAATTTTCTGTATCTTTGCTTTCTTCTTTTGAAAGAGTCTGACCATCCTAAATCTATTCTGATCAAGTATCTGCTGGTCAGGGAGGAGAGTGACAACCAATCTTGACAATTGTTGATACAAAATCAAAATGACAGAGTGAATTATGTGCTCAATAAGAGATAAGGAATGGCTGAGAAGCTAAAGAGAGCGAGGTACTTGATTAAAAGTGGCTTTTATCTTAATTCAAGTCAAAATTGAACCATAGACAAATTTGCCCTAATCTGTTCCAGTTAAGCAGCAACAAGAGGAATAAGTCAATATTTGAGAAGCAAAAGTGATGTTTTTATGCTGAATAACTTGATAAAAACAAGACAACCCTTTTTCTAGCTCTCTACACTGTTAATATGCTGAAGAGTCTCCACAAGTAGCACTTACAAGGCATCAGTCGGCACCTGGTAATGTCAGCTTTGCTCTAAACAGTGGGTTTGCATTAATGGCAATGTGAAATTCTGTGTTTAATGCTTCTCAGTGGTTTCCAAATTAAATGGATTCAGGAACTGAGTAATTTTCACATGGGACTACTCCAGTCAAACACATTCTCCTGAAGGAGACAAAATAAAAGCAAAATACCGTAAAGTGTGTAGCTGATGCAGTCATGTGCCGTTCTGCAGATGTAAATGAAGTCTTTAAACCTCAAAAGATCCTCCTGCAGGAGCCTCAAACTCCACAGAACTAAAACAGTCCTCCCAAGAATGAGTACAATATTCTGGAGTCCAGATAAATGTAAGTATCAGTCTGATGAGAGAATCAAATAAAATGCAAGAGAAATTGAATCCTTCAAAAATAATGCTGGAGGTTTTGAAGACCAACATCCCAGAGTTTCTGTTTGTCTTTCCATGCTGCATGCTTGCCTGCTCATCACAGATTTGGCTAAGCCAGCTGTTTGTGTGCAGAGGTGCCACCCAGGGAGGTTCACACACGTTCTCTTAGGAAGCATTTTGGGGCTGAAGGGGATAGTGCCTGAGCACAGCTTGGGTGACCTTCACAGGTCAGGAGGTGCCAGGGGCTGCATCTGGGCAAGTCTGGCACTCACCAGGCTCTTCATCATCCCCTGTGTTCTTGCCAAGAGCTCATTTCTCATAGCTAAGCATCCCTCATCCCAAAACACCTGCAACTCACATGGCCCAGGATGGGTTTGGTTGATTCCTTGGAGCCTGAGGAGGATTGAGAAAAGGTGAGACAAAGGTGAGACAGGAGGCCTGGCTGTGCAGTGTCATGTTTGTCTCATATAAATATATCATATTCTCATCTCATATATCTCATATATCTCAGTGTCATGTGTATCTCATGTTTATCTCATATGCAGGCAAATGCAAAGATTTACAGTCCCTTCCTTCCAGGCCTAAAGGTACACCTGTTCAAAATTATGTGTCTTGCCTTCATTCTACCTCCCTTCCCTTTTTCCCTTCCTGTTTTACTTCACCTTTTCCCCTTTGGATGTTGCCATAGTTCACATCTCACATCAAAACTTGGTGCCTAAAACTTTTGCCAGTGGCAAAATTTCAGGTGTGTCCATGACACCTCCATAAAGACATGGTTTTCTTTGAAATTCCATCTTGTAGATTTGGTGTGTGCAAGGTCTGATGGAAAAGCTGGGAATCTCAAACTAATTTCGTAGAAAGGACAGAAGCTTTTCAGCCTTAACTGAATGCTCTCAGGAGCATTTTTTTTTAAAGCCATTGGTTTCAGTGTCTTTGCACAGGAACAAATTTTTGGACTAAAGAAAGAGAATTTGATGCAAACACATACAAAGAATCAAATGTACAGTTTGTTTCCTCTTGCTGCACAGTTGTCCCGGCTAAAACAGTAAAAAAGTGCATTTGTCACCAAAACCAGGCAACCTCCTTGAAATTAACATAAGAAACCACAACTCTATGGATAAGAGGCTGCAGGTTTTTTAATAATTTTCTTTTCAGAAATGAATCTAAACTAGTTTCTGCAGTGGTAGATATTGCAATTTAAATGATTCATATGCCAGCTTACTTTACAGTTTGCATATGATGTATTTTAATTTTTAATTTAAATACAAAAAACTCCCAGCAATGTATTAATGGTGGATAGAAAGAGAATACAATCAGGATTTGAGGAACTGTTGCCCAACCACAGCTTCTATAAAATCTGTTAGTAGTGTAACACTGAAGGTATTTCCCCACCACCACCATAAATGCAGGATTATAGGCATACCAGGATTTCAGAAAGGACTTAATTAAGTCCGAGACTGAGATGTTATTCAATTAATCTCCCCAGTACATTTCATTTACAGCTCACTTTTTATAGGTAGACTGTTTTAATGGCAAATTGAATGAAGTCTCACTTAATTTTAGGTTTAGTTTCTATATGATAGACAACAAAAATAAAAAAAAATCTTCCAGCAAGGACATTATTTGACATTTTGTTAAATATTAATGGGCTAGTAAGATACAAGTATAAAATTCAAATGTTTCCAGCGAGCTGTCAGTCAGAGAATTATGATTGCTTAAATAACTTGTATTTGACTCAACAATTTTCCTAATTTTATCTAAACAGATGTTATTGCAATGTATTAATTAAAGATAAACATAATAAATATTTTTATGAAGAGTATTTCATGAATAGTACTCTATTTTCAGTTACTATGTAGCATTCCCTCACATCTACTATAATATAAGAAACACATTCCACATTCATTAGGTATTCTGAGCCCAAGGGCCTGGTATTTATGAATGTTGTATTTCATGTTTATCTCAGTAGCATGCGAGTATTTGTACTGCTGAAGGCTGATGAGATTCTCTGAAGCCCGTAAGCTCCTGCCTAAGTTACTTCCTATCACATCTGCAGAGAAGCACTGTGACAGAAATAATAATCTGCTGTGGGTCCATTATGTGCACACGACCAACATAACTCTCCTGAATGGGTTAATTAGAGCAAATGCTGCCAGCGAGCCATCCTACAAATGTGGGGTGGTTACCTCTTAATGACTGTTTTCCCTAAAATTCTGAAGGCTCTGCTAATTTGCAGTGCATACATTAAAGAAAACAAAAACAAAACAGCAGAAGCATTTCTTATTATTGCTCGAGGATTGGGTGCTCCCCCAGAAATTGTTATAAACGGCATTCCAACCTTTCTGTCAAAGCTTTCCAAAATTCCTCAGCTGAGGGCACGCTTCTGGCTGCTGGTTGGTTCCAACATCCCAGTCCCATGGCCTCGAACATAAAAAGTAACTATTGATTTTCCATCAGGCATTTATAAATGCCAGGTACCTTTTTACCCTACAAAGCACAATAGAGCAACCACAACCTGGGCATGGACTTCACAAACAAAACAAGAGGGGTGATAATTAACAAAGCTCATGCCAAGCCTTCTCTTTAGATTTGGCCATTCCTTGTGTTTGCCTGTTAAATCCACAGCCCAATCCCTGCATCTTAGACACCCCTTCTTCCACTTCAAAGCTGAGTGAAATGTATGCAGGAGATAAATTTGGGAGCCTTGAAGCCCTTTCCCAGGCAGATGATCAACAGCTACTGGAATTGTTTGTGAGAGATGAACAATAGCTCCCAGTGTTTATTTGAAAGTTGTAATAGACAGCAAAAACACCATTTCCCCTGTTAACTTGTTATATTTGTTAATTTTTTTGATCATCCAGATTCACATCTGTCTGGCCATGAAGGAAATGGAGGTGTCAGTGCTGTTGACAGAAAGATGAAAGCCAGAAATATCTACAAGCATGGGGGACTATATATATTTTATACAAGGATTTAAGTGAAGGTGAAACAGATAGAAGAAGACAAAACCCTTAAGACTTTAGATTTTCTGGTCTGTTTCCTGTCTCCAAGATGACAGCTTGCCTACAACTTGCCTGGGTTTGCAAAATTTGGATCTCCTTGCTTTTCCCATTCTGGAAGGGCATGAAGCAAAGAAGTCTTGAATGAATGGTGCCATTAAAAGAAATATTTGGCAATAATCTGGGTCCACATAACATGTGGAAACTTGACAGGTCTGTCAACCATCATCAAATACTTGCTGGCCTTGGAATAGAGAGCAGTGATTAAAATATTATTGCTTTTCTCTCACTTCTGGCCTTCTATCACTATGACAGAAAGGCTCTTCCATTTCACTCACTCTTTTTATACTGCTTTCTGCTATGACATTTTATTTCAGATTTAGTGAACAGTTTCCCTGATCTGTGCTTTCTGAAATCATCAGTCTCCTGGCTACCTTTTTACCTTTCTGCTTGCTAAGGACAATCAATTTGGACCTCAGATAAAATCTCCCCTGAAACCTTTGCCAGTGACTGGTCAGATAACAGAGTTTTGCATTACCCAAATCAACAGTTATGAACCTGTATGGACTCAGCATCAAATGCAGTTCAGGTGCCCACTTCAATGCTAGATTTGGCAATTGTTTGCTGAGATTATTGATTCTCTGCAAGATGGGTTGCAAGCTGACAAGTGCACTGCAATGGTTATGGTTCTGCCCTCTGCTTTTCCTCACAAAGAATCATTTCAGTTACCCCATCACTGGATCCCTCTCCATCCAGACTCCTTGGCTCTCCCATCCCCTTTCCCTTCATCACCCTCGATCCTTGTTCCACTCTGCTGCTTATGACCTTGGATCTCTGAACCTAATGAGAAACAGGTACAAACTGCAGTTTTTCAAATATTATTATTTTCTATTTATGCTGGCAGTTTTTCTCAGAGGAAGGGCAAAAGCACAGATCTGACAATCTTATAGCTGTAGACTTCAGTCTTTTGCTCAAAATACAGAAGGCTACAGCTTCCCAACAGTATGACTGCAAAGAAATATTTACCACAGCTAATATGACATTTTTATCCACTGACTCATTCTCTGGTTTGCTCAGTTGAAATTGGAAAAGGAAAAAAAAATTTAGTTTGTTGTCCAAGAAGTATCAGTTCAATAGGTGATAAAGAGGTTTAATATAAATTCTGAAGTCATTTAGTCAAGGTCTTTCATCTAAACTGTGAGTTAGGCACAGTATCAACATACCAGGCTTTGCATCAGAGGGATACATTCTGGCAAGAGATGCTTTCAAAGAAAATTGTGCTGACTGTCTAGGACATACAAAAAGAATAAAACCATTTTCCTGTGTCCATAGAACAGCAAAGACCAGAAGAAAACAACTGAGATTTTTGGCATTAATATATTGTCAATAAATAATCTTTGAGCCTGGCTAGTCACAGCCTGCCTTTATCTCTTTCAAATTGCTGGATTTGATTAGCATGAAGAGAGAAAAAAAATTCTTAAGCTTAAAAACTGAAGTGCTTCTGGCTCTGTTCAGAAATCAGACTTAAACTTCATAGCAAAATTTTAAAAGACAGTGAATGAAAATCAAGTCTATATGCATATATTTTTCTGTATGCAGAAGGAGCAGGGAGGGATGAGAGAATCAAAGTATTGGAGCAGTGAGGAAGGGAAGGAAAACAAAGGAAATAAATAAACATGCAGAGAGAGATTCTCAGCTGGGATAAATCATTGCTGCCCTGTTAAGGTCAATACATTCAGACAATTTTTATGTTTAATACAAGACTCTTTGGCTTCAGCCATGGTAGACCAATTGCATTTAAGCACACACCATTTATTTTCAAACCTGACTGTAGGCAGAAGATACTCCACAAAACTTCTCTAGTACAGTCATTTTTTAATAACAATTTCATCCAGGCTGAAGCAGACACATTTGGACAAAAGAGGGATAATACCACCCCTGAACAAAATTTAAAAGAAGTCACCACTGTCCCTGACACAAGGCAGTGGAGAAAGTCACACACTACCAGCAAGTTCATGCATTTCTCTCCGTCTGTTAAATATTTTCCTGTGTCTTCCCTTTCCCTTTCCTTTTCCTTTTCCCCTCCCCTTTCCCCTTCCCTCTTCCTCTCCCTCTCCCTCTCCCTCTCCTCTCCTCTCCATTACCAGATATGCCCTTTCATCTTTCTAGTGCAACACTCATTACACTGGTCCAGATTCAGCTTCTGCTTAAGTTTTCTGTACTGACTATGCAACACAAAAGGGTTTTTAAATCTCCTTCTTTTAACTGAGCTGAAACTGGGAGAAACAGAAACAGCCCTACTGAAACTGGTTGTGATTTCTGCACATGCAATTACTCACAAACAAGCACGTTAATTTTTTAATGACAATTTTACCCAGACATCTATAAAAAAACTTGTGCTTTAATGGGGAAAAATAAGGAGACACTCCCAGATGAATGAATAGTTCAGCTTTTTTACAGAGCTGTTCTTGGAAATAAAGCCTGTTTTGTGATAAATTGTTCCCAGGACTGAGCCTGATATTTGTTTTCTTGTATTTATGTCATGAGAGCTCTCTAATGCGAAAAGATATATGTTCTAAGTATCTACATAATGGCTTCCCTCCAAAAGGACCATTACAGGCTGTAAAATGAATAGTACTCATTTAATTCCTTTTGTAAATATACACAGTTTGGAGACAATAATAACACAGAGAAAGTAAATTAAACCACAGAAAACCACTGCATCCAAATGAGTTTATGAAAACAAAGGGAAAAAACAAGCACAAGATAATGGAAGAGTATCTTGTGGTGAAGGTCCCCAGCTCAGCAAACTATTTAAGCATATACTTAATGGAAGAAATGGTCCTGGGTAAGTTGCTAAATGAAGACTTTAGTTATGTATAGACATATGATTAAACAAAAACATCCTACTACAACAGCCAATTTAATTTAGAATGTTCAAACCTCACAAAACTGATTGAATGGTCCCCTAGCTGACAATCTAAAAAACCTCTCCACTCCACTGGTGAGACCCCCCAAACAAGGAGTCTGCTGTGAGTCAGCTCCATCCATCTCTTGGCCAGAACTTCCAGGGAAGCAGCAGCCTCTGTCCAGCACCCGTTCCTTTGTTCTTTGTTCAATTTATGACTTTGCATTTGCTGTTACAAAAGGCACATTGCTTGGCCAAGCTCAGTTTGCTGATCAATGCAGATCATTCCATCTCCATCACCTCCTCCATCTCTTCCTCTCATTACTTCTCACTCCCCCAATATTACTGCCATCACCTTGCTTTATCAGATAGGATTTTATTCAAAGCATTGACAGAACTGTTAAATAGCAGTCTTTAGTAGCAGGTCACCTGTCTGGTAATGATCTCTAATTTACAGGAATGTTTTGAGCTCTTCCCATTAGCAGCTTTTAATCAATCCAATCCATCCATGTTGGTTTTCTGCTTTTCTGTGTGGGACTAAGGAAAATTTTTCAGCAAAGCCTAAGTCCATCAAAGGGATATTATTATCCTTTTCTCTTTATCAGCATAATTTGTAAAGCTATCAAGTTATCCACTTTAGTTTGGCAAGATCTACTGCTAATAATCTTAGGTAGATTAGCATTAATTACATTACTGTCTTTTAATCCTGTATCAGTCAAATCCCAGATTGACTGTTCCATTATCTTCTCTGAAATCAATGACACACTGAAAGAACTGTAATTACCCTAGTCATACTATTTACCCTTTAAAAACATCAGCATTTACTTTCCTGCAGTTTCATGGTCATGCTAACCATCGGTTTTAAAGAATTTAAGAGTACTTTGGCTGTCTCCTTTAAAATTCTTGGAAGCAAGTTATCCCCCTCTGCTTTTTTACAATCCTTAAACTCCTCAGGAGCTGCAACAAGGGAAGCATTCAGTCAGAGGGAGTACCACCCATCCATCACAGGCCACAGGAGCAAGGATGTCCCAGGGACATCCAGAGCTGCCACTGGCTCCAAACTCTTCCAAAGAAAGAGCTTTTCTCAATATGGCCTAAATCGGTGCTCAGTTTGGGGTATGGAGCAATCTTCAGCCTGCTCAGGAGAACAGCACATTTCCCCATTCAGGGGGAAGTTTTGGTGGAAATGGAACTGTTGGAGGATACTCTAAAATCCAGGCTGTGCCATTCAGAAGTATCTGAAGGATCAGACTGAAAAACCCTTTTTAGAAGTGATCAGGGAGCAAGTACATTGTGATCCTCACTGGGCACAGCTAAGGGAAGTAGGATTTTGTATCTCAGGTCTCCAGCACAGTTTTCCTGCTATACAGGAAACAGAGTGGCTCCAGCACTGGAATTTCACCAACAATTACACAGAGAATAGTTTTTCTTGCGTTTTTCTTGTTTGGGTTTTTTTTTGCATTTGGTGCGGGTGGGGGGGGTGGAATGTGTGTGTTAGCTATAATGTGATTCAGATATTTTTTGTCTTTTTACACAATCTTGTTAAAGCAAGAACAGTAAAGGAAGATTAATCCCTCATCTCCACTGAGTCATGTCCCAGTGCTTCAGTAAAAGGTTTTCAAAAAGGACTGAAAGCAAAAAGGTGTTAAACACTGGGTCAGTATGATTTATGGCGTTTTAATGACACCACTACCAAATCAGTCACCTACTAGGTTTGTCTCACTGAATTAACAGTTAAGGTAGTGGGAAAACCACAGGATACTTAATGAATACTAAGCATGGTTAAGTATCAATAAGCAGAACACAAAGAGTTTGATTTTAGGACCAAATCTTTTTACTGATCTTTAGAACCAAATCTTTTTGACGGTCCCTTAATTTTTGCTTTGTTACTTTTACTAAGCACAGACTTTACAAATCATTAGTTCCCTTGCCTTGCTCAGGTTGCATTTGGCTGTGTCAAATTTACTCTTTTCTAACTTTGGGAAGAGGCCTGCATTCACCACTCAATTTAGTGTAAGTGAAAAGGTACATTCAGATAAACAAGGGATTGCAACCTATTCATTTCCACAGCACCCAGATGACAGATTCTGCCCTCAGAATGGCTGACAGTGAACTTGTCCCTTGGTTTGTACAATATTCTGGACAAAATAATGTTATATAGCTTCCCATTATTGTTCAGGCTCCCACTCCTGACACCCCAGGGTTGTAAGAGGCAGGTAAGTGACAATGGTACACATATATCCACAATGGCATGTCTGAAGAACTAAATTATTAAAGGCATCCCTACCAGAAGCTGAAAAATTAAAGATTGAGTTAAATATCACCAATAGAACCATTTCTTCTCCCAAATCCCAAACCCCCTGCATTACAGAGCAAACAGAGAGGAACAAATCAAGTCAATGGATTTGCAAGACAAAATGGGAAAAAACAATTTTATTTAAAGTTTCCAGTGAAGTAGGTGTTGCTTTGCTGCTGTTCGTTTGCTGTTGGTTGTGGTTTTTATAATATGTCAAAGGTTTAGCAAATTCTAAGGCATGAAATGACTTCACAGTGAAAAATTATGCATTCAGAAAATGGAAAAAGTAGAATGGTTTGCTGCCTTCATTCTCTTTCTTTAGGTTGGCAGAGGGAGACTGTGTGACAGGAAGAGACAGAGAGGTTTAGAGTTTTATTTGCTTTGAGCAAAATGTTTTTGAAGATGATAGATATTTGTTGTTCTTGCTTTTAATATATATATATATTTGGGTAAATTCACAAATGTTTTAGAGACTATCATAATACAGGAATTGCAATTAACTCTGGGAGCAGCCCCATCACTCCTTGGCTCTGACACAGGTATTAGGGACTGACAGAGTCAAATCCAGGAGTTTTACTGCTTCGTCAAGGGATTTGCCTCTTCTTGTGGTTGCTGTGAGCCACACCTCCCTGCAGACAAGGTGCCAGAAAAGGATGCAACATGCACTCCATCTTTTGAGTAAAAAAAGCACTCAAGCTTTTTGCAATGCAGCCTTTTAGAGAAAATTGCTGAAATTTCCCACTCCTGGAACACAGATGCCAAGAACCCTGCACAACTACAACATCTACAGCTCTGAGCACAAATCCCAGCCATGTGTGCAGACTCATTTGGTTCACAGAAATATTTGTACAGTTTATGGACACACTGAGTTCCTGAGGCTTTTTAGTAATACTAAATATCTTGCTATTGTTTGCTCGTGGCCTTGGGTAAGAATTACTAAATGGGTGCTTGGCTTAACTGTAATGGAAAGCGGATATGAAAATAACAGGTAACAGCAATATAAAGCAAATGATTCAAAGCATCTCCATTAAAGCATCACCATAAGCATCGAGGGAATGGTTATGAAACAAGAGAACAGCACTTTTCTCCTTAGCTGCTCCTTTGTGAGAAAGGAAATGGATCAGGTAAAAGACAGAAAATCTATATCCATTTTTTTCTAAATGGCCTATTACATCAGAGTAACACCTCAATATCATATTAAGAATTTTATAGCTTAGCCTATTGGATTCACATGAATTTGATATCTGGTTTTATGTGCTGAACACAACTCATTGTGGGCACAAAGGGCTGCTGTGGACCTGATGAGTCTGTATGAAGGCAGCCTGCTCCCCTCCACTCTCAGGCCCTTCCCAGCACACAGTGATCTTTGGAATTCACCTGACATACAGGTGATTTTTTTTTGTTTTTTATTTAGTTTGTTCAGGTATTGCAGGGAGTGACAAAAGCAGGGCATCAGCTGTGGTTCCTTGGACCTCTGCTGTGAAGGAGCCTGGAGAAGCATGGGGTGTCTAACATGCAGCCAAGTGTACCAGAAAGGGATTAGAGGCTTCATTCATTGGCTCCACTGGAATGGGATATAATGTCCATGCTAGGATGTGCTGGCTGGGACTGTGGTCAGGGCTGGATGTGAATTAATCAATTAATTCAATTCAATTAATTCAATTAATTAATTGAATTAATTAATTCAATTTCTGCTTTGCCCTGTGAGGGTCCCTGGGCAGTGTATCACCCCTGTGGCTCTCCAACAGCCACTCTAGCTGGGCTGGGTCAAGTAATATTTAACTAGTATTTCAACAGTATGGGAAAGCAAGTTCTAAATCTTGGGTTTATACTCTGGCTTTTCCAGACTTGCCTGCTGGGACAAGCCTTTATTCAGCCTTTTGAAGGGGTAGATAAGAATGAAGGAAAGGAAATGCCCCACTGAAATGAATAAAGAGTGTCACTCCCCATGGTAGCCATCCAGGCAGCTGGGTCAGCCTGGGGCTCAGTCACCTCCCAGTCATGCTCTCCTCCTTTTTGAACATTTTTGTGGCTCTCCCTGGGTGAACACAGGCACCTCTGCATCAGTGACACCTCACTCCCAGGTCCAGCTGCTGCAACCAGTCAGGGTTCCTGCTGTGAGTGGGTCTTTAGCTCTGTTCTCCTCCACTTGATCTGTTTGCTGTCACCAGGGCACAGACCATTCACTTCTGGCTTCTTGCATGTCCAGAGACACCTTTCTCATGAAACAGCCACAAAAGCACCAAAGAGCCACAAAACCGGGTCTAATTCCCCTCCAAGCACACTGATCCTATCTCCATGGTGCCTGTTAGTTTGTACCTGCTGTTTGTATCCCTCTGGGCCTTTGGAGTGCTGCCTCTCTTTACCCCACATACCTCCCCAAATGTCCTTGCATCTGGAGGCCATTCACTTTCACCTTCTGTCCACATAACCATATCACAACAACCTCCAAAGCTGCAGTCCCTTGGCCTAGGATATTATTTCTGACTTACTTGCCATCACTCAGGAGTGGGTGTCCCCAGCACGTCCTTGCTCGGTGTGTGTGTGTGCCAATGATATACTTTATCCACTGAAACTGCCTGTTCCTGAGCTTCCCTCAGGGGAGCCTGGCTCTCTGTCATATTCACAGTTGGATGAGCAACAATTTTCCAGAGGTGAACATAGTAAACTGAAGCCACTACTTCCAGGCAGATACATATGTTGACTTTTCAACCCAAATCTAAAATCTGAAGTACATATATTTTATTTTTTCCAAGGCAGCTATGCTCCAGTGCTGCCTCCTAAATTCAGTATGATGGGTATCTTTCACACAGCCCTGTTCCTCAGGCTTGCTTGCCAATTTTGTATTAGAAGGTGATGCCTTAGTACTGCTGGGTTTGCTGCTTGTTTTCCAAGTCTGACCCTGTTCTGTACTGCATTAACTACTGCCCTTGAGATGGCAAGAAGAAATGCATAGCAGGAAGAAGAGTCAGGGCAGAAATGATTCTGTAAGGTCTGGCTCACATTCACTTAAACATGACTCAACCTTTGTCTCCATGCCCAGTCAAGAGAATCTGTATTATGAATTATCTCACTCTAAAGCTGATGGCTAAGCAATCGCATACATCATCCTCTAAATTACTCCTTTCTGTTAATTGACTGAAAAAGGAAACAAAGTGAGATAAAATGGTTTCTCTCTCTGGGAGGAAGAGCTCAAGTGCTCAGACTGATCTCTCTCTACCTGTATAATTTAAACAATGTTCAAGCCTTTCTTCACACTGAGACATGATCTATCTGTGGGTGGAATCAATTATCTTAAAAGATAGCCACTGGGAGCATAACCAGCCACTTGAAGCTGGTCAAACACTTGGTATCTGACAAAGATGACACCAACCCTCCAACACTTCTTCCCCTTCTCTGAGTAAGTGGAGGAATATAAAATACTGGTGGAGATATAGGTCTGCATAAGAGGTTGGTTTGGGGATATATTAATATTATCTACAGCAGATTGCCCCCAGCAGCTGCTATGATCTGCATGGGAGGCACTCACCATGCACAGCTTTCCCCTGTTCAGTGAACAACCTTTCCAGCACACATTTATATTCAAGTCTGATCCCTGCTATGTGTCCCAAGGGCATATCAGCATCAGTGTTCAGAAGGAATATATTTTCTAACGTATTAGAAATGTTTGATCAAATGTTAGGTCAATCTCTTCACATGCCTGTCACCGTGTCCCTTCAAGTCCTTTAATCACAACGGGGTTGGGGCTTTTTTCCTGTTATCTCCCAGGAATAAGTAAGTTTGCTTCTTTTTAGCCTTGGGCCTATTTGGTGGAAATCAAAATAGACTGAAACACAAGTGGTATGTGAGACTCATCATTTATTTCTAGGATGTTTTCACTATCTCTACTCAAGTAAGGGCTTAAGCTCACCATGACTTGTACTGTCAGCCAGTTCCATCCACACAACATTCAGAACTGCTTTCCTTATGCCTAAATATAGTCAGAAAGTACTGTCATATCCCATCTCCCAAGCTGTTTTTTCCTTGCCTACAAGAAGCCTCTTACTCTAGGATGAAAAGCTGGAGGATTTCTTCAGAAGCTCTGATTTCTTTTTCTGCCTTAAAATAACTAGACTCATAAATAAAGCAGAACTGTGCCCTCAGAATCAGATAGTGCTGCTCAGTATGTGATCACAGGAAACAGATGAAGGCCCCTGTGGCCTTAATGACTCTCTCTGTTGTGTAGTTGAAGTGTTTATGTGGAAATAAGAATAAGGAGACACCAAGTTCTCCTGTCAGTGATTTTTCTTGCAAGTTTAAGTGATTCATGTGACCTCTTATGTATGACAAGGTGAAGCATGTCTTGATCAATGATGTGATTCTTCTCAAGCTAGAGATGACATCTAAGATGGGTCAGAGGAGCCACTCCCTAAATATACATATTTCTTTGCCATTAACTAGAAGGGTGATGCCTAAAGTTGGGTGAAATCAATCTTGGCAAAGAGGTAGACCCTCACACAGAAAAGGTAAGGTAGAGTTTGGAGTCACACAGCAGTTCAGGAATAAGGAATAAAACACAGGTTCTGCTTTGTCTGTTGTGATATTTCTGTCCTGTTCAACCTGCTCTCCCCAGAGCTCCCGAACAAATCCAGGTTCTCAGTCTGATATTTGTGTTGAAAGGCCAGTGGCAGAATAGAAGCTGAAACTGCCCTTATGGATCACAAAGAAGCAATAAAGGGAGCAAACTTGTTTTTTTCACATTTCAGCTTTGTAATTCACTGTAAAAGGGAAAAGCTCCCAGTAGTGTCCATGGCATCCAGACTTCATAAGAGCATTTGCCATAAGACCTGCTGGAGCAGTGTCATCTTCTCTAACAATCTATAGCAAGTCAAAAAAAAAAAAAAAAAGCCTTATAAAATTGTCTAGGAGAAACAATCAAATCCTAATGAAATTACAAGAGCCTGCAAATAAGACTGCCATAATAACATATTGTCCCAGTCCTACCTGCTCTTAGCAAGAGTTGCATTGCAGTGGCCAAACTTCTCAATGATTTCTTTCCAAACAAAGATGTTGGCAGGTGGGATATGTGCTTTACTGATCTACAGCCAATTAAATATTTGTCATATGACAGCCCGGGGAAATACAGTGGGAATTCAATCTGTGTTTTCGTTGTGTTTCAGAGATCTCTGCACTCCTTTATGCTCCTTTGAGAGGCCAAGGATACAACAAAGGCTGTCAGTGCTGAGATCTGGAGAGCAGGAGAAATAATTAGGAATGCACAAGATACTAGACAAACACAATCAGAAGTTTAATGTGTCATTAGGTATCTCCATGGTTTTCTCTTCATTTGAGATCTTGCCAATAGTGTGACACCACTGCCAAACTGTATCCAAAACCACCAGGAGTGGCACTCAGTGACAGGAATTGTCTTTACACAATCTTGGGAAAACTTGTGATGCATCATTGTTATGTTGTGCCTGGAGTGTGGGCTTTTTTCCTTTGCTTTCCAAAAAAAAAAAAAGTAATAATTTTCAGGAGAAAAATAATGTGTGCCCTCAGTTATCACCTTTCACCTACATAACTTCCTCTTGCTCTGGACTTTGCCAGACTTTAGTCCCTGATAAGTTTTCATCTCATCTAAAGATACTCACAGTGCAAGAACAAAAAAGTCAGAATCTGAACAGGCATCAAGGAGTCTGCTTTCACCTCAGCTGTATGTGGATCCACTTTTGTAGCAAGGTTTAATAGCAAGGAGTAAAAGCCACCATCTGCGATGGTGAATCCCTGCATTCATGATTTAGAAACGTGGCTTTGTCTCCTGTGAAAACTACTCCAGCTCTGTTCAGTAATCCTCTGAAAAACACGTGTAAATTCATTACAGACATAAATGCATACACAATAGAGAATGCAATGCATACAAAATAGGGAAAAGACTTCTTAGTATATTACATTATATCAGGGGAGAATGAGGTATATTTGATGTCAGTTAGTTCCTCACTCTAAAGCTTCTTCCTAGTACTACCAATCCTAGCAAAAAAAAAAAAAAATAGAATAAGACAAAGTGGAGTACATATCTGGGTTATGCTGGCATATGCTGAAGACCTCCCAGAGCTGTCCCTAAGAGGTGTGAAATAACAGCAAGATGCAACATTAGGTTGTGTGTTCAGAGCCTGCTCTGTCAGGTTTGTTTTCCAGAGCTGAGTGGTGCCATATGGTACAAACACACCTCCAAAGACTGGGCTTGGCTTGCAGTTGGAGGGGATTTTCCTTCTGTGTCTCTGATAAGATCCCCTCCTCTCCTGCCTTGCAGCCACCTGCAGGTCCAGTCAGTCTGGAAGGGATTGGCAAACCAGTGGTGAATGAGTGAATTAAGCATCAGAGTTCCCACTACAAGCAAGGACCAAGCACTGGAGGTTGATGAACTGAAATGTGTGTAAGGTGAAATTATGTGTGACATTATGGTCCAAATTTCGAGGGTAGCTCCCATTCATCAATTTGTTCTCCACTATGTTGGTGAAGGTTGGCTGTGAATGGATTATTTCAGGAGCTTTCAGGTTTCAGCTTTGTATGCAGGCAAATTCCCCGAGTGGATCCTCTAAAGTGGTGATTTCAATGATCTCAGTGAAATAGGAATTATCTTTTTAATATATTCAGGGATTTTAGTTATCTGCAGCAGTTCTTTGGAGCAGATGGTGAGATGAAAAGCAACCCCTGCCTTCACACTGAGAAATGCACTAGGTCTGATTCACACCCACACAATGGAAGCTCCACTTTTAACAGAGACTAAAATGAACTGAGATTCAATATCCCTACCACCACGACAAAAGTCTGATGTAGTAGAGCTAAACTCCAATAGACAACTTTGGTAAAAATGAGGAAGCTTGTTAAAAAGTTAAATCAACCAGCTGAGGGAATAAAACTTTTTAGGAATTTTGAAGGCTACTGAAGGATGTGAAACTGGAAGCACAGTGAATACCAACCATTAAGGAAACCTTGAGGAAGGATAGCAGGAAAGCAGCATGGTGATGCAGCAAAAAAAAAGAGGTTATTAGAATTAAGAAGGCATCATTTCACAAACTGAAACTGTACCCAAAACAAATAATAGTAATAAAAATACTAGTGAAGTGCCATAAATTCTTTAGAGTAAACACAAAATAAAATCAGCCTCATGGAAAAAACTATTTGACAAGAAACTGACTAAAAGATTAAAACAAATAGTAATTTCTTCTAAAACACCTGGAGCAAAATGCCTGCCTAGGCAGCCTGTAGGGCCAAGTGATAACCGCAGTGGACAAGGATCACTCAGGAAAGACAAGGCAGTTAATAAATTCTTTATGCAGGTGTTAGCTGTAGAAGAAGCTGAGAGGAGTCTTGTATAGCCTATAGGTCTGTCTGAGATTAAATAATCACAGGAGAGGTGCTGGGACAATGGTAAAAGTGAATACCAGCCACTGACCAGACCATCCACTCCTCCTAAGGGAGCCCAGTGATGGAATAGCCAAAATACCAATGGCGATATTTAACTTTTGCCTTAAAGCTCTCTTGGGATCAGAAAGATGTAACAGGTGGAAAATTAAAGCACTGCAAGGGGACCTGGGATAGCAACAGCATGAAAGCCTGGTAGTTTCATCAGTCAAGTAATTAAAAGGTACAAGAAAACAAATTAATCTTAGACTGTGTGATTTGTTTCAGATTTGACTCCTGTTATAGTTAAACCTTAGTTGAGTTATCAGTGGCTGTAGGTGGCTGCTGTCCATGTGGCAGGGAAGAGCTGGAAAACACAACATAACTGGCTGAGCCCCTCAAACTCAGTGCTCTCAGTACAGACCTCACACAGCTTTTTCAGAGCCAGTCCCTCCACCTGAGGAATTTGCAGGACCTGAGCACTGAGGCTTGATAAACAGCAGCAGGATGCACTGCTGGGATTAATAGACTTTTTATCCCAATTGGTATGGTCACTCTCACGTTGTTAACACTCTTGTGACATCTTGCATTGGCTGCTGCAAAGGTCCAAGCCTTTATCTTGGTGCTTCTTTCATGAGAGCAAAATTGCTGTTTCTTCAAATTAATACTGGATATAAGTATTTCTGCCAGTAGCACATCAAAGAATGAATCTGAATTGTCAAAAAAGCTCAAGGGAAGCCAAAGTTTTAGGAAGCACTTAATGCTGGTCTGATTCTGCTTCTTTTAAAACCAGTCAAGCTTCACTGCAGCTTTTTAGTTCTCAGCTGGGTATTAGAGAGTTTATTCGTGCTAAGACTTTCAGTAGGGCTCTAAGGCACATCTTCTTGATCATAGAAATATAAACAAATGACCTCTCCACTCACCCCTGCTATGCAGCACAGCTCTGAAGTAGTTTCCTGTTTGGGGATGTTTGAAATCCAGGCATGGCCAGATTGTTTCTGGAGATATTGATTTATCAAATCACAAGACATGGGGACACGATCTGAAAGCACAAACACAAAGGGCTTTTGTCTGGTTGCTGAAAAGACCAAATATCTCCTTGTGGTCATCCTCCTCAAAGCTGTGTCTCCTCCAGCCTGCTGCCTGTTTCTCACCCCAGCAGTGCCAATCTTTCATGGCACAAAGAACAGAGCTACAGCAAGCAAGGTATTGATACCAGTCGTGGACTAGCCAAGTGAGGAATAAAAACTGCTGTACAGGGTTACAAACCTGCCTACAAAGCAGCAAGCACAGCTCTCTGGAAGAAAAACAAATCCTTACAGTCCTGTTTGTTCCCCTCCCTTAGAGGCCAACGTGCTGGCTTGTGGAAATGTATAACTCAGTGCTGAAATTCTCTACAGCACTGGTGACTGCAACTTCACTTTTCCTCTTAAAATTCATGCCTCAGATCACGATTTCCAACAAAAATGTGCAACAAAAAATAATCAAAGACAGAATCTCCTCCTTGTTTTGACTTTCCACATGCAGACACAGAAGCATCTGGAGTTTCTGATAGTGACACCACAGCTCTTGATAGAATAAATTCATGCCACCAGAAACAGAATGTCCAGGCTTGCACACCAGATGACTACTTCAGAGATTTACTGCTTATTTCCCACAGAAAGGCTCCTTTAATTCTCTCTCTGAGTGTCTCAGCCACATGGGTTTTGCAGCCTGATAGTGAAATGAATTATAATGGAACAGTAAAAAACTGCTATTGCCAGTGAATTTTGCATGACAAGTGCTGACATACCCTGACGATGGGCCATTGGTGAGACTGATGGACAGACAGATCACCCTGGTCTGAATGTAGCAGGAGGACATGGTTTGTTCAGACATGGTTTGTTCACTTGTAATTCAGGACTGATACACCCCATCCTCCTCTGGAGCATGGGGGCTGCACAGCACACCAGCCCTCTGCCATCATTGGGATGCGAGGTGCATCTGCCTTGGAGAAAAATCCTTGGAAAAAGCACTTTTCATGTCACTTCTGCAGTTTCACCCAGAATGACAAATCACTTCCTTGGGTTTTTCTTCGAAACAAAAATGGGGGTTTTTTTGTATGGATCAGCAAGTAGAAGAGTTGCTTTTTCTTCCTGCCTACTGGCAGAATTGGTTTTATCTCTTTTCTTCAACCCAGCTGTCCCTGGACAGTCTCCATCTAGGCAGAGATCTAACAAACACTGACACGTGTCTAAGGTACAGAAAGAGGAAACCAAATTTTGATCCCACTTTTGCCATAGTAAATCTAAACCAAATCTCCTGATTTCTGAAGTGTAACTGCCCTTGTCACACAGCTGCCACCTGCTGATAGAAGAAACGAAGATGCAGGAGATAGCAGGGGAGATCTGCCATTAAGAATTTCTGCTTCTTCCTAAAATAAGTGATCCATTGGGATGCAGCATCCTACAGGATATTTCTGTCTTCTGTTAACTGCTTCTGCTAATAAAATTTATTCCAATTTTGTTCTAAATCTCTGTGACTTTCCTGATTTTAACAGAACAGTTTGCTTCAGCTGAGGATTTGCCATTAGGACCACATAACTGCACCATAAATTCAAAGACTCCAAGCTTTAATAAGGATGAATATTAGAAATCAGTCATGGTTTGATTATTTGGGAGAACTGTAATCTGGCTGGTAAGGAATGTACAGTTTGGGAAATGGATCTGGATTTCAAACACCACCAGCATTCAAGTACAATCAGGCACCACAATGGTGTTAGAAGAACATCTGGATGTGGCTGGATTTTCTTTGCCTCTCTGCCAGTATGCACGGGCATGTCACACATTCTTTCTTTATAGCAGTGTAATGTAAAAAATTCTATTCTCTTCTTTCAGCAAGATCAGATCTGGAGCTGAAAAACTTGTCATTTTTAAATTATTTTTATTTTTAAATTATTTTTATTTTTAAATTATAGTTAAAAAACTATAATTTTTTAAGCTTTTTAGTAATTTATGACAAAACACACAATATATATGGTCTTTTCCTTCCTGGTGTATTTCCCTTCTCATGTGTGCCAGCCCTCTGTACAGCCACCACTTTGAACTCAGACTCCTTACAAATTAATCAATATTTAAACCTGAATACACTCAATTATTCATTTAAACAACTGCCAAACATTAGTGTCAATAAAAAGCTCTGGAAAAGATGGAGAAAGAAAGGAACAAAGAAAGCTGTTTGAAATGCTCATAAACAATGAAGAAAATAAACATTAGGAAAAAAGATAGCTCATCAATAAAGATCATCTTGTAGATCAACAGCAGAAGTCACAGACATGAATGTACATTTGCTATTGTATAACTCTATAGTCTGCAAACAATGCACTGAGCTCAGCTGCAGAAATCCTACAGTCCAGCTAAAGGCTAATGAGTTTGTACAGGGGCATCTTGACCCAAAATCTTCTGTTATTGGTGATGATGAAGATGAAGGGGTCTTCAAGCTGACTTCCAGTTTTGAGTTTGAATTTGGATTTGATATTTGGCAAAAATTATAAGATTAATATTTTACTTGCAAGACAAATAAATTCACTGAGAGGTTTGTGAGCACCAACGCATGGATTTCTATTTTGCAGGACACTTTCTCCAGCTCTCCAGAGTGCTGATAATGTATTCCCCACAATACAGCAAGCAGTACTTAATGGAGCCTTTTGAAGGTTTAGCCCTCCCCAGTAAAGCATAGTCATATCAAAAAGTCACACAAGCAGATTATGCATACACACCTTACCAGTGAACCATCTCTAAAATGCTCTGAGCAGTGACATTGCTGGGAAAACTCCTTGGGACACCTGCTGCCCAAATAGTGCCACGGCTGATAGATACTGCAGGGCCCTCCACATGCAGACAGTTGTTGCTTTGCCCAGTCCTGAGGCCAGGGGGATCCATGAGCATTGGCTCCATGTTTTATGGAATCAAGAGTTCTGCCTGGTTTTCTGAAGAGCCTTTCTATCTCCACCCTCTAGATTATGACAAAGTGTCCTAGGTGCAGTTTCTATCTCTGAGTGAGGACAGATTCCTGCATCTGGCCCCAAATTGCCTGTCTTGGGTTGGAAAGCAGGATGTAACCAAAGGTATGTATTCTATCACCATCTGTTGAAACCAAGTGGGGCAGTGATTCTTATCTCCTTGGGAGATACCTTCTCTTAATGGGTCATTTTTTTTAAAACCAAGTAGGGCAGTGTTCTCACAACCCATCCTTCCTCCAGGAGATATCTTCTGTTAATGGGCCATTGGGTGCCACTGCACGACTGATAAGATTACATCATCCCATTGGGAGATGCTCCACCCAGGGGGAGGAGCCAAGCCTTTCCTACCTAGGTAAAAAAACTAAGATTTGGAACATCAGAGCAGCCTCTTTCCACTGGATTCCAGAGGAAAACCAGACCCTTCCACATCATCACTGGACCTTTGGAGGAAAATTGTGCCCTTCTACAGGAGCACTGCTCCAACTGAACCACAGCTGTCACTGCAGGAGGATGCAGCCACCATTTAATGGGACTGCTACCAACACCCTGACTGACTGACAGGATGTCAGGTTGTATTCTGACTCTGTCAACGTTTGGGGTTTAGCATTATTGTATTTTTTTTTTATTTTCAGTTTTCCTAGTAAAGGACTGTTATTCCTATTCCCATATCTTTGCCTTAGAGCTCCTTAATTTCAAAATTATAATAATTTGGAGAGGGGGAGTTTACATTTTCCAATTCCTGCCTTTCTTAGCAGACACCTGACTTTCAAACCAAGACGTTGCCCCTTCCCACATCAGCAGCCCTGAACTGGATCTGCCATTAATGTGCAGATTGCAGCTGATGCCTCACACACACCACCCCTTCAGCACCAGTGATGCAAATGGATCCAAGTTTGACTCCAAATATTTTTGGTGTCAGTGTTATCCTTTATATAAGCCCCTGAAGTTTTGTGTGGTGGAAATTAGTGATGCAACACTTAAATGCACACTTTTCATTAGACTGCACAAGCTGGCACCCACCAACCTATTTCCACTCTCAAACATTACTGTGCCAGGTATGCAGTGAAAATAAATTTGATAAGTGTAAGTACTTGTTTAGCTTCAGGGTCCTGTTAAGGGTATCTCAGAGAATTGAGAAAATAGTCTAGACTATTATATTTTTTCCTGCCAGCAAAAATGTATTTACACTCTTTAAATAAAGGAGACATTATTTTTGTGGGGCAAAGATTGATTCTTTCAATTATTTTGACTGTTTTATCACAGACAGAGGGAATGAATGCTCATCGAAGTCAGAAGAAAATGTCTTTATTTTCCCCTTGCTGTTGTTCTGTTTTGTTTGGTGGTTTGGTTGGTTATGGGACTTAAGTTTGGGGGGTTTTTGCTTTTTTTTTCATTTTAAAGATTTTTCTTGTATCAAGTAATCATTTTTTTTTCACTTAAAACATTTCTATACTGTCTTTCCTGGAGTCTAGGAGCAGAAACCATATTTAACTCTGAGAGCTCACTCTTATAAAAAACCCAAGAATTTACTGTTCTAGTCACCATTTGCTGGTAAAATGAAATTTTAATTGATGAGATCACATCTTCTCCAACAGGAGTCATAGAAACCAAAATCCAAATGTTATCTGACTGCAAAAATTTGTTTTACTTATTGTGAAACCCCTTAGCTCTGATTTTTACCTTGATATATTTTTGGCAGGTGCTCCAGAGAATGTCTGAACCCACAAAATATGACCTCAATCAGAGGACAAGCAATAGTGAATTATGAAACATTTTTTCTATGCTTGAAACAGTGGGATCTTTGCTCCCTTTGTGTGAAACTTCCTTTGTCTGCCTGATGGCATTGACATTGCTCCCTTTCTCCCTCTGCTTCCAAACCATCATATCCACATTTATCAGCCAACAGTGTCAGAGCTGCTCTCAGTATCTCAGTCACTGCTGTGCTACATCAGCATTTATGCAGCATCACATATGCCAGCTGGTACCCAGTTCCCCACTAGGATTTAGTCTCAGACCCACAATGGCTGTTAAGTAAATAATTCCATCAAAATCACTGAGTATTAGATGGCTAATTCCTATCTGGGCAGTTGTATACCTTTGAGGACCTTGGTCTTGGCCACACCAATGTCATTCAGAGCAAACTATATGTGCCTTGATTAATTTTTTAATGAGGCCAAATTTAAGGCTGTTTATGATGGGAGTTAAATGCTATTTGTCCCTTTACAAATCACTAGTCCAAATAAATGTGGTAAGAAGCAGATCTCTTCTAAAGGCTGTAAGTTCCCAAGGGCAGAATAATTAAATTTTCCAAAATACTTATCATAATTATGTTTTGTTCAGAGATTAGTTGAGCTCTCCTCATGGGATCAATTATGAGTCATCCTAAACCCAGAAGCAAAAAAGTTTTTTGGTAAATCTTATTGAAATGAGTACCAGCTGTTCTACACAATAAAGTAGATTTTTTCCCCCTTCATTTTAACATGCTAGTGAAGTTATTAAAACATTCCTCTTGGTCATTCTCCAGCATTTTGCACAAAGCACTTGAAGGTCACTGTGGCTGGCAATTAGAGAGTGGGATATGCAAAGGATCTCTCGAGGAGCCACGAGCCAGGTGCAGGAGTCTGTTTAACAAGAGCATGTGGTTTGTGTGAGAGAAATTAATATTGCTCTGCACTTTCTGATAGAAAGAACCAGCAGGTTAGAAGGTTAGAACAGAACAGCAGAGAAAATCAAAGGGCCCAATTCTGATTATCTCATCATTTCCAACCTTCAGCAGCTCTTGTGGAAGCAGATTTCTCGTGTTGCTCCTCCAAAAAAGGTGTCATGCTATTAACTTCAGCGTGAGGAAGGTGGTTTGGGGTCCTGATTGTCCCAGTATGTTTCTAGGGACAGTATAACTGTCTCTGGATTTACAATAACACTCCCTAAAATCACATGTCAATGGTACCTAATTCTTTAGCTCTGGGATTCTGACCCCCTGTGATGCTGTACAGGTGTAAAAACTGCCAACAGCTTGAGTACTGAACACAAACACCTTTTGTTTATGTTCAGAGGTGCTAGAAATTGTCAACATGCTATCCAAACCCTCTACTTGAGACAATTAAAATATTCATGAGGCAATGGTCTCCAGGCCTTTTCTGCCCCCAAAACAGGACTGGCACAGGCCAGTGGATCCAAGAACATTTCACAATTGAACTCGTGTTGCACAATGACACTCCAGGCTTTGCTTTTGTGTTTTTAAGTCTTTGACACTTTTGGAAAAACTTTGTACATATCTGTATGCATTTGATATCTTCAGCATTTAAAAGATAGTCCTGAAGATGATTAGAGAGGAAAAGGAAAGAGCAAGTGGTTCTCTAATGTCTTAAAGAAGATTTGCCTTTGCATTTCCAGGCTGTAGGTCCCTTTCAGTGGGGGTAAGGATTGATTTAGAAATGTCCCACACTGGACTCCTGGCTGGATGACACCACGGTATTGCTGGTAACACCATAGAAAAGAGAAGCTTCACATCTTGTATCATTACACAGCCACTGCCCATCTTTCATCTTTGACTGGTTGAGTGAACTTGATGATCAGTTAAAATTACAAAGGAAGGATATTCTAGGGAGAAGGGTATTTCCTATAGGGAATAATCTCCCTGTGACAAGAAAAAGCAGATTCAATTGTCAGGAATTATCTTCTCCCATTATTAAAAAAAAAAAACTTTAGTTTTTTGGGGGGTTTTTTTGTTTGTTTGTTTTATTTTTTAATTGTGACAAATCTCCTTTCTGCATCACTTAAACACCTACTGAAAAGAGAAAGACTTCAGTGGGCAATTTTTTTTCATGATGCTTTGCACTAGAAAAGCATTTATTTATCAGCTCTGACTGTGAGTATCATCAGCCAATCAGTACTGAAAGGTAAATCAATTGCATGAGCCAAACAGATCGATAAAAAATGGAGCCATTAATTTTGCTCAAGACACTTTACAGGATATCATTTGCCTAACAAGAAGGAAACACAATTACATCAATAACCTCTTAGGGTTAGAAAGGTCTGCTATAAGAAATAATTGGAAGTGATTATAAAGATCAGATTTCCACATTTACAAAGATTAAAGCATTACAAAGTGTGATCTCTCCTTTGAAAAGCTATTTCTTCAACTGAAGGGTACTGTAAGCAGAGGAAGAAAAAAATAACATTTGCATTACCCAAAATTCAAGCCAGACAGTTTAGGAGAGAGTGTTTAGAATACATATGATGCATTAATCTTACCAACAAGAGAGGGCTTTTTCTTTATTGAAAGTAAGTCTCTTATCAAAGTGATTTCTATCCCCATAGATTTCTATCCCCATTTCTAGCTCCACAGGTCACCATGGTACAAATACCTGTCTTCAGATGGCCCTGCCCAGCCTGGGGAATCCTTATGTCAGAGGGTTTTCTCTTGGGAAAAGCCTCCTGCTGACAAAATCAGCAGCAGCATCAAGCTCTGTGTGGAGATGTAGGCTATTATTACTCCATGTGTCTGCTGTAGGCTTGTCTCTGAAGGACACAAATGACCCTCAGACTCCTCAGAACCACACAGCTACAGCAGCTGATTGACAGGGTATCTGCATGACTTTATTCAGCCTAATTTTTCAGGCAGAGATGCGTGACAAACTGGCAGCCCTGTTCCCCAGAGCAGTACCTGGTTATTTTGCTTCATATGGATTTCACAAGCACAAAAGCATTTGTCAATTCACAGTTACCTGCACTGGGTGTGCAGGTGATCACCTGGCATGGCTGCACCCAGCCAGGCCCCACTGGATGTGAAAATACAGCATAAGATACTGACCAAGGGTGAATCAAACTGAAAGCGTGTTGCCATGAGCCCCAGAAGTCATGGAATAGAATCCTAAAACAATCTGGGTTGGAAGAGACCTTGAAGATTATCTAGTTTCAACCTCCCTGTCTATGCAGGGACACCTTCCACTATCTTGGGTTGCTCAGATCCCCATCCAGACTGGCCTTGGACACTTCCACAGATGAGACATACAAAATTTCTCAGGGCAACCTGTTCCAGTGCCTCACAGTAAAGAGTTTCTTCCTAATATCTAATCTAAACCTGCCCTCTGTTTGTTTAAAGCCATTCCCCATTGTTCTATCTCTACCTGCCCTTGCAAAAAGTCATCTCCAGCTTTCTTGTAGGCACCTTCAGATACTCCCTCACTTAATTGACACAAAGCTGTGTTAAAAGAATAGAGAATTCCTCATCTTTTAACCCTTTTCTTGGCCAGCCCCATGGCCTCAGGAATTTTTTTAGGCTTCCTCTCTCCAAGCAAGGGCTAAAAAAGTCTGGAAAGGTCTGGGGAAAAAAGTGAAATTCAATAAAAGTATCTGTACAATTGAGGGGATGGAAAGCTTGAGAGTGTGACTAAAAACCAATTAAATACAGGACTAATGAGCAGGCTGCCTGTTGTCCATCCAAGTACTAATGCCAAATGCTGCTGAGTGCAGAACTCCCCTGCAAATTAAATACTAGAAAAATAAAAGTCTATCCTGAAAACACCTAAGATATTCTAGCTGAAAGTTTTTTCCAGAACCAACTTTCTCTTAGAGCACTATGATATCATCTCAGCACATGTGGAGGATCTTTTTACTGAGCCCTTGCTCCAGCTTTTTCATATATTGATATTATATTCTATCATTTTGGTGGGATTGCTTCTGCTCACTCAGTTTGGGTGTAAGAGCAACAGGTATTTCTAAGTCTGGCACATTGGCTGTGCTGGTAACAGCAGTGGGACAGAAAAGAGACACAAGCAGGATAATAAAGAGAAATTAGGAGACTCTCATGTGCACTGGAGTGCTCCTACCAAGCTAAAAAGGACTGATGAGTCTGGTGTACATCAGTGACTTAGTTAAGAAATGGCTGCACAAACAAACAGGCAAACAGAAAACCTGTCAGGACTCTGTCAGGGCCAGTGCACACAGCTGACAGTGACAAAACCAAAGATAACACACAGCAAAGAAAAAGCCCATTAAAGTAGCACAAGAAGATAAGAAGGGAAATTAGCCAGGCACCAAAGAGCATCCCATTAGAGTGAGGTTTGGTGTTAACAACTGCTACTTACAGTCATCATATGGCCTTAATGAACAATTTGTCTTTGCCAAAGCCTGATGTCCCTACTGCAAGCCACCATGTTAGATGTCCTTTTAATGATCCATGTGTTTCATTTGTAACAACCCAATTAACAATCAGGCTCCAATAGCTCTAATTATCATCTACTGTTAATATTGTTTCTGTGCTGTAGGGAGTTTGTAAAACCGCATTTTGCACAACTGAGATTTTCTAACTCAAAGTCCTGCTCAGCTTGTTAAACTTCTGGAGGGGAATGAACTGGTAAGAACAAGAAAAATATAGCTACAGAAGAAATGTCACTGAGCTGCTGCAGCAATTTCTCCTTTCAGGCCCAATTCTTAGCTGCAAAGAGTGTATTATGTGCACAAACCATATGACCCAGGGGTTGCAAGAGCCCATGGGCTGATGAACTCTGGAAGAGAGAGATACTCTCGGATGATTTACTTGCCAGAGTGCTGAGAGAGGAGCACACAGTGCTGGGTCACTGCAGCTCAGCATCACTTCTTCCATCCTAGAAGCCAGCATGCTGCAAACAGCCAAAATCAGGGGGAAATTGCTGTCCCAGACTCACAGGGGGCCCAAGTGTGCACAGCTGTGAATGAACCAGCTTAAGAGCATGGGTGTTGCTGGTGAACCCAGTTAATGTTATTTAGCTCAACACAACCCTCCCCAAACAAGGCATGGAAATAGCCAGGTATACAAAGAGGATTTCAGTACCTCCCATAGGCCAATACAGAGGTGGTAGAGAAAAACTCTGATTTTATTGAGGGGCAAGCTAGAAAGTCTGGCTATTTATGTCCTGTCTGCTGAAACTGCATCATATGAGACAAACACAAGAGAAAAGAGAAGAAAAGAGAAGAAAACAAAAGAGAAGGAAAGAAAAGAAAAGAAAAGAAAAGAAAAGAAAAGAAAAGAAAAGAAAAGAAAAGAAAAGAAAAGAAAAGAAAAGAAAAGAAAAGAAAAGAAAAGAAAAGAAAAGAAAAGAAAAGAAAAGAAAAGAAACACTACATAACCCCGCCACGAATTCCAGCAGCTCTTGAACCCATTACATATTTGCAGTCACTTTTTGGGTTCACTGATGCAAAGAACAATATTATAAGCAGATGATGATGTGGACTGACTGCTTATCCACTAACAATGCCCTGTGGGGGTCCTTAGAGGTTCACAAGAAATACAAAATAAACAACTTTAGAGCATCCTTCGTGTCACCTCATTATCTCCTTTGAATCTAATCCAGTTTGGGACAGCAGATTCTCAACTGTACCTTTCAATCTTTGTGTATATGCTGAACATTTGTGTTTTTTAAAAACTATACATGCACATAGTGTGTTATACTATATACAATAGCTAATTTAACTCCATTTTTAGTTTTTTATACCCTCGGTGGTGAAAAAATAAATTAAGACTTTTGTAAGATTGGAGTGTAGATGCTGAAAGAAAAGATCAGTCCAACACCAGTTTTCTTTTCATTCTCGTTAATTTTTGTTCCTTGATTTTCTGCATAAATTGACAATATCTTTCTATGCTGTGTAGAATTGGTTAGCTAGCAATCTGGAAAACAACAAAACAACTTTCTATTTCGCTATTTATAGAGAACAAATATCTGCTCCTTTTTTTTCTTTTTTTTCTTTTTTTTCCTTTTTTTTTTATGCAGGCTATTTTTATTTCTGCATTAAAAAGGCAGGGGAAAAAAGCATTTAGAAAATCTTTGAGATTCAACAAAATTGAGACAAGGTAAACTCAGAAAAGAATCTTTATATGAGAAGAATAGAAAATATCTCACAACTTTTCCTGTTGACAGCATTTACCTATATTTTAGTGCAATGTATGAAAAAAAATTGTGATAATCTGATATTCTTATATATGTCATCAAAGCTAGAAGATCCAAATCCTCAGAAATCCAGTGCAAATTATGTCTGGGACTATTGACCAGTGAATATTAAAAAACACACAGTGGCAAGTGAAACAAGGCTGCCCAAAACAACCAAGGTATTCCTTGATATACCTGATAGATGCCCTTTGAAAAGCACCTGGGTTTCTGGAAATCATGTTAAGTTTTCCTATTATAGCAATAGGCAAAATGAATTCTACTAAGACTAGCAGATTTTTGTCTTAATGGCAGAAATAATTTACCAGAAAAGGCAGAGGAAGAAAGGAGGATGTAGAAAGAGACTGATTAACAGCTGCACTTAGGCAAGATCAAATAATCTAATAAAATTAAGTATCTCTACAAGACCAAAATAAGATCCAGAAAACGAGACCCTGTTTGAGTCAAGTAATAAAGATGTTGTAGCCAATAAAAGTTTATGTGGAAACCTAATCCTCTGAAATGATAAAAACTAATTTAACCCAGAATAGTTATGAGGTTACCAAATTACCCTTTTTAAAAAACTTTCTTTTAATGTCAGTCATATTTCATAGATCCCATGACAGGTCTCAGTGTAGCACTTGAGTTTCCACCCTGTGAAATAAGACATATAAATGATTATTTTTTCTCTTCTGATATTTCTGAGAGCCTTTTTCTGCTATTCCCAGACTTTTGCCTGCACTAGCATGACAGGAAGATGTCTCTTGCCCAAACAATTTAATCATGTCATTGATTGGCTAATTTCATATTTGGTGGATGGACAGGTAGAAAGTGCTTTTCTACAATGTCTTCACAACCCCCATCTTTATACACCTGTAATGTGAGCACTTATATCTGACCTATATAATCAATGAAACAGGCACTTCTGGGGGCTTCTCTTGACTCAGATGTCTGCTTTCAGGAGGTGAGTCATGCCTTTGCAGTGCCTACTTGTCTCCACTGATATTATGGCAGACTGAGGTCATTAGGTCAAATGTAAATTTGATCAGACAACCTGCCCACTCCTGCTAAGTGCATCAAAATGGGAATGTCAAAAAAAATTACTGTTGCACTAAATTCTATCTCCTTCCTTTTCCACCTCATTTCCTGTCTGAACCAGCTCCCTAGAGATGTCACATTGTTACAGGAGAAATTTTAATTAATAAATTGGTTCTCTGCAGTGAAAACTTCATGGTATTCTCCAAAGAGCAATGTTCATCCAGAGGTTTAGTGTTAGCCATGCCACAATCACAGTTATTCTGGCTGTTTGTGGGACAAGCAGAATATGCTACAGAGAACCATAGAATCATTTAGGTTGGAAAAGACATCTAAGATCAACAAATGTAGAGCATAGATAAATCCTACAGCTTAGGGTTCCCATAAGGCACACAGTTTGTGTCACACAAACATGTCCTGGACCTCCAGACATTGTTTTCCAGCTTCCTTTCACTGCTTTCTGTTCTGCTGCCTCTTTGGACCAAATGGTGAGGAGTCATGAGATAGAAAGATGGCAAAGAGGGAATTTGTGGGATGGAGCCACATCCTCAAACGTGTTTTCTGGCAGTGCCTGTGCAAACATGGGGATCCTCTGGGGGAAAGATTTCTGGGTTTGTGCCATGACCACTCCCTTCCTCTGGCAGGAGAAAATAGAGACACAAGCCACAGTGCTCCCCATTCTACTCCTGCCTTCTTGCTACCTAACACATGATTCAGCCTCCGTTTTGAGTTTGTAGGTTAAGTGAATCAAAGTGTGATTTATAGGCCAATAAAACAATATGAAAAGCATTCTCATTTCCTACAGGATGCACAATAATTGATGTTGATGCCTGTTGACTGGAAGATAAACGGGGAGATTGGGAAATTCAGTAAGCTTGGTCCCAAATCCTTAGGTTATTTCTACTCTCTGCAGAGGGTTTTGGATGTAAGTGTCTGTGAGCCCTTCAGAGAGCCCAAAGTTGTCAGCACTGTGTTATTACTAAAATACATATTTTTTATTTTAAAAGTTAGTGGTTGATTTATGATAGTTTTCCTTTGCTTATAGAGAGTATAATACCAGGTGATTTCACTATTGGCAGTGACAAACTGTGGAAGATTTGAGTGGTGTTAGTCTCTCCCTGAGTTTTCAGGGAGCAGAATTTTCTCCCAGCAGTCTGCAGCCCACAGCCGTATCCCATGTAGTGCTCTCCCAGTCCTTGTATCCTGTCACCTTATATGTACACACATCAAACGTATCTTAATTTCCACCACAATAAGTAATTGTGGCTGAAATAGCTGTCCACTGAGAATTTTTGCTGATTTATAGTCTACCCTTGTCTATACTATAGATTTAAAGTGATCCATCTACTGCTGCAGCCAAACAACTTGGATGGCAATCAACCACAGTCTTATGGCAATCAACCATAATTTCCAGGATATCTTTGCCTGCTTTCCAATAGAGGTAGCTCCCACTGGTGGAAATTTTGGCTGTCACAATGAAGATTTGTCATTTTGCAGCAGTACCAGTTAGTGACAGTGGGGAGATGTGAGGTGTGGGCAGAACTGTAGCACATACAATCCTTTTTAGAGTCTAACTTAGCTGCTCATGAATGAATTGCCATTAAAATATATGTAAATGAGCTGGAGTTGTGAAGAAAGAAATATATTACAAAATCCCCTATTCTGCTAGAAAATTTCCTAGAGCACCAGAGGGGAGGACTGAGAGTGGCTGTAAAACAGAACACTTATATACACTTAAGCACTTATGAAACTCAGAAAGGTGCTGAGCTGCTGACTAAGAAATGAGGGCTACACACTGCAGGACAGCTCTGTGCTCAGCTTATGTTGGTCTTCTAAATGTTTCCTGAATATCAGCACCCACTGAATATCAACCAAAAGATGAAGTGATAGACGACCTTTTGGTTTGATCAGTGTGGCCATTCATGTGCAAAATAGTAAAAGGACATTTAACAGATTCAGGTCAAGTACTTGAAGATGACTGAGAGCCCTTTCCTGCAATATGAAACTGCCCTAAAGCTCCAGTCCTGTCCTTATCCTTGTCCAAAATGTCATTGTCCATTTTCCTCTAGTAAAAATTTCAAATAATTAAAAATTCAGACTGTAGGGCCTATTTCACATGCTTCAAGATTAAAAATATGGGAATATTTTCTATATTATTTGCACAGTCTCAGAGGGCTGATTCCTTGCTGATGGATTTGACTTGGGCCCACTCTGCCTTTGGAGAACCAACATTTAATGACAGTGACCAAAATATCTGTGAAAAATACTCTGATTGAAAAAAAACTCCAAAAATATATTCATTGCAGTCACAGAGTAAGAAAAAGTAGGAAATTAATCTCAAATAAAACAAATATACACTGATGATAAAAAACCCGATTATAAAAAAAAACTGTTCTGAGAGAATGTGTTTATCAGATCTAGGATATTTGAGTTTTTCAGAGCAGCAGGAGGAAAACCATCCACCATGAAACTGCATCTCAGTTTCCCTTCTTTGGGAAGATTACTCCAAGAACTCCTATCTTTTCTTTTCCTTTCACTCACAAATCTCATTTTTCTTCCTATCAGCTTTACCTAAGTTGCCCTTTAAAACCATTTGATTAAATTTAGACTGGATTCCTTCACACGATGTTATCATCTTCAGATAGATATTCTGTTATGTCTAAGTGTTTGCATGGAAAACAGATGTATATAGAGAGGCAGATCTAGAGATAAATACATGGATTTTAAAGATTACCTCTTCACACTTCTTATATCCTGCTTAATTCTAGCTGGTATGAACAGGCTCACACATTTAGATCATGAATCAGAGCCGATTAAACTCAATGGAAAGCTCACACTGACTTCAACAGATATTAGATCATGCTACAGAGAGGGTAATAGACCTTTCAGCAGAGAAAATGAAAGTGTAATAATACACTGGCTTAGTGTATAATCATGTCTTCATCTAAGAGCAAGCCTCAGTGTCTGCAATAATCTACTGATTTCTTACAGCTGAAAGGTTTACTCTTTAACTCACACATTTTGGTATCAAAGGTCAAGTGATTCCGTGTAATCACTTCCCACCAATAGCCACAAAGTCATGGATTCACTTCCCACCAATAGCCAGAATATTTAAAGAGAGGCAGCTGAGCCTGTGTATGGAGACAGCTATGGAATGATGTGAATTCTGGCTTTTAGAGGGATTTGTCAAAAAGGAATAGTATCTAATAGAAAAGTATAGTTTCTGAATTCTCTAATCATGTATTCTCTCTAATCCCTCGCTTCAGAGACTATAAACCCAGGTTTTTATTGACAGCACATGTAACTGGCACATAACTCTAAGTTTGCTGATAGAGATGGCTTTTTGAGTACTGGCCTTTGTGATATCAAAATATATGTAACTCTGATTATTGCAGAAGCCATATCTCTACTACTAAACTGAAAGATGCCAGGCAATATCCCCTGACTTTGAAATGCTGCTCATCCTGGTACACTGACAGAGGGCTTCCAAGGGCAGATTAGACTAATATCTCCCAGAATCTAGCAAAATTCCTTGCCAGATTTGACCACTCCCAGTAGATTACTTTGGAACAGAAGAGAACCTGGCAATATGCACATGGACTGGTTTGTGTCACGGGGACATTGTGCCAGTGCCAAACAGTTGGAGTCAAAGGATCTGAATCTGTCTCCCTGCACAACTTCATCCAACCCAGAGGAAAACTGTTATAAAAATCAGTTCCAAGTAACATTTCTGCATTTTGAAGAGTGGCCAGGTGCACTAGAGTGAAAAATATTGCAATTGCTGGTCTATATTTCTTGTATTATAAACATCAGTCTGAAGAAGTTTTGGTGAAAGGATTGGATGCAAGGATAATAAAAAAATAAGAAAAGAAAAAAGAAAAAAAACAGAACAGATAATAAAGATTTATATAATAACATTTCCTCCAAATGGACATGTTTTTGACTGACATGTATCTTTTATCTGTAGCATAGAATGTGAGAAGAGAAACCAATATGCTGCTGCTTCAGCTCTTGATAGCATCTTATCAGCATTGTACAACAATGACTCAAGTAGAGCTTTTCCAGCTCATACCTGGGTGAAAAATTACTGACTGCAAGGAGGAACTATTCAGAAAGAAGATAACAAAGAAAAAGTATACATACCCTACATCTCTGAAAACACCCTCCCTTGTATTTTCTGTCACTGGAAGAGACAGAAATAACAATACCAAAGGACATAAAATTAATCTCAGAACTCCAATAAAAACTATATTGAGAAGGCTGACTCCAGCGAATCAACTTTGGCAATCTTTCATCTGCTGCAATATACCATGAGTATTCTCCTGCAGGCTCCTTACATGAAAGATAAATGGGTGTTTGAGGGAAGAAATTCTCTCTAATGATGGATTCTGCCTGGTGCAGGTTGTCAGGATCAGTGGGAATATATTCCCAACCCATCATCAACTCCACCTTGCCTTTTACTAAGTGTCTCTCACAACATTTTCCATTCCTTTCACAGATTCCTACACTTATGCCTTCATTTCTAAGTAAGCAGATGTAGGAATGCAGATGCTACCTTGATTTAGCAATACCCTAATTTTCAAGATATCTTCTACCAAGATTGTCAAGAGCCATTATTTCCAATCCCATCTTCTGTATTCTCTCCACCCTATTCCACTGTCCATCAGCAAACCAGGTTTTTATATACACTCAGGTCTATAATGGCAGAAAAAAACTTCCCTTCAAAGTACAACATTCATTTACTCCAGTGTGTAACTAGCAAAAAGTAGGTTATAAAATAGAGATAATGTTCAGCCACAGCTACCACAAAACGAGAGCTTCTCCACTTTAGTTCTCAAGTTCTCGTATTAGTACTTTATAAAAAGTATACAAAATACCTGACATCCCCCAGACAGGACTGAGTAAAAATTCATAAGTGTCCATTTTAAATTATAAACATTATGTTTAAACTAAATCCATAAAGAAAGGACATATACTTTTAAGTTAATAATCATTTCAGTTCAATTTTCCAGAGACAGCTTCTCCTCCTTTTCCTGGCCTAGGAAATACATCACAGCATAATAACTCCTAATTATATTATTACTATTGAAACTATGGCATAACAGCATAGATAATAATGGTATTGTAACTAAAAATATGCAAAAAGTCAGATTCTGTTATCACTGCATGGATTTAGCTGTTCCACACACCTTGGATCATTGACTCATGCAGTGAATTCAGCTTTACACCATTTCAGCTCTTACAGTGCCACATTATACAAAATATTCCTGCCTTATCTCAAAGTCTCTGTGGGTGGGATTTCACCTCACCTCACTTTAAGCATCCACAGAAAGGATGTCAGCTGCCAAGCAAACACCTGAGTGTCTCTTTATGGTCATCAGGAAGAATTAGATGATTCAAGCCTGTGATTTACTTAAATTATTTTAGGATGAGTAGAATAGCACCCTATGAGTCCCATGTTTTGACTCTGGTGCCTGTAAAGGAAGCCAAGGAAGATTAATTCAGTTGGAGTCATCCATGTGCAAAAAAATCTTGCTGCTTGAGTTTTTCCAAAAGAATATTCACTTTATCCAGGATATCAGACAAAACTTGAAACATGATTTAAAAGACTGAAAATGTCCAACAGGCTTAACAAACTACGCCTTCCTCACAACGTCTTAACTGTCATTTTCCCTGTTTAAACTTTTAAATATTAAATTTTTTCAGTACAGCTAAAAACATACGTGATTCTCCCCTAAGAAAAGAGTTTATTAAATGGCAAACCCTAGTGGGTTCTTTTTTTGATGACAAATACCAGAAAACCTGATTAAAAGAGAACACTTTGTATAAGGTTTGTGATAGTTGTAAAAAACACTTCCTTTGCAGTGATGAGGCTTTGCTGGAACCACCGTTTAGGGAAAGAAATAACTAACCAAGACAAATCGGGATATGCAAAGGAGAAGAGTGAACAATATTACCTGAATCAAATTATTTCGTCTCATTAAGTGTAAGTGCTACAGCTGAGAGCAAATCAGCACTTCCAAATCAGAAAATCAACTGTGCCAGTTCCAGCAAGGAGCCTTTTACACCCTTCTGCTAATCCTTCCAGGACTTGTGCCCGCACCTGAGAGGCTCTGAATGCCTTTGGCTCCCCCAAAGCCAGACAAAGTGAAGGATGCTCACAAAACCACGAGATTAGGAATTCACCAATCATGTTGTTCAGCTTAGAGATTCCAGAAAACTCTGTCTGTCATGGTTAAACACCACACAGGCACTGCCTCCCTCCCTCTCACAGTGGGATGGGAGACAGAACTGCGGAAAAAAAGAAAATTCTTGAGTTGAGATAAAGACAGTTTAATAGGACAGAAAACGAAGGGGAAAGAATAATAATGATCAATAATAATTGTAATACATAAGTGGTGCACAGTGCAATTGCTCTCCACCCACCAACCCATGCCCAGCCAGTTCCCAAGCAGCAGCCCCTGGTCAGCTTTCTCCACACTTTATATCCTGTGATGCCATGAATATTCCTTTAACCAGTTGGGGTCAGCTGTCCTGGCAGTGTCCCCTCCCAGCTTCTTGTGCCCCTTGAGCCTCCTCTGGTGTGAGAAGCTGAAAAGATCTTGATTTAAAGTAAACACTGTTCAGCAGCAGCTAAAATATCAGTGTGCTATCAGCATCATTCTCATTTTAAATTCAAAATTAACTGTAGAGAACTGAAAAGAACTGTACCAGCCATTAGGAAGAAACTCTCCCACTCGAAACCAGGATAATCTCATAAAACCTTTTTACCTTCCTTCTCTGACTATAAGCTGAATTTGTAGTAGAAGCTAATTTGTACTTTTCCTTTGAAACAGAGAAAATAAAAAATCTTGACTTTGCAGAATTATGATTAATTTAATCATTGGATAGTCTTGATTGATTAAATAGTCTTGATTGATTATGCCACCATAACCAACCACAAGGCAAAAAACATTGTAAGCATCTTTCTTGGGGACTCTGAAAATCTGGCCATTCTTGCTCTCAGGACAATGATGTAAGAAAAGTAATAGAAATACAATAAGCCTTCGAAAAAACTTTGACAGGAATCTTTTTTCAGCCACTTACTCTGACTGTCACTGGATCTCTCTGGGATACTCAGAGAGTTCCTATAACTTATGAGAGACTATTTTAATGAGAAGAAAACTAATAAATAGAAGAGATGGAACCAAGCGATTATTAAACAAGAATGTTTGATTAATACTGGCTGAATTATTTATAACAAAATATTCACTCATATAATTTCAAAGCCTTATGTAAGACCACAGCCAGCAATTTCATTTATTACATTTTAAAAGTACTCCAGTATATATCCTTATAGCAAACATAAGATCAAACACAGGAAAATCAACAACAACATAACAAACACAAGCTGAAAAATGAGACGACTGCTTTCAAAACAAAAAGAATAAATTTCAGTTTAATTATCCAGCAAAACGATTTAAAACTACAAAAGCAATGGAGCCATTATTATTTCCATTAACAAGCAGCATGTCTTTACCTCAATTAGGGTTTTTGCTGCTAGTGAGGGGCTGTCACTCTCTGAGGGCTAATCTGTGCTTCAAATGGCTCTTACAAGAACAGGTTCAGATCAGCCTCAGAGACAAAACTGAAGGAGAACTGAGTTTTCTTGAAATGAAGAATGAAATTAATTAGAACTTGTTTCCTGTCTGCTGCATGTTTGCTGAGGTAGGCAGTGATTCACACAATAACTATAATTTACTCCATCCTAGAAGGAAAATTATAGCAGTTCAGGAGGATTTTTTTTTAATATTGGTTGTAACTGTTACAGAGACTGTAGTTCAGAAAAAATAATAAGCTGGTGAGCCAGCAGAAGGAGAATGATCTTCCAGACAGTGGATGAGCCACAGACCAGATCCAGGATCCCCTGCTCGCTGTTTCTGATCACCAGTTCCGAGCTGCAGAAAACAGATGCTGCCAGGTTTTTATCACTCCTCTCTCTTCTGCCACACTCAGCAGACACACAAAGGCATTTAAACAAGCAGGTGAGGGTTCCAGCACGAACACACGTTGCATTTGCTACGCTCCAGTCTCAAGGAAATTTCTTCACTACAGTTCCAAACCATCAGGTGTAAAATAATTCATGCTTGAGCTGCTTCAGTACAAACACCGATGAAAGGTCAAAATCAGTAATTTTTTTTTAATATTGCTCAAGGCAAGGAGCCAGCCCAAAAAAATTACTGTGGTTGACTTTGTTACCATCAAGTATAATCAGAACCCAAACCTGTTGCAATAGGAATGGGATATTTGGTTTATTTTGTTATGTGATGAAAATGAGAATAATCTCTGAATTTCAAGGAAAGCACCCGAAAGCACAGCAACAACTCCATCCCTAATTGTTGCTTTTTTTTAAAACTTGTCATTTGCAATCTTATTTTTTATTTTGTAGCTAGTAATCAGTAATCTTTGCAGCTTATCTGCCACCTTGTGGCCCATCTGCAGAGTTTTCTTGGAGCTGAAAAGGAAGAACGAGCTCCTTAGGAAAACCTATGCATCTGCTGTGCACTTGCTAGCCTTCATTATTATTAGACTGATTAGCTTTTCATTCCACAGTGTGAAAAATTAGAAATCTAAATATAAATCATCAGGCCATGTCTGTAAACTATCAATATATATTGGTCTAGTATGTTGTATATGGGTGTATGTGGGGACAGAAGCAGTTGTATCTATTAAATCATATACGTGAAGTTCTTAAAAAAATATATATCATATATCATGATATATACATTGACAAAAAATATGAGGCTGGAAAAGACCTTGTGATCTCACCCAGTGAATATTTTTCTGCAAAGCTGGACCAGATCTAACAGATTATTCTTGATAGATATCTAAGGTTTTCACAAAATCTTCAAACAACAGAGATTGCTCAGCCTCTCAAATAAACTGTTCAAGGCTGACTGTCTTGCTAATAGGCAGCTGCTCTTCTGATTTAAGCTAAACTTTTGGTTTTAATCCCATCACTTTCTGCCCTGTGTGAACAGGGAGTATAGTTTACTCCTTCCTTTCACATACACAGAAAACATTAATGAATTGATATCAGTTTCAACTCTTTCTCTGATATTAACTGATTCTGATATGGATAAATGGTGGATATTTACATTAGAACTATCTGGGTTCAAATTATTTCCTAATAACTAGGGAGATTGCATGTCCAATTTAAATCTCATTGAAGAGGCTTGATTTCTGAAGTGTCACTTTGCAAAAATAGGTCTCTGTATGGTGGGAAAAAAAGGAAACTAGAAACTGGGGCACCAGAAATAACTAGTTGTTTTTGAAAATGAAAATGCTGATATTTATTTATGAAGAATAAATCAACATTTGTATCTCATGGTGATAAAAGTTTTAGCTAAAGAGGGTCCAGGTGTTTGATCTTGCTATCTTGACATCTTCCAAAATTACAGCACATACACACCCCTCCTCTCAAAAAATTTTTTTGAAAAAATTGCTTCTAGTTTTTTATATTTTATCTCAATTTCAAAAACAAGCTGCTACTCCATCTGCTGCAGCAGAACATGTTTACAGAGTCGAGCTGCATGGTCTACATTCTAATACCATTGTGTGAGCTGCACAATTACTGCTCAAAGACAGATTAGATCTGCACATCAAAAGGATCCTACAGAATATGCCAATTTGAGGTGTTCATAAGGAGCAGTCACTTCTACAGCTAATGCCATGCTTATTAAATGTACTTATGCACATTGCTGATATTAAAGATATCCCTCAATCTTATCTGGTTATTTTAGCTGTTTTTATATTAAATGTCATCTGGCATACAACTTCCTTGGCTGAAAGGGTAGAAGAAAAATGTACAGCAAAACTCATCAGGGAGATAAAATAATTTAATATCTTTTTCAGTCTTTGCTTTCAAGTGTCCCTCCCATCCCCAGCTCTCTCAAGCACAAAAGTTAACTATACTCTTTTCCTCCTGTCGTGTTGCCTACTGATTTTTTTTATCACCAGTACTTCAGTCCACATCATCTCTTTTTCTCACATCAGTAGAACCACGAGATTCTCAGTTAGTTACAAATATGACAATATTGACTGTGGAGACAGAGACCCCCCTGTGCATACCAGGTTTGCAGAATACACCAGCCCAGAATAAATTAAGCCTCATCCCATGTACATGGCAACAGGTATGAGTCACAACTAGAGCATCTTCCATTCTTATTCTGGATAAAGGACGGGCCTTATATTTTTGGTCTCAAGACTGATTGTAATGGCAGGTGGATTAATTTAGTCCTGAGCATCTCAAGTGGTCAGAAAACCTTGGCTGCCATTTATTGCCAGGAGATAGAAAAGTTAGAACTCAGATTACCACAGAGGGTGATGACTGATCCTTCCCTTGGTGGGTCACTATAATTTTTGCCTGAGGGCATCTATGGCACTTGCTGAAGGGTAACCCCTTGCTGATTTACTCACAAACAGATCAATAATTGGCTGGAGGCAGAGAAAGCTCTAGGTTTTGAGATAATTTTGCCCAACTACAGCTGCTGGCCATGAAAAGTGTAGAAAAGATACCTGCCAGCCTTATGGCAGACGCCTTCCATATGTCCCAGAGGGAGTCTGAATGCAAAAACACAGCACTTTTTGTTGAAGCATTGACCTCAGCCTTTCTCTGTGGAGGCATCTGATGCCCAGGGTTGAGTCTGTCTCCAACTCCCCCTCATTTGTCATGCCAGCCTCACAACTTCTTTACAGGCAGCCACCAGTGCAGCCCTGACAGTTTGTTTGCAGTGATCTGATGCCTGTGATGGAGAAGATTAAACCCCAGCTGCCTCCCCAGGATGTGCAGGGAATGGGAAGGGGAACGTGCTTGGGGATGGATGTCAGAGAAGGGGCTCAGCTGTGGCAGGCTCCAGGCAGGGAATGCATTCAGCCATGCAGGGAAGCTTCACCAGCCTGGAACCCCCACACTGCCATTCCCCTGGCAGCCAGCAATGCCAGGAAGCCTCTTGGGCAGCAGGCTGGCCTGAGGTGGGACATGAGCACTGCAGAGCCCTTCAGACACCCTGGCTCTTGTTTTCTGACCATACAGCATCGACCTCGGCGCATTCCTCATCAACAACTAACACATGTTCTCCATCAGCTCTGGGCTAAAAATTTACTGGGAGTGGGCACAAAGTATGATCTGTTTATGCTGCAAAATAAAACACTGTTTGATCCCTGCTTTAAAAATCATGGGGTGCAACAGGTCAAGCTGCTTGCAGGGTAGAAATATAAGGTGTCATTGCTGTAGAGTTACCACTTTTGAAGTCTGTGAGAGCAATAGGAGTTATCCCCACAGCTCTGAAAGACACCACTCTGAGAATGGAGAAACTCCACCTTCTTCACCTGTTTGATGGACTTTTCACTGAGAGCAAACACAAGATGCCTGAGGTTGTTTCTTACACAAAAGCTCTTTCTGCCACCTGTCTTGTCTGGTCATCGAGAAATTTAAACAATGTCATGGTATTACAAGGGAGACCTTGGAATTACATGGTATTATGAGGGAGATTGGATCCTTTCCCATCAACCCAGTGCATGAGGGTGTTGCAGAGCTTCAGAGCAGACTCTGTCCCAAATGCCTTCCAAGCAATTAAAAAAACTCTAATGAAGCACAGACGTGGCTAGAGTAGGGTACAGAGATGGTATCTTCCTTGTGGCCTTGCAAGACAGGTTTCAGATGAAGACCTCAAAGGAAGTGACAATGAAGAGAAGAAATAAAATTACAAGCAAACTGATCAGTGATCATATTGTCATAAAAGATGTTTAAGAAGAAAGAGGCAAGGGAAGATTAAATAAGGTGGGCAGATTAAAAGATACAAGATGGAAAGTATTTATCACAGCCTTTGGAGGAAGAAGAAGGAAAAATAAACTTTACAAGCCAGAGAGAATCCCTGCAGAGCATGTGATGGGATCACAGCTGGGTCCCATGTGCTATGTCTCCCTCAAATTTCTCTCTTGCATATGTATTTAAGACCATCTGCATTCACTCTTTGCTATTTCAGAACTAGTCCAAAGAGCTCCCTTGAATAATACATTTTTATCTGTACCAATATTTTAAAACAAAGCAGTTCTGCATTATTTGTTCCAATCTGTCTGCAGTTTAAATTCTGCCATAGCAGAATGTTTCAGCACAAAATGCATTTGAAATATAAAGTTGTTTATGCTGATTTTTCTCCCTTTCCAACTGAAAACAACCCAATGTACCAGTTGTAATGGATTTTTAAACACATTTATCATTAAAGGATCTTTCCAAGGAGTAAAAGCCAGTAAGTGGAACACAAATGGACCTTTCTTACAATATTTCCCCATGGTATAGCTGTGTACTAAAAAATATGCTAGAGGCTTACACTCCCTACTCATATTTTCTTTATATTTGTGATGAATGAATTTTTCAGCTTAAAAGAAAAATTTTTAAAAGGAACAAAATTTTTAATTACTACAGTTAAGCAGACATTCTTTTCTCAGCACAGATCTGCTCACTACCATTCATTCTGTTGGAAAAACCAGCCAAATCTCTTCAGACTATGGAGCATTTCCAGAAAGGACTTGCCTTTTCCCATCAAGGAGCTGCAAGACAGCTATTTCTCAAATGAATAGAGCCAGAAGTAGCTAAGAACATCCCTCAAACCCCAAGTTCAGTCTTTTCTAATTTTCATAGTGTTAAACAATGGTACATTTTTTGTCTACCTACCTGGCAAGGACACAGCTTTGTTCTACTCTTACTGTGAGAGGCTCTAAAACACTCTGTCCCACCTGTATTTATAAATTCTCTGAATGCAAAAGTGTTGAAGAAAGACCATATTGGCCATATTGTATTGAGATGATGCCTTGCCTCTGGGGAAGTTCTTGCAAGCTGGGAATTTATTTTATGACTCAGTTTGTCCAGAGAGAGTGAATTGTGAATGGTTTTTTGATTGTCTGGAGCAAAAGTTTGATTCGCTTTTTCTGAATATCTCCCTACACAATAGATGCCTTATGCTAACATTACTAAGAATTCAGATTAAGAAAGCACCTAGATTCCATGTCATAGATGTTTCTTTTAGCAAGAATTTATTTTCAAGGCTTCAAGATTTGCCATTTTTGGGGGATAATAAAAAGTATATCCTTGACTTCCCCATTGGCTATCTCAAAATGAAAGATCCCTGAATCTGTACTGTAACTAAATACCCAACCCATTAGGAAAAAACAGAAGAGCTATGTGTATTTTCAGCTCTAAATTACTTATCCAAGGGCACTGTTATGAAAATGTTGCTAAGTAGAGCATGAGTCTTCATTTCAACTTCAGAATCAGCAACAAACTGCGGATCACATCCTAAAAAAAGTATCAATAATTATAGAGAATATAGGAAAATAGTAATATCACACCTATCAGTTAAAAAAAAAGGTTTAAACAGGGTTTTAGCCATGCCTAAGAAGCAGCTGTGGATGCAGAGGATTGCAAAACAATTGACAATTGACCCAGAGATGCAAAAGCTGCCAGGCTTTTTCACAGTGTTGCATCTCTTGTAGTAATGGCTGCTGTAACAGTTTTATGGCCCATAGAAGGAAATTAATGTATCCAAGCTGTAAGCTGTAAACTTGTGATCCTTGACACTGTGACCTGAAAATAAGTGTTTCATTTGCTGAAGCTCTGTGCATCTTGCCACTCACACCATTTCCAGCCTTGGCTCCATGCAGAACATAGCAAAGCCCTAATTTTACCCTTAGAAAGGTACATGCAGACCTCAGAGGCTTCAGACAGACTCATCTGGCCATATCTGAACGTATTTCAGCAGCCCCTACCACTTGCTGTATGTTGCAGACACGTCTGCCTCCATCATGAACATCAGGGCAAGATTCATTGGTGAGAGAGAAAATTAACAATTAAAATTCTAAAACTTGCTTAAGGAAACTTGTTTAAAATAAATCACTTTCTTATGACACATTTGTTTTGATTAAAAAATTATTATTAATCGATTTTTTTTAAATTGCAAAATGCCTCTACAGCTGTAACAAAAAAAAAATTAAAAAATTTAAAAATCAAAAAAAAAGGAAATGAACACGTTTATAACAAGGATGCAATCAGAGGAGGCCAGTCTCCCAAAACCTCCTTTTCTATAATCACAGTTGCATGAAATATGGCAGCAAAAGCTCAGTGTTTTTCCCAGAAAACAATTTATATCTTGCTAGGACAGTTAATTATGCTCACTGCTACTTTTCAAAAAACCTTTAAAGGGATGAAATCACATATTCCAGAGACCTCAGCCTGACAGTTCTGACTGCATTGGCTGTTGTGTTCACTGACATCTTTGCATCTTTATTGTGCCTTTAATACACATTGACTTAATGTGGCAGACAAAGCTTAACTGCTTCCTGAATTTGCTCCAAAGCATCTTTGAGAGTAATGGTGCTAAAAGAATCTTCTTCATCTCCATCCTCTCCCTCCTCCCTCCTGTGTTCATGCCAGTGCAGGCAGACATGTGTGCATGCATGAGAGCAGAATTTTTTATGCTGGGGTGCTGAGACTGTTTGTTAGCAAAAAAACACCTCAGTGATTTGTTTAGATACTCAAGTGTCAATGAAATTATTATTATATTAATTGCTTTTTAATTATTATGATATTAAATTTTTTGCTTCCATGTGTGTCCACACAAACTTCATCTGGACTTTATGTTAGCAGAACATGAATGTTTATGAGTCTGCTTTTCATAAAGATTTATTCCCGAGGCACATTTAAAAACCTCACTAGTGATGTGTGTCACCCAGTGAGAACATGAGATCTACCCATTGCTGCTCAACCTGCACCTGCTATAAAAGAAAATGCTGGTTTAAAACCTTTAGAGCTCAAGTTTTCTACGTGGTGAATATACAGAAAGAATTCTTACCTCTAGCCTTTGTATTGCTATTCTGCTACATGATACTATGACTACAAACCTACTCATCCTTTGTAAGATGCTGCACAGCTCTGATCTCAGAAATTTGTGATAAAAACAATTGGTGCTGAATTGGTTGGTGGTGCTTCTGCTGGTAAGGGTAGAGTAATGTAAGGCAAAAGGCAAAACCTGTAATAGGTCTCTCCTACTTCTTTTCTTACATCGTACACAAGAGGAACAGAACTGTCATCAATATTTTTAAGTCTTTGCTGTAGCCACATAATTAGAGCTCTCTGCAATTTTCGGGATTTATGCCTCTAACTTGACTCTAGTTAATATTTTGCCATGCAAACATAAATATTATAGGTGATTATTACTGCAAAACGTACTCATACCATTTTAACTGTCCTGTGCTTTGGAGTGGAAAGCACTGGGAATGCTTTCCTGGATGACAAGTCCCCTGCACAGCTAAGCTTCCCTTTTAAGTCAACAAAATAAAACAAGACAAAGTGCAGGATCATGGATCAATAGACAGAAAGCCTGAGGGTTTCTGGAAAAGAAGAAAGAGGAAAGAGGGGGTGATTTCAATGATTTTAGAAAGTAGGAAGAGTAAATAAATAGGAAGAGGCAGAATAACAGATGTGTAGCACAGAGAAAAGCAGAGAAAGGAAATGTAAGAGGAGTGGAAGAAGTTCAGCATGTAAAAGATAATGAGAATGAGCAAGAATGTAGACATGAAGAAACTTTCTCGAGAAATAGTTTAAAAATAAATGAACCTCTCCCTAGTCCTCACAACTCTACCGGGAAAGGCTCAAGAGCAGGGATGTTTCCATCCCAATCTCTAAAAGCCAAAACACAGCCCCATGTTGCTACTGTGAGGAAAATTAAACCAGCACACACCATTAGCCTGGGCAGCTTCAGTCAAGTGTTCCTCTGTGTTGCAGTGTGTGCACCGAGTCAGACACATCCCACTGCTCATGGCTAAATTACACAGAGATGTGGTAATTGCCAGCCTATGGATCAAAGAGATCTTCTCCCCACCTACCAGCTTGGGAATGGCAGGAGACACAAATAAGATAAAAAATGCACATCATGATATGTTTCTTGAAGGTTAATTAAAATTCCATATGAATTATAGAATATAGGAATGAGCTAATATAAACTCACCTGAGACACCATCCAAGACTTAGCAGGTAGCACAACTGTTTCACTCCAAATTCTCATCATACTTTAACAATTCTGAAGGCAAACAAGACCTTGGGTAATCACTGTCTTGCAAAACTCTCTTCTGCTTTTAGGGATCAAGTCTTATTTATACAAGGAGGGAACACTGGGAAAATCAAGATCAGCAAGGACCTGTGGAAGGAGGCAAGCCCTCTTTAAAAGCTCCCTGCTGGAGGGCACTCAGCACACCCAGTGCTTGTGGGGCCACTGAAGCTGGGTCTAGTTTCCATGGCTCCCACAAGCCACAGGACCCTGAGTGGCAAAGCCTTTGATGGGTCTATTTTGCCTGGAAGAGCTATAAGAGAAAAGTGCAGCATCCAAGTAACCTCAGCAGACCAGTGAAAACAAGAAGAAAAGACATCTCTTGAGTGTCCTGTGCATTGGACTACTTGTTCTTGGGGTTGAAAAGCATTTTAGTTTCAAGATTAAGACAAAACAACAGACACTTGATGACAGGATCAGGCACCCTTTTGTACCCATCGAGATTCTGTCCCTTAGATCCAAATTAATTCCACAGTTTCCTCAACAGAATCCAGAAGTAACAATGGATTTTAAAGATTAATCTTTTTAGTGCAAAATTGTAGCACAACCTGTAATGCCCTGAAGTAAGGGCATATTATCCATGTGTTTTTAGATTTTGTTATAGTAAAGTCTAGTTTTCCACTATTATATTTAAATTCTAGATGCATTCTAAAAAAAATTGAAAAATAAACAATACATGAAGACTATAAACTAAGGAATAGGTGGCCAAGTATGGTTCACCAGGCTGGACTCTTACTACTCTGGGTATCTGGAATTCCACTCTTGGAATAGGGTGGGAGAGGGGGGGTCTCTGCAGAGCTCTTTAGCCCATCTTAAGATAAATGCCAGAAGAATCAGCATGAATTTCCTTTGTAGAATAAATATGGGCATCTACATAAGGTATTTCCAACATATTAATCACACTGTGATTATACAGAGAGAATGATGGGCATTGGTTTTAGCTAATACCAGCTATTTAGCTTTGCTGGTGTTCTGGCTTTTCACTACAGTTAAAGGAAAGAGAGGTGAGCCTTGAGAGTAACACATGCCCCTTGCTCAGACACTGCTGTTCAGACAGGATGGAATATCTCTGGATGCTTCTCACTCCCCGCCAGCTTCAGCAGGAAGCAGGACCATTATTTTGAGAGGTTCTGAACATGAATACAGCCCAAACAATACGTTTGTGCTTTAATGTGGAATATAACCATGGTTCAAGCTTTCCTTTTGCCAGTGGGTTTATATCTCCAGTATCTTGCTGAGAATACACAGTCCTGTGTCAGAGAGGCAGTGAAACGCTCCAGCTGAACTGGTCCCTGACTGAAAAACCCACAAATCAAAGGGTTGAGCTGTTTGCCAGGTCTGGGGAGAAGCAATCCAAGCATTGTCCCATTAAATCTGATTATAACCAAATACATACACAGAGGCATGCAGCTTTCAAATGCTCATTTCACACAAACCAATCAATCCCACAGTATTTTCTTCCATCTGAAGAAAAGGTTAAATGTGCATTTGACTGACACACATCTCAGCCAGAAGACCAAAGTAATACAGAAATATGAACAGACAGCATTTAACTGTGAATTTTGAAGTCATGCCTAAAAATGTAGCCATAGATGTGCACTTGAAAAACAGCGAGGTGAGTCAGACACCCAGCAATTACACTGTGCTTAAAATGAGTGAGAAGGTTGCTGCTGGGAGGTCATGAGAGATCATTTTGTCAAGCAGTGTTAAATGAAGCAGTTGCCTTGTGTCTTTCTTCTGAGCTGCTCTGTGGAACACAGAATCCAGTAATTTAAAGGTGATGTGAAGAATAGGACAGAGGTTTTTCAGAAAAAAATGCTGGCTGTGTCCACTTGCTTCCATTTGCAAAAGCATGGACAGGAAAAGATGAAAGATGTCTTTGTATGTCAGTCAGGGCATCTCTGCAGGCTCCAGCTCTCAGCTGAAGGGGAAATAGGGACTCTGAGACTCCTGGGCAGGATCTTTGCACAGCAGTGAGGCTTGATTTCATGCACTGAAGTTTAATTCTGGCATCTACTGACAGGCAGGGTAGCCTGGATGTTGAAGATGCCCCAATTTCACTACTGAAGGTGTGATGCCATTATCAAAATCATAATGCAGCTAGATAACCTTCTATATGGAATTAGATGTGCAGAATGGAAAGGGACTGCCCTGGTGTTTCCATTCCCAACATTTTCTTCAGCATTTTCATCCGAGCTCACCACTTTTTCTGGTTTCCTGTACTCTGAACATTCTCAGCATGAGATATGAGAGCAAAAGACAGGAGACTTCCCTTGTCCCATGAATGAGATGATCATGTGAAATACAGATTGGTCAGAGCAATCTCCTGCAACCTTGATGTGAACACCAGCTATGGTTCCTGTGCTGTGTGCTCTCTTTTGCCTGGTTCTCTGATTCACCAATGGATTTGCTGACCCTGTATCCAATATTCTGGACTTTCCAAAATTCTTGGTGTTCCCCAAGAGTCTTCTTCTGCACGCAGTACAGATATATTTAACATTCCTTCATCAAACAGCAGCATACAAGAGCTTGGCCCTATTTTCCTTGGAATAGCACTTACACATAATGCAGTGATGGCCATTGTCCCAAGAGGCAAGAATCTTATTGCTACTGATAGCAGTGAGAAAAAGATGTCCAGTGTGAAAGTTACCCTCTGGCACAGTTTAGCATATTTAAACATCACTAACTTTATGTTGAATATTCACAGAGTTTAAAGAGCCCCCAAGTGCTGAGCTGACCCCCTAGTTTGTCCTTTGTGACTGCAGTGGAAGAACACGATAGCATTTGCCCTTTAATGGGATTTCAAAAGCCTTTACAATCCTTTAATAAAAAAAAAAATAAAATACAATCAACAGAAAATAAAGCTGCACTTTCAATTAACAAGGACAATTACTTCTAATTGTAAAGCTCATACATTTTTAAAATGAAGAGATATCATTTTGCCTTAATTGGTAGGTGCAGTGAATAGGCAATTAAAAACACATTAAATTTGGACCCACAGATAACAAGGAGCAAATTTCTGTCCTGAGCAGATTACAGTTGTGAATGTGCCTCCGTTGTCACTTTAAAGCCAATAAAGGGGCTCCCTGGGCATATTTTATGGTTCCTCCATTATTGCCACTGAAGATAAGATATCAGCATTTCCATTACAAACAGTTTGGTTTCAGGGGGAGTTGACTAAATGATCCTGCAGACAGAAGTGTGTCATCACTCAGCCCAGGAGAGCTGAGTGTGGTTTTAAAAACACGGAGTTGCTTTTTGCTCCCATTAGTGTTACAGTGCCTGCCCTCTGCACGCTGGGGAATGAACCCCAGCAACCAAACAGTGGTGGGGACTGTGTTGGTTCTGAAGTGCAGATGCTCTGATGGAAATCCCTAACAGAAATCTGCCCCTTTACCCCTTCACACACACTGATGTGTGCTGTGTCTGCTGCTGGCAATTGCACAAAGTTGACAGCAAAAAGAGAATTTCCAGCTCCTTCCCCTGGTCTCACTCCTGAGCATATCAGCCAGCTTTACAGAGGAACTGGCTGCCCCTTGAACTGAAGCAGATAAGCCCTGGAGAGTCATGTTCTTTTCTGCTACACATTGTCATCATAGGACAAATTTACATGTGAATCCATTTGTGCTGCTATTTATCTGCAAACCAAGAATGACATATGCAAAACAACAGTCACAGCTGAATGTACTTTGCAAACTAGGAAAGTTTTTGTATTCCAATTCCGTTGATCTTATTCATTTAAATCCTGTCTCTTCCCAGCACTCTGTCTCAGTCAAGGAAACTGAGGCACTCTGAGGGCACTAATAAGAAATATAATTTGTGATTCCTAGATAATACTGGAGGTTGAAAGGATTATAAGTGTAAAATGACCTCTAAGACCAGAAGTTATGGCTGTCCATCATCCTCTCAAGCTGGAGGGGCAGCAGAGGTGAAACCCAGGAAACTTATTCATCACAAGTGTTCAGAACAGCATTCACAACAGATGCTTGAAGAGCCACGCTGTAGTCCCTAAACTTTACCCAGCAGTAAAGTTAATTTGGATTAGAAAATTCATCTAGTTACTACTCTCTTCATACAGCCCAGGGAATTTTAATAATACCGAAAGTTGATAGCAGGCCTCATTATACATAGGATTTTCAAAGCAAAAACAAACCAGAAATTGTCATTCTCTTTTTTTTTTTTAAGCTCAGAAAAGCAGAAAGCACATGTTTCATTATTGTGATTTATCATGCACATAAACTTCTTTTATCAAGACATCTTTACTTGAGCTGCTCGCATGCCTGGAGCTAAAATAGCAAAGAGCTGACTACAAGTAAGACCGATCAGATGCTTAAAGGTAAGTCTATCTAAGCACCTGGCTGATTTGGGGTTTTTAATGAAATCATTCACGGAAACCCAGTTCATTAGGCTTTAGTCTTTATTGATTTCTTGCTAGGACAATTTATAGAGTTGCAGAACTCACAACTTCCTACAAAGATTCTTGTAGAAGTAGCAGAAGTGTGAAACGCAGAAAAAGGGTCCTTGTGCTCGTGGATGAGCAACTCTGGCTCCTGCCAGTCCCTTAGAAAGCTCGTTTAGTTCTCCAGAGGAAGAGAATTAGGGATGTGGACCCAGGAACAGCTCACAGGTCAGTCTTACCTCGGTCACAGGGGTGGCTAACCCAGCTGATGGATGTTATTATCTGGACCTGTGATAGCTGCCACAACAGACCAAAGCAGGACAAAGAAAGCAGGGGTTTGTTACGGGGGCTCTGAGCAGCCCAGTGAAGGTACAGCTACAAGTATTGCTGTAATATTGATCTCTACAAATACAGATAATATTGCTTCTAAAAATCATTTGCACAGTTCAGTCTTTTAAATGACTTCTTTCTGCAACATCCCAGGCAAACATCACGCTAATGGCCAGAACAATTTCTGTGCAGATGAGGCCTTTGGTAACCAAAAGCTCTAAGTTATTTATTTAGCAGAGAGACCTAAACTTTGGCTGGTTTTGCTAGATGGCATTGATGGCACTGTGCTGATGGCTGTCCTGCTTTGCACTCTCAGCTCTTTGCTGAAGGGCATTGTTCATTTTGCAGTTTGCAGCACCCATCCCAAAAGCTCCTATAAAAAACTCAACCAGCAGATCCCTCTGAGTGCCTCAAGCAAAGTTTCAAGGTGATGCAGCTAAGCTGAAAGGACAGTGTGGTGACATGTGAGCTGCTTGCAATTGCAGATGTTCCCAAAACTGCCCAGGGAACAAAGTGTGCCTGTGCTGCACTGGGTATTCCCCTGCCTCTGGATGACTTCAATATCCACAACACTACTGCTCAAAGGAAGATCTTGAGATTTTAGACCACTTCCAGCCACCATCTCTCCAGAAGCACCTGCCAGCAGCTAAATCTCTCCAAGAGACACCAAGAAACAAAATGGCAATGGAAATCTGGTCTCTTGAAGTCAGTTCTGATTCACCTGAGGAGCAGAAAGGAAAAAACTCCTTCACCTAGTTATGGGAAGCAGCAGTTCCTGTGTGAGGCATGGTCAGGGGTAACCTGGAAGTTACATCTCTTGGTGCTCCCTTTGGCTATTCCAGGTTCCACAGCCACCAGCCCAGGGTTGTGGAGCATTGCCAAGCTAATCAAAGGGAGGAAGGAAAATAATAAATATTAATAACAAGTGATATGAATGAACTTTGTAAATGAGAAGGGTTGATATTACTGAGAAGGGTCCGTAGGGCTCCAATGCATTTGGGTCCTGCATCCACAATATTTCTCATCATTTTCTGGGTGGGTAGATAGACACAGCACAGATGGAGAAAAGAAATTGCAGGGCTTCAGTCACAGAGCATGTCAGGAGAACTGGTAGGGAATTTTCTGTTTAGAGGCTTCTGTCCTCTCAGGAGATGCAAGTTCATCAGAACAGAAGGCATTTGAGTGAGAAAGCTCATTGGATTTGAAACTGGGCTTGATATATAGTATTTCTCTGTACTAACAGAGAAAGGGCAAATGGTAAACTTAATTTTCCATTGTATTTGCATCTTAAGTTCAAAAGCATTACTATAAATGAGGATTTTAAGGCACCAAATTTTATTCATACATCTGAAAAGCATACTCCAATATTAAGGCAATGAAAAAATATTTCTCTGAGAAAAGCTGATTTTTACAATGTTAAAATATTCCATGTACAGCAACCCGAGCAGACTAAGAGACTATTTCATACTTGGGTTGTGAGATGCATAAATATGATGCACTACATCAGGGAGCGTTAAGATATATTTATAATTTGAAGGACTTTAGAGACTGTTTCAGTGTGGAAGATGAGATACCAATAAAAAGGGAAGTAATCTTGAAGAGAGCTGTGTTGTATCCCTCAGAAAGCAGCACAAGATAAACTGTGACCACAGGCACATACTTAGTCGTATTCCTTTATAAATATGTATCAGCTAAAAACAAGTACATCTAGTACATCTGTCTCAATATGTGTGTAAAAACCTAATCAATATGAAGGATAACAGAGCATGGGTTGGGTCTGGTGAATGCACAGATGTTGTGATATATGAATATGTAAATGGAAGCCTGGGATAGCAATGAGTGCTATAAACACACAGGCATGGGCTGTTTGCACTGATCTTGGCTCTTAAGGGCAATGCTGAAGCAGCAGTTTGCCACTGCTTTTCCTGGCTGGTCACTGCTAATCAATAGCCTTATAAATCAGTGTATTTAGGGCAGTGCCAGTCTGATTCCTCATGTAAACACTTGTTAGGTTCAATTAATGGCCAGCCAGGTCTGCTGCTCTCCCCTTGCCTTCTCCTGATGCTTCACTGAGCTGCATTTAGTGTGGTAGCTGGAGCTCTTCTTCCCTTCCAGTGGCGATGAAGGAAAGAAACACATCCCAGCCTCTTTTATCAGTGGGATTTCTAGGCTTGCTGTGTTGCTCCTAACTCCACTGGCCTTGCTCCCAGCTCACTGCTGTGTAATCAATGGGGAAGGTCTGCCTTTGTGGAAAAAAATCTTCATTTGAGGAGGAGCATGTGTATACAGGTGGGAAATAATATAGTGAACCACAGGCCTGGACAGACCTACAAAACAAATATGTCCTTACAGATTAATGCACACTTTAAAATACAGGAAACAAAAGGAATAACAAAAACCTGGAGAGAGGGGGGGGGGGGGTGGGAGGCAAAGTTACCAGGGAAGTCCCTCAAAGATCTGTCCCAGAGTTTGTTCAGCTTGGCATATTCATAAATGACTTAGTGAAAGTAATAAATAGCAAAAACCTATTCAGAACAGTCAATTCTGTGCTGATTTCAAAGACTCACAAAAGGAGCTCACAATGCTGAATGACAGGGTGATAAGATTGCAGTTAAATTTCAATACTAATGAATACAAAGTAATGCATTTGGAAAAAAAAACTCCACACATACAAAATTATAGGTTATAGGAGTTGGAGAGAGGGGGGAAAAAAAGGATAAGAGAGGTTTGTATAGGAACTGTGCAGACAAGAAAGACTGCAAATAATTATTCATTATGCCCAAGAAATAGCCAGTATGAAATGCAATGATCAGAAGGAAGGTAAAACTCAAAACCAACAGAAATTATCTTGTATGCACTTCATAATTAAATTGTGTAACTCATTGCCACAGGAAATTGTAGCGATAAAAGCAAAATCTGGTTTATAAAAAATGTTTAATCTCACTGATAGAGAATATGTCATTGCAGATTAATGGTGGATCAGAAATTCCTTGAACTGCTGCTTGCCAGGAGCTGGTAGAATATACCAGATAAAAATAGCTTCCCATACAACCTGTTAATCCTCACCCAGGGAAATCACTGATTACAAACAGAGAGAGGATTGGACCTACCTGGTTTTAATCTAGCCCAGAATTCTCATATTTTTAATAACAATATTCTTACCTACTTTGGGGGGGGGGGGGGAGGAAAAACAAACTGCAAGACAAAACGCCATACATTTCTATGAAAACTAGGGAAGATGTGGGAATAATGGGACATACTGCTCCAAATTTCCAGCTTATGGAAAAAGGGATTATTTCCCTCACTTTCCTACTCATAGGGATAATATCCATATCTTAATCAGCATCTCTGCTTCCCCATCACCCTGACTTTGCCACAGGCTCAATTGTTCCAAGCTGGCAGCTTGCCTGGCAATGTAGGGACTGTAGGTCATGAACAAAAAATGCCCTGCTGGTCAGTAGTGATTCACTGCATGGCCTTAACCATATCAGAAACTCAATCCAGCTCCAAAATACATAAACTGTTTCGTGAATGGTAAAGTTAAAATAAAGATTGTTTTCTTGCAGATCTCCCAGGTCAGGTTTTCTGCCTTCTTTCCCGTCCACCCCAATCAGTATTTCCAGTTCCTTCCAGTAAAGCAGTTTGGGTCTTATGTGGCATGGATGGTGGTCACTGGTTGGGTGGCTCCTGCACCCAGGATATATGAGCCCATAAATTATATATGAGCTCATAAATGCCTCTAAGTGGTTGTCCCCTTGTCCCTTCCTTTTTCTACCTTTGGTCTCCCCCTTCTTTGGTGTCCCCTTTGGTTCCATCTTCTTTTGTTCTCTATTTAAGTTTTAAAAATATCATTAAGGTCTTCAATTCTCATAGAATCATTTAGGTTGGAAAAGACCTTCAAGATCATCAAGTCCAAATGTTAACCCAGCACTACCAAGTCCCCACTAAACCAAGTCCTTAAAAGCTACATCTACACGTTTTAAACACCTGCAGGGATGGTGACTCCACCATTTCCCTGGGCATCCTGGTCCAGTGCTTGACAACACTTTTGATGAAAAGTTTTCCTGATATCCAACCTAATCCTCCCGTGGCATAGCAAGAGGCCATTTCCTCTTGTCTTATCATTTGTTCCTTGGGAGAAGAGCCTGACCCCTGCCTGGCCACAGCCTCCTTTCAGGTGGTTGTAGAGAGTGAGAAAGTCCCTCTGAGCCCCTTTTTCTCCAGGCTGAACAGCCCCAGCCCTCAGCTGCTCCTCATTGGATTTGTGCTCCAGTCCCTTCACCAGCTCCGTTGACTCTATGGACACTCTCCAGCAGCTCCATGTCATTCTGGTAGTGAGGGGACAAAACTGACCCCAAGATCCAAGATGTGATTTCATCAGTGACAGTCAGTCCATCACTGAGTGGTAATGGCCACCTGCATCAAAAGCTGTAGAAGGAAAACAGATCAAAAGCTACATTAGACAACTTTGATTGCAAGGCACAAGGGTCACAGAAAGTGTCACTTATCACTCGTTGTCCATAGAGCTTATGAAAATTCAACCTCCAGGGACAGAGTCATTAACAGACAATCCCAGTGTGTATTAAAGGAAGTCCACCATTTTCCCTAAAAAACAGACAGAAAAAAAAACAGTTTCTGGGACATTTTAGTTTATAAGAATATATTAAAAATCAAAAGGGCTTTGCTAGAAGTGCTAAAACCTGTAAACATTTTTGGTGCTTTCTGTTTCACTATGAAGAAGGATACTGTTTCCCTCTGCAGCATCTGATGGAACAAGAAGAGACAAACACAACCGAAGGATGGAAACAAATTGCAGACCCTGTCTAATTAGATAGTTCAAATGCTTAAATCATATAAACTGCGAGTCAGGCATTTCAGTTCAGTTTAGGTCAGAACAAAAAGAAGAGAAAGATTCTTTGAGAAAACTCATTTTGTCTGAAAGCAAACCATTGCCAGCCAGCCATGAGCTGCAAGTTCAAACACCCTTACTAAAAGCCTCTATTCATTTGCAGTTTATTGGATAGCATGAAGCTGTCCATTCTGGTTATATCTGCTTTTTTTAAATGCTTGGAACAGTGAAATATAAGAAGATTAATCATATGCAATATATATTCATTAGGTAAATTTCGTAATAAATAAAATTCATAAAATAAAATTGATTACTTTGCATAAACATTTCTCTTAAAACATGAGAGGGCATCATATTTAATAAAAATCACAAACAAGTGGAGACTGATTGCCCTGCACACAAAAGTAATACAAAATAAACACCTTCATAAGCTACAGCTTCACTTACCTCCAGAAGCTATTCATACATTCAATCCATTTATAACAGCAAACGGGGTCTGGGTTTTGCCATTTTGAAATTATTCTTCCCTTAAGAGAGAGGCAATATGAAACTTTATGGTAACTTCTCCTCTACTTAATACTGTACATAAATTATTTTCAGGTCACAGGGAGCAAATAAGCAGAGTAAATCCCATTTTCTTTACATTCCTTCTGGTCTCCTTTTTATTTTTATTTTTTGTATTACTGCTCCTTTTGAGAAATATATTCCATGAGAACATTTCCTTCCACATTAAAATATAATCACTATTTGGGGAAAAAAAATGAGCTATAGGTCAGATTGTATTGCTGCCTGTTAAGAGACTGGCCACTGCTACAGAAGGGCATAAAATCATCTATACTGCAGAATCAGTACAGCACTGAACCAAATGAAAATAAATTATTTGAGAAAGGAGTGTGCAGTTTGTTGGAGCAATGCAGAGCTTTTTTTTTTTCCACACAGGTGAAAGCCTGAGAACAGTCAATCCCTTGGGGACCAACATGCAAGGCTGCCCAGAGCTGGCACAGCACTGGAGAAGGGAGAAAGCTACCCTCAATTCCCTCACTGTAAATACAAAATCTAATATAGTCAGTGTCCATAGGAGATAGTCTTTTCTCCTGGAGTAATGCAGAGCACAGGGGTCAGCACCCAACACTACCTGGAGCTGTTTAGCCTTTGGAATTTTAATCAATCATTGTACATGGCATACACATTTCAAATCAAAAATACAAATTAGCAGAGAAAGGGGTGCTAAATGCAAAGATCTATCACCTCTGGCTAAGGCGTTTGCTGAGTCACATATCAGAGGCTGGAAGAATGTGCTGGGAAATATCCTGCATTTCTTGCCTCTACTATTGCCCACTCAGAGAGAGTACTGAGCAAGATGTACCTCTGCTCTGGCCTACAGCTGTTTAATAGTTGATCATTCTCAGTCTAATCTAAGCTAAAAATGTGCTTCATATTTTTCATCAGATACAAGCAGAAGTTTGAGTACAAATAATAATGTGTGTCTGGTGAAATGTGGTCTAGGGAGGACTCCAGAAAATCAGTCAGTGAAGGAGAATGAAGAGGAAAATGTTGGGAAAGAAAAGTTGGAAGCTATGGGATGCAGAACACACCAAATTATCACTGATTACAAATGTCATAGAGGCAAATGTAAGCTCACACCACTTAGTGAAAACAAGTACTGATGCCACCCTGAACTTGTCAGTGCTGTGCATCTTTTTTACTGACACAGTCTGACAGAAGAAAGTGGTTTTTCCTTCACTGACACAACCAGCCCAACGACAGAGCTTTGTGGAGAGACAGCAAACACATGTGCTTGTCAGAGACTGCACTTCACAAAGCTCTTCGAGAGACTAGGATTCTTAAAACTTTGTGCTTCCCATGATTGGTCTACACTGTGTGATTTTTACCTCATGGAGAAGATTCTTGAATGTGAGAGCTCAAGGGTTTAGCTCTATTTTTCCAATTGTGTTAATAGAGAACAGCCATGTGTACCAAATTAATACTGAGTGGAGAGAATAATTAGTGCAAATCTTCACGTGTGTCCCCATCAACCCAGAGAGTTTTACAATTCACAGACACATCACAGAGCACATTAATGGCTAACAAAATCTCCAGAGGTGCTTTAATGATTTACACCAGCTAGCCTGTAGTTTCTGAGCTTTGGCCTTTTGCTTTTCAAATGATCAAGATTTTCCCAGAGGAAAGGAAGCAGGAAATAAGAAGTAGGAATTTAGGAGGTGAAGAGAAAGAAGGTATATTGGAATCCTTCTGTCAGAAAGAGAAAAAACTCAGCAAAGCTCTCAGAGCATCCATGAGGATCCACAGGCTGAACTGCACCAATCTGCAGCTTGTGTTCAAAAGGGGTTGAGCTCCAGGATTGTTATTTTGCCCACCTTGCTGTGCTGTCTGTATTTTTATTGCTCAATCAACAACTTGTTTCTCTTTTTCCTGTTATTATATCCTCCTTTTTCTTTATTATTAAACTCTCTCTCCTAAATCCACCCATGAACATACAATATTCTGAAATGGCATCATCTATCTTACCAAAAGGATGAAATTCTACAATTTGAATTAAAATGAGGAAAAATAACATGGATTCTGTCTTTTCAGGCTGAGTTACTGCTTCAATCCATCATGCTGGCTACAGTGGTAAATGATGGCCCAGAACTCCTGGAGACCACTTGATTAGCTTTTAATTACCCATCACACTGATGCTGTGATAAGAGACATCATAGGTTCTTGATTTTTACACAAATTGCATGAATGGCTGTGATTAACATAAATGCTGTGAGATTAATATGAGTGGTTTTGGAAGAGATTATGATGATATCTTCTCAAATAGAAGCAAGAGCAAGCCATGCTTTGTGGGTTAAATTGCAATTTTTCTTCCTACCCCTCAAAATTTTAGTACTAGTGCAAGATAATGTATTGCCTTGCATGCTCTTACAGCTATTTGCATTTGTAGTAGGCACTTTACAGCTGGTTTTCAGGGGAGAAGTGGCTGCATCACAAGAAGATGCTGGAGAGTCAGCTTCAAAATGTGCATAGCTGATATGAATATTCCATAATAATGTTGTCCTTCTTCTGCCTCGGGAGCCAAGTCCTGCAGGATAATCTGCAAAAGATAAATATCACAAATGGACAGACATGCAAAAATATACAGAAAGACAGGAAAAAAATTATGACAACTTCTTGTCAAACCAAGTGGCATTTTTAGTTATTAACTTGACCTACAGACCTCACAGTGGTGGGAATTCTGTCGAGAAAGGCAGAAGCAGGAATAAGAAAAGGAAATGCTGCACTATCCAGCCATAAATACACAAACAAAAGTAAGCAGATGCTATTATTTTATTTCTTCCCCAGGTGCCGCACTTTTTGACAGTGCTGAGATGAACAACCTCAGTCTCAAAACGTGTGGTCAGCCTTTGCACTCAACATAACATGTTCTGGTTTCATTCCCTGGTAGGTGTTGATAAGGCTTCTGCAGAATTTTTGATGCAGAGCATTATCGTGCTGCTGTGGTATTGATTGATCCACTGTGATACGGGCAGGAGGTGCTCACACAGGCTTGAAATCCCCTGCTTGAGCTTCCAAATGGTTCCCCAAGGCAAGATTGATGCTACTGAGATGGGAAGAAGTAAAGCAAAGTTCACTGGGATTTTAGAGATGTAATTCCAGCTCCTAAACCATTTGTCTATTTTAAAACATGCGTAAAAACCGCATATATTATTTATATTTATTGTTCACAAACACTGTGCCACTGAGGATTTCCCAGTGATTTAGGGGGAAAAGCTAATCTTCCTGCTTTCCATAACGCAGCTGTCAGGTTTCTCAGGCTATGTACCACAACACATTTCAGGATCACTCTTAATTGGCGCCTGAGCGAGAGCTGGAGTAACTCGGTCTGATGCTGCTCTTTGCCAGCAGACAGCACACAGCTCCCTGTGAGCTCACAGAAGAGATTTGTACCGGCTGAAACCACCAGCTCAGGGCAGCTGCAGTACATCAGAGCACAAAGCCACATCCAAGAAAGGGGGCACAACTGAGTGAAAATTCAGAGAGAAACAGACCACGCAGATGGCGGACAATTTATTTGAAGGTTTTTGTCCTAGAAGTTGCAGACAATGATCACTGTGACATTTGACTTATACAGCATCAATTTGGCTAAGTCACTGACTGAACAGTACTGCATTTCCATTAATTCAATCAGTGAATTGGTTTCCTCCAGACTGATTTTTTTTTATTATTATTGCAAATTGATCTATACTCCCAGCTCTCTTATTCTGTCAGAGCTCACACTGTGATAATAGCAACCATGAAAGTGCAAATGCTGCTCATTACAGAAGAATATAAGTAGGACCTAAATTATTCCCCCATATTAGTAAAGTATTAATTTCCATTAGTTACTAATTACCACTATTTAGCATCTTTAGGCTCATGCAAAGAGGCAGCATGAAGTTCCTAAATCTCCTATATAACTTGGCATGTGAAAGGAGCCCTGCTGTAACTCAGCTCTGATTCAGAGCTGGTGGGAAATAATACAGTCTGTGACTTCAGCCTCAGGAAATACCAGAACATCAGATCCTGAATGTTTTTATAAAACTCTCCTAGAAAAAAAAAAAAAAAAAAAAGTGCTCCAATGAACTACATTATCCCTTATCCTTTTTAGATTTGAACTTTGCTCTGTTCCAAAGTAGTTCTGTGACAGTACTCAGCAGCAGGTACATGTCCTATCCATGACTGGGATAAAAGATGCCCAAAGAAAAGAAAAATTATATGCGATTTTCCAAATTTGTTGCAGATACAGTCAAACTCTCCCTGGACACTAAACCAGCCAGAATTGCCATGAATAGGTTAACCTATCTATAAACTAAGTATATTCTGCTTTTCAGTGAGAAGAATTGATAAGACTGTCCCCTTGGAGAAGCAGCCTGTAATGGATGTGATGCAGAGCACAAGTACAAACTCCACAGAATAATCACAGCATAAAAGATAAGAAGCAACTGATTATGCAGCTCTTCTACAAAAAGGGTTTGGGGTTTTTAGAGGATCTCAGAGTGAAGAGAAGCCAATGCCAAACTGCTTTAAAAAGAGAAAAAAGAAAGAAAGAAAAAAACATAAAATAACTTCTGAAATACAAACAGAATTTCCTCTTTGCAACTCAAAGTTGACCAAATCACTAAGAAAACACTCTTCTGCTTTGAGCATCACAGTTCAAGGAATGCATGGATCAAAGAGAGTAGAGAAAAACAACAAGACCTCTAGAAAATGTGACCTATGGGAAAGACTTGGGGCTCAGTTCAGTTGGAAAAAGGAGACCAAGAAAACAAACAACAACATAAAAGAGATACACAAAAAAAGAAAAGACAGTAATGAGGTGTTCTTCATGCCTGCTGTAGCTAGGAGATAGATATTCAAAAGCTGGAATAGATGGTAAGGAGGGGTTTGGGCTGTCATCATTAGACATTTTTAAGAAAATGGGAGCTAAGGTTCACCCTGCACCAGAGAAAAAATATCATTCAACTTCAATAAGCACATGCCATTTTGTCCAGCAGAGCCATCATCCCTCAGATCCAAAGCAGACAGAGCAAACCACTCCAGTCTTGTGTTAGATAAAGGCTCCTGCCTATTTGTAAAGGTTGCTCTGAAACTGCTAATTAATCTGCATTTGTGAAACACTTCAAGTTACTCTAAATTGAAGGTGGGCTTGGAGCATGGAGAAAAGCAGATAGAACGAAGAGAAAAGCAAAAGAGAACAAAACCAAATAGGTTGAGTTGTGAGTTGTGCTGGAAATCCAGGGCAGTTTTGTAGGGGCTGGGGGTCACACAGGTGCAATTAATAGGAAAAAAAATCACCTTTCTGTTGCACAGACGTGTTAAGATTGTCATCTGCATGATTAGTATCCAGCTGCTCTTGCCCAATCCAGGTCTTTACTGGACAAAGGAAGCAGCCTCCACATGAGGTGTCTCAGTGTTCCAGCTGCAGGATCCAATTATTGATCACAGGGGGAAGAAAGTTGTTGGGTTGTAGTAGGGCAGAGAACTAGAAACAAAATTACCTTTTTAACCAGAGGTTCAAGGTGAACTGAGTTAGGATGTTCTGATACATATTTTTTCTGGTCCAGCTGATGGAGAGGTGGTCCTTTAAGATTGTTTTTCTTTGGAGAGGTAACTCTCACAGTCTGCTACTCATATACCTCCGAGTATTTCAGGATAGATAATTTGTGATTTCATCTTCTGCTTCTTTTTTTATGAGTTTCATTGCATTCTTCATACTGACATTGCTACCACCACAGCATATTTTCCAGCTACTTTTACAACACCAGCCAGAACTTCTGCTTGATATCCAATTCCATCTGCGACACCTTCATGTAGGTTTGATCTCCTTAAATCCCTCTTTCCCTGTTAATTCCTGTGCAAAGTTCATCATCTTCAGTGACCAGCTATCAAAGAGATATTTAAGGTCCATAATAAGAAAACTATCCAGTTTTTAATCTCTGCAGGGAGCTGGCATTCTGTAGATAGCACCAGGAGCAGCCCACCCACGGTACCATCAGCTGAGAGCTGCAGGTTTGTATCTCTTGGGCCACTGCAGGCTTTTCTTCTCATGGGGCTCTGCTGTCATTAATTAGGTGACTGCAAACTGGGGCTGCTCTTTGCACCCCCTCTCCAGCCACCAGCAAACCCTGTGATGGGGCCACCAGGTGTGTCTGCATGTCACTTTCCTCTTTCTCACTCACTCTGTGACTAAAGAGCTGCACAGAAAAGCTACCTGCTTTAAGTGAAAACAAGAATACAGGGGATTATTTTACCATATAAGAACACACTAGCCCAAATTATTACAGAGTTCATGCAATTGGTCAGGAACAAAGCAGGAGCAGGCTGTAAATCACACCTGGATTGGAAGTGGCTCTGTGCCTCAGAAAGCAGCCATACAGATGGCATTGTATACTTATCACCATTCTCATGAAAAATTCAGGCATCGGCCAAGGATATCCGTCTATGGCACATATTTCCCAAAGCCTCCCCTTACTGTCAGTGAAAAACTCACTTTTACTTCACTCCACCTCAGATGGTCATGGGAATTTAGAGGTTGAATCTGGTTAGAGATTAGAACATGAATTGGTGTGCAGGCATCTACATGCATCTAATTTCTGAATATACTGGTTGTACCGAGAAGGGTCTAAAGATCGCAGGAGTTGAGCAGAACTTTTCCTCTTGTTGTTCCTTCTTCAGCCAGATGACACAAGGGGAGAAAAAGTAATGGGAAAGCTGTTGATCTTGAAACACAGAAGTAAAATTCCTGTGGAAATTAAAATATCAACTATGCTTACAAATTATTAAAGTCCATACCATAGCATCATATGCTCAAAGTGATGAAAAGACTAAATATAATTCTTTTACACTGGCATGTCTTAACTTTTTGAGACATTGATTTTGAAAACTGAGCAGCTTTAAATGTGTGTGCATACAAGTAAAGTGGAAGTTCTGAATGGTTTCTTATTTAAAAAAAAAAACAAGGAAAAAGAAAAAAAATAAGTATGTCCAATAAGTATTTTAAGATGCCTGAGTGCATTTTTGTAATTCTACATAGTCTGAAGTATTTTGTTTCAGGATTTGGCATCACTTCTACATCTCTGTAGCAGTGTACTTTCTCTTCACAACTTTTTCTGTGCACTCCCAGTGCATTCCCTCTCCCCATGTTACCACAAATAAGACCAACAGAAGTGCTGAACCCTGCTTTGAACATCAGAAAGGAAAATAAAGGAAAATACTGCTGGAATATATTTTCTGAGAATGCTGCAGATTGTAATCCTCATTATCTTAGCTTCCAAAGGACCTCATGTCTGCTCTTGAGGGCACATGAAAATCCCACTGGGGATGGCCCTTACAGGGTTTCAGAGATTCAGGGGGTGTTGTTTGCACATAGGGATTGAGAAGATCTGAAGGAAAGGTGGGAAGAAGGAATCAGACAGAAGAATGGATCAGAAGGATATCAGTTTTGCAGACAGCTATTCTTGTGTCCAAAAAGGCTTCTCTCAGTTTGTTAGTGTTCTTTCTTGTCTTGATTTTGTTGGATTTTTATATATCTGATAAGCTGCCTACATCCAGGAAGAGATGCTCCATTAATTTGCATGTTGAAATTTGGAATGAATAAATAAGTAAATTGTCACCTATTATCATCCCAAACTGCAACGTCTGACATGTTTATCTGTTTAAATATAACATTAAACACATACTGCAAGTTTTCTTATTTCAAATAAAATCAACCTTTGAAATAATATTTTTTTTTTAAATAGAAAGAAAAAGCCCTCTTGTTTACTCCTGGTTCTTCTTTTGGCTGGGGTTCCAAGAAGCAATTTCTTCATCCCCAAGGGGTGCCACTTCTGCAGTACACTGCAAAAACTAAATCCTGCCTCCTCATAACAAAAACCAAGAACACAAGCAGACTTACACTTTAGACTTGCCACTTTCAGCATTCATTCAGCCTTTACAAGATTTCCCTCATTATTAGAGACATTAGTGATTGCTGATACACAAGGATGCAATTAAGAGGGAGCAAAGAAAGGATTCACAAACTAGCAGATGAGCTTTGTATTTGGAGAGGGAGTAAAAGCTGAATCATTTATTCATTTTTCTGTTTTAGCAGTGAAAGGAGGATATAAATCATCACTATGAAGCATCTTGCAGCAAAGCTTGTAGCATAGATACAAAGAGGATTAAAGAGGGAGATTTCTTTTATGCTCTGTGCTCTTTCTTTTTTTGTAGCATTTATGTCTGCTTTTCAAAAAGTGAGGACTATGTGTTCATTTGGATCTCTATAACAATGTTGTTGACAGAGAGGGCAAAATTCTATAGACACTGAAGTCATCAGAAACTACTGATAGAAATAACTTAGTGCAATTTTTTTTCTATTTTTATCTCAACCCAAGAGACTTTGATGATTTTCAGCCAAATTTTCACTAAAATAATTTAATTTCCTGATAACCTACTTTTAATCTATAAACAGCATCTATGTTCCCTCTTTCAGAGGATTTCCATTTGCGTGTATTTCCGGCAGAAAATTTCAGACCCTCACTGGGAATTGCCACATAATGAGTAAATGCCAAAGCTGAGCTGAGATCCTGAGTTTACCTCCAAAGCTGTCTCTTCATGCTTTCCAGGGACTTTGGCATCGTTCTGATTTTACTTGGGGCTCCAGAGGAAGCCTCAAATAGAATTAATTTAAGACAAGAGATTCTGCCCTATGTGCTACCCAGGAGATTCAGGATGGTTATTGAGATCCCAAGGCAGTCATGAATACACTCTGAATGTGAACAAATATTGTCCAAATCGCCCACCTGAAGCAGACTAACTGCTATATTGGCATTAAAGCTGTGCTTTCTCTGCTGAAAATTAAGAGTTCCCCATTTGTTTTGTGGAACCCTGGATAGAAAGAGGTTTGTAGGAAAGCAGGAAATTATATCAGCCTGAATTCTCCTTTGCTTTCCCTTGCAAGCAGTTCACAGGATGCTGCTGGCTATAGGAATGAGCATTTGTAGCACCTCAAAAACATGAAGTAGACTGGAGATATTCAGTGCACCTCAGCTCAGACTCTGTGGTAGGAGCACAGGATGACTGGTTTAGTGATAGATGTCAATAATTCAACTGTCTGGAGGATATTCTCTACACTTTAGGAACAGTGTGTACTCAGGAAGATGAATTGCTTTTTTCAGGAGCAGTAAACAGCCCTTTTTCAAATCCTTTTTTTTTAATGAAGTGTTGACAAAGATTCAAAGCTACTATTTGAGTGTGCCCTTCATGGCACCTTATTGAGAGGTGAAATTTGTGCACCTGCCCTTAAAAATTGAGGTAAATAAACTGATAGTGAAATCCAGACTAATTTTGGAGCTGTAACTTAAATCTAACCACATGAGCAGTCCCATTGAGTTCAAAATGCCTTAGCCCAGTAAGATTCTGTTTTGACTTAGTCATACTGAAATATTATTCTGTCACATTTTGAGTTAGTGCTGCAAACTGGTGGATGATCATAGGCAATTTCCACAGCACAGGCAATCTGACTCAACTCTTGCAAGGCTTGCAAGCATCAGGAGGGAATACTAAGAAGCGTTTCCTTCCCAAAACTCCTCAAGATTTCTTGAAAATGTTCAAACACCAGTGACTTTCATGAACACAAAACTTCATTTTAAAACCAGTTGCGTCAAAAGGAGCTCTTTGGTGGCTGTCAAGGGACCTTATGTCCCTACCCTAAATTTTAGGGTCTTTAGTGATCCTATAAAATCTGAGTAAGTGTTCTAACTCTATCAGATCCATTGGGATCTGAACCTTTTTCCCACAGTGCTGCCTGAAAAAAATCCTATGGGACACCAGGACTTTCTAGAGTTATTTACCAGAGGATTTGGTTTTATTATCAACAGAAGTCTGCAGTATGTCATGGTTTGCTTCCATAGCAGCTAGGAATAGCCATGAATAAATCATGAAGATGCTTAGGAGTGTTCATTTATCTGAATTACAACATGTTTCCTACACTAATTAAGAAATATTCATCCAGCTTACCTAGACTCTGTCACATATTCCATATTGGTCATGTCAGCATTATACTTATTTTCTTCCTGAACCCACTCAATATTGACAAACTGGTTTGCAGGCATATGTATTGCCCAGCCTCCCTACCAGCCCCTAAATGAAAAGGTAGTAATCTTCCAGAGGACTTTTCACTATGGATTTGCATCTCTCCTCAGATTATTAGATCTTCTTCAACCCCAGTTCATAATATCTAATTACCCTGTGGCCTGTTCTCAATTATTTAAAGCCCAGCTCTCACTTATTGAATTTTACAGTTTAATGTTAATAGATCAGAGGTTAACTGGCTCAACATTCGAAAAGGAGTCACTGGCCCAGCAATACAAAAGGAGTCAGGATTATGTTGAGCTCCTCAGTATTATTAATTGGGCTTTAAAGAGGGAACAGAGAACAGCATATGTCAGCCACAGCAGGGTTTGAAGGAGAAAGTCAATATTTACAGACAGGAGTGTCTCCTACCTGAACTGCTGACAATTCTGAGCAGCTGGGGCATGATAAAGTCAGCTTCAGACTTCTGTGGATCAGACCAGAGCAAAGGAAGAGATATTAAAAAGGCAATACTTCACCCAATTAAACCTGAATACTCCTAACAGTAAAGTAGATGCAGAATTATTAGATGACTGTTCCAGCTGACTGGGCAGGAATGGTACAGGGTTATCATCAGACACAAAAGACACAGGGTTAACTCCCCATTTCTCATCTGTTTTCCCCCCATTTTTAATGTGTTAAGGATATGGTGGTGGCTATGCTGTAGGCTTTTAAGGATCCAAAGAAATATAGGGAAAGATGACTTTATTTTTATTAGACTGTTAATGTAGTCGGAAAAAGCCTAAAAATCTTTTGATCATCTCTTAGGTACCTATGGGGTAAATGGGCTGCTTGCCATGGTATGAGAGGGAAACACAAACTAGACAGTCAGCAGCTTTGATCTTCCAGATAATGGTAAAGTAAAATCCCAGTCCCACTACTTCTGGTGCTTTATGAAATGTTCAGACCTGTTTTTTTCTTTTTTTATTTCCTTTTTTTTTTTTTCTTTTAACCTGTACATTCAGGTGATTGAGAAAGAGCCACCATGGGCTAACTGAGCCTTGATAACCATCCACAGGCACTGCTGCCCACAGTAAGTCCAGTGTAATACAATTTATTTTAATCTCAGTAGAAGAAGTTTAAGCCTCATTATCTCATATTTACCAGGACTTAGAGTGCTCCCAATATGATTGTTTCTGCTATTCTTCTCTTGTCTTTCCAGATAAACAGAGTAATATTTTATGCCACAGTTATGAACTAGCATTCAGACCAGTTTCCAATAGCCTTTTCCCTGGTTTTTAGAAAGACATTTTTGACAGTTTGTATTAATTTTACACAAGAAATCTCTTTTTAGAATAACTGTAAACCACATCACCCTTCTCCCAAGACAAGTCTCAGAAGCAATTTCTCTCTCTTAAGCAAATCAAAATATTATTATTATTAAAATCGAGATTTCAGTTCATGTTCCTCTTTTCCTTTTAAGCATGAGCTCAGCGTAACTGGACACTTAACAGAAATTTTTTTAAAGATTTGCACAAAGCTTTTCTGAAGACCAGGATTCAAAAAGTCCAGCCTCTTCTATGACTCAAATTATTGGGCCAGTTATTCTAAAAGCTGTAACATTCCTAACCCTGCTGTTCTCAGCACTTATTGTCCAGACTAGGAGTTTATATCTTTATAATAAATGAAATCATTCCCTATTGAGAACGATCTCTCTATTCACAGAATTCTTTAGCTTTTAGGCTTTTAACCCCACCATGCATCTTCTAAGCCAAACAATTCCAGGTACTCTTATTAGTGCTAGTGGAATTGCTTGCAATATCTTTTTAACACCCACACTGAACAGAACATTTTGCCACTCTAACTATAGTGTTTTACCTGGAGTTTGCTTCTGAAGGTGTGCAAGCTTTTAGGGCAAAGGTGAAACAAACAAAAGCATAGTATTGAATGCATGGAAGAGCACTGAATCAAACTGAATCGTCCTAAGAATCTGGAGTTCAGTGACACTGAGACTCAATTATCTGCTACAAGGTGAACCTAAGCCTCCTGAAGTATCAAGCACTCCAGCTTTCAAACCAGCAAGAAGTTACCAGTTTGTGTGAAAGCTGACAGCACAGGAAAACAGTTGTGCAGCAGACTGCAGGACTGAAAGCCCTTTGTGCAGTTCTAAAAACTGAGAACTCTCTGGGTCACACCAAGATCAGCAGCTGGCAGCAGCCAAGAGCAGAGGGAAGAGCCCTCTCGTGGAGACAACAATTCCCATGAGGATATTCCTGCCCCATGGAGTCTCCAGGTGTCTCCTTCACAGAGCTGCTACTGCCCAGCTCCTCTGCCCAGGCAGAGCAGCCGTGCCTTAATTGGAAATTCCACCAAAAATCCCGGGAAAACTACTCAGCTCATTGTGCATCTAAGCAGGACAGGAGGAATGGAGAGGCTCACCTGACAGATACCAGCCCTTATGCAGGGTGATCCTGGGTCATCCTCAGCCCCAGGAAAGTCCAGGATAATGGTAAATCAACCTCTGGGACAGCTGTTTGAAATAACATTAGCAGGGAAAATTTATCCAATCTATCTTTTTTTTGAGGTTTTTGGATGTGGTGGCCCCAAACCGGGCACCATGGAGAATTGGCCTTTTGTCTGTGCAGGGCCACACCCTAGAGCTCCCCATAGATCTGCCACCAGCCCCTTGCTATATTGTAAATGACACGAATTGAGAGGCACTTTTCATACTATTGATAATTGCAGGAAAAGATAAGAATTTGCACATAACCATGAGCCCAGCTTTGATTATTTAGGTGCTTTTTATCTTACCTGACACAGAGTCCTATCCAAATTATAGCTCCATATGTACAGAGGAAGCCTGTTACATTTTCTCCTATGAAGGGAATATGTTTTTTCTTTGATGGAAAGCAACAGCAACGCCAAACAATACCCTTCTTGGGAAAATATTAAGACAGTTTTATGTAACCACTGACTAAAGTCAATAAGATTTCTGCAATAATTATCCTCTTTTCAGCTCCTATTTCCAAGAATTCCACCAGCAGCAAATCCTTATCAGTTTCTATACAATCGCTGCTGGAACTTCCTTTACATCAGCAACATGTACCTCATTGTTTTTTAGTGATCTCATTAAGTAAAACACTTAAGTGACCAGGATCCAAAATTAACAGGATTTTGGGAAGTCAAAAACTAAAAGACCATCCTATTTCATTTGTTTAAACTCGATTTACTTTTTATTAAATTCTCTTTTTTAGGCTATCATTTTTAAACACTCAAGTTTTGTAGTATTTTTTTTTTTGTGTGTTAGCAAATTGGTCTGACTGTGAAACTGCTGTCCTTTTGCTGACAAAAGTGCTGAGAGTACTGCTGGAGATGTGCTTGTGGTCTTCTCCTGTAATTAAATGATTCAGTCATCAGTGAGTCTGGAACGACTTGGAGATGCTTCTTCTAGGGCTGAAAAACCAGAGGTATTTTAGTACATAAGAAGTATTTGAGGGTTTATCAGACAGTTTTTTGCTCTTACTCAACACCACATCACATCAGCCCCGTGGGACAGCTGTGCACCCAAATTATTGTGTCCTGATCACACTGCTCCATCTATGCTCTGTCACTATTCATTCAGCTGCTGTAGCTCATGCACAGGAATGCAGTGAAGAAGGCACAGATACAAGTGCCCTGCTGCTATTATTCAGAGATGTCCTCATCAGCAAATGGTAGTTGAAAGTCCTCAGATGGATTCAAAACATTTATTTGTGTCCCAATGCCAAAATAATATTGAGAGAAAGCACAGAAATGCAAAGAGTCTTTATGCTGGAATGCTCAATGAATTCTGATCTCTGTCTAAAGACTTTAGAATATATGAGCAGGTAACTCTGGTGGCCATTCAGTCCCCTCTGAAGCTTGGAGGTGTTGCTAACAAGAGCTGAAGAGTGGGAAGATTAAAATGAGAGATCACAGAGGAAACCAAGAGATTTCTCCCAAAAGAACATTTTACTGCAGCACTGCAGGGAAAGACAATCTATATTTGCAAAGTGTGTGTCAGCCTCTGAACTGCCTTATAACAACATCCTCAGATAACAGAGGTGGAAGGGGGATAACAGGAGGAAGAACTACCGTGCTAAGGTATTTCTTTTAGCACTACAAAGCAAGACATGCATGCATTTTTTCATTATTTAATGCTTACTTAGTCAGCATTTCCTAGAAAAACATCAAACCCAACGTTTGGAGAAGGACACAAAAAGGACAGCAGTCCTTTCAGTAGCAGCCTTTTCAGTGGCAACTTTTGAACCAGGAGGTTCTGTGTTAATTTTCCAGCCTGTTTGGGACAGGTCACGGCTATGAAATGGGGAGAAGCAGGAAGGAGCCCTCATGCACAGGGGGGAGACTGGAAAGCAAAGTGACATCGTGTCTGTCTCCACATGGTGGCTGCCCTTGGTGCTAATGGCATGGGAAGGGAGCACTGACTCCATGAGTTTCATGTTAGGGCTGCTGCTGATTGCTCTAAATTGTCTCTTGCTGGAAATTGCTTTTCTTCCAGCTCATACTGAGCTCCTTGTTTGGAGCTGCCCTGTGCCCATGTCCAGCATCAGCAAACACAAGCGTTTTCAGGGAAGAAAACTGGGTGTGAAGGTTGGGAGGGATGTGTCTCCCCTCCTTCCTCAGCACCAGGCTCTTCACTCCAGGCCCTGAGCATGTCAAAGCAGTGATGGCTTCTGAAAGATGGGACCTCATGTGAGAAGTTAATGGAGCTAGGTGTATTACAGCAGAGAAGGAAAAGCCATCAGGCCTGATTTATGCCTGCCTCTGGAGCACTACCTGAGACAGCAGAAGATTTAGGAAGAGGTGGCATTGTTTAGGTCTCCTCAACACACCCAGGTAAGAGACACTGGAGAAGAACCACGGCTCCTCCATGATCAGGAAAAACAGCAGTGCAGCAATGCTAAAGTGAATGCAAATTTACTTTGCCCCAGGGAAGGTATGATGCCAAAGGGTAAAGCAAGATCATTACCATAAAGTACGCAGGTCCAGAAGATGGTGAGTGTGCTGTAGTGGGTCAGGGCAGGGGAAAATAGAAAAAGCAGCCTGATCTATGTTCTATGGATTTTTTAACATAGAACTTGTCATTCTTTCTGACCATCTTCTATCCTGAGGGAATTAAAATTCCAGCTGCATGACTCTGCTCTCTTTTTATCATTCCCTCCCAAAAGACCTCATCCCAAGGGAAGGCTCTGCTATCCCACCCTGGTGCCAGCCCTTTCTCTCACACACACAGCCTCTCTAACCAGACAGAGGAATTCAGCCCACTCACAACCTTCTGCAAGGTAAAACTCTGTAAAACACCCACTGCTCCTGGTCTTTGTGAGAAGCCTCACAGGAAAAAGACACACAGCATCTCAGTGGGAAGAGGAAAAGGAGGGATATCAGAGGAGAAATATGGGACAGTAATGTCTTCACTATTAGGGCAATATCATACAGAATGCAGAGCAGGAAACATCACTATTCTAGAAGTTATTTCTTTAATTGAATTTAGTCTGTTTATCCTCCCTTCCACATATTAGTATTTTTTATTAAATCCCACAGGGCCAGGATTTTAATCTCTCATCTTGGTAAGCACTGCTATAACATCACATATGGAGACAGGAATGTAGCCAACCAGCCTAACAAGAGGCACCCAAACTACTGGGTTAGACAAGAGAACCAGCAAATCTCCCTTAAAATAAGAACTGAGAAAGGAAACAATTCCTGCAGGAAAAGTAGTGCAAACATCTAGGCTTCCATCAAGTGCCAAAGGAGTCTGTCAAAGAAAGAAGAAAATATCACTTTCGTTTTAGTAAAAGTAGGTAGAAATCCTGTTCCATAAATAACTTTAAAAGATGCTAAGGAATAGGCATGAATGCACAAAATTAAATATAGCATAACATTCACCAATGAGGGAATTAATAGTTGTTTCCACTTATTTTATAAAATATGGGGACATAACATACTCCCTAAATGAGTACTCAGGTACTAGAACATCATTAATAAATATGATTTTTTTGGTAAAAACTTGACAGAAATGTCCTCTGGATTTCAAATATTTCGTCTTTTTCCATCTGGGTCAAGTTAAATTATGGGGTTTTTTTCATTCTCCAAGTTAAAATGGATTAACCAAAACAAAAATCTTAACACATAGGCCAAGAGAGTCTATTAATTCCTTTTCTAGGAGAAAAATTTAAGTGCATAGGAAAATGATTGTGTAAATTGGAGACAAAAGTCTCTTTGAGGGGAGCAATACAAACTTTCATGAAAATGCATGGAGGCCCAAGCAGAGAAATTTTGCAAGAATAATTTCAATCACAGAATGATGAGCAGAATTCTGATGGGCAGAATGATTTTACAAAAAACAGCACATACACAAAGTACAGCAAAAGACTAAACTTAAAAATATGAAGTATATTATTTGTAGTAGCACAAAGAACAGGAAACTGATATCACAGGGAAAGGGGCAGGAGTTTTCCTTAAAGAAGAACAGGATCAAAGCCAGCACAGGTCTGGAGCATTATGTCCTATTAATAAGATTTATTTTGAGTGACTGGCAAATGCAGGTGAAGCAGGATTGAATTATTACATAAACCTCAATGGAATTATTATTCAGCTGCAGAAGACTGCCAAAAAGTTGTCAGGTTCAACTCAGTTATGATAGCCATGGACTCAAAAAATGAATGCAACCCAAAACTTTGCCAGCAGAATAGAAGTTATATCCTGATACATAATTATTTTTTAAATAGTCGATTAACTAAACATCAAACCCCACCATTTTTTATTTTTTTGGTAGAAGAAGAAAATAAGTTATAATTTTCATCTCAATATTTTGTTGAACAAGCCAGGTTGATTGAGAGTACTAAGAAAAGGAAAAATAGAAGACTGCAATAAAAATATTGCAACAGTAGTCCAGAAATATTTTGGAAAAACTTCAGATAATCTGTGCATAGAAAATATAACCAGAACATGTATGCCTCTTAGTTCTAGAAAAAATCCCTCTTCGATCTAGAGAAAGCTGACAAAAGGAAAGTATTGTTGTGTGCTGATTTAAGAACCAGGGTTTTTGCTGATGCCTTGAATTGAATTCCTGACGAGGAGAGCCTCTCCTGTGATTTCGGGAAACCTTGCTGAGGAAGCTCTGAGCATCCTTCACTTAGTCCTTGGTGGAAGACAGAAAATATTTGGCTTCAACTCAGTCTGAAGGAGGAAGAAATCTCTCTATGCCTTTTACTTTTATCAAAGCTGATAAATTTAAAATGTGAAACAGGCCTTTTCCTTTTAAGCAACTGAGCACAGGGCTGTTGATGGTTGCTATTTCCCTACATCTACCATATACTACATTTATCCATAAATAACTACAGAATTCACTAACAACTCAAAGTTCTGAGAAACGTTGTAATAGATTTTTTGTTTAAAAAAAAAGATAGCTGACATAGTGAAAATATTAAAGGTAGATTTCTTGTAAGTGTATAATATATATTTAATTCTGCTTATAGTTTAGTCAATTATTTTGGAAGTCTCTCCTAAAACCAGGAAAAAGATTTATGGCATTTGGGAACCAATCCAATTTCCACTGCACTCATTATTTCAAGGAACAGCAAATGGTTTCTCGTGGGATGTGTAAAAAACCACAATTTAAATTGTATAGACCAGCTCATGCAAGGCATTGAAGATGGATCTATGCAGGGCCAGCTGCTCTGCTCAGAAATCCCAGAGTAAATTCAGTTTACTACCAGTCACACTGAAATTTCTCTAAATGCTCACCAATTTAGCAGGGAACAGAAGAGAGCCCAATGGCAGAGTTGTAATTTTCTAGGGGAGAAAAAACTAAACTAAACTAAAAACAACAAAAAAGCAATTACAAGACCCAACATACCTGGTGGAGACTCACACTTTGCCCTCCAACTCTTTGTACATGCAAGGAGAAATTTTGCCAAATGCCAAAGTTTTTAGTAGATGTTGGCAATAAATGGCCACTGGAATTTTGATGGCAGAGCAGGATGGAGTGGGGGAAATGGAAGCAGGACCCAGTGTCTCTAAAGAATTCTCCATGGTACCCTCAAAACCAGGAGGTGCTCTGCTTCCCTCTCCCTGCACAGTTGGCACAGTTACAGGAAAAAGCCAAGTGCAGTCCAGGTAAAACAGCAAAACAGGTGAAACAGCAACTCTACAGGGTGCCCCTGCCACAGCACAGATGCACTGAGAGAACCCTTGGAGGACAGGGATGGATGGAGGGATGATGGAGGGATGGATGGAGGGATGGATCCTCTCTGGGGGTGAGAAGTGCTGATCTGTTTCTCGTGACCTGCAGCGTGGGTGACAGCGTTTGTGCCCTCTCTATATGCCCTTGCTCATCAGCACTGCTGAAAAGACATTTTATACCAAACAAAACCAGAAGAGTCTCCAGCTGCTGAGAGGACCTGGGACAAGCTTCTTGTGCAAAGCACTGTTCTGGAGAGATAATAATTCAAAGCTGATATGCTGCAGGAACTGTGACCCCTTAGCTCTCATGCAGGAGCTGCACAGTAATTCCCACCCTCCACCTGCTCTTACTGATATTCCTCCAATTCTAAATAGAGTTCTCGCCCTCCAGAGACTCTCAGAATCAAAAGCTGTGGAGCCAGGACACCGTGTTTTGCTGAGGTTGTTCAGCTGACACCGAGAACAGAGGCACAAGACTTTAAAGCACCTTGCAAGAGCAGTGTAGCTGCTTCGTGTGCTTTGATCTTGCTGCTCTGTGTTTCCAGGTGAGCGATGGCAGGCACAGCAGGAAAGGAGGAGACACAGCCTCTGAACACACCAGGAACAGCAGCACAGCCTGAGCCAGGGGTAAATCTTACCTCCTGAACTACTGGTGCTGCTGCTTGTAATACAGGTCACAGCCCTCAGAACTGGTCCTGACTCTCCAACAGTTTTTACATACCCTTGGTGCCATTTTGCACTCTAAGACAGGGTTTAGAAATATCAGAAGGTGGGATCCTCCACAAAATCTGGGAAGGGGAAATATTAGGGGTAAAGCAAATTGGCAGGGGTCCTTAAAGCCATTCTCCCTGTGCCTCAACAATGGCTAGATAATTATGAGAAAACAGTCTCTTCTGTTGATTGTTTAACCAACACAAGGCTGGAATAAAGCTATTAAAGGGCTGCAGGAATCACAGAGGGGCCAGTGGATAAAACTAAATGGGCTATACTCGACGTTTCCTTTGTAACTTAATCCCATGTTTTCCCTGGGGAATGAACAGCCAGGTTTATACTGGTTTTTCTTCCTTTAGAATATAAAGTACAGGACAAATTTTGCTCTTCTCTTTGTATTTGCAGTCATTGCCCTTTAAATTAGAGGAAGAAGTACTTGAAAGGACATGCTCTTAAGTGCTTTTCCTGTAGTTCAACTTTGTTTTCCTTTTCTCTTCATAGTTTGCAAGAGCCCCTTAGGAGCTTAAAAACAAACATTGCTTCATTCTCCTTCCAAATGTGTCTTCTTCTATTTGTCAAATACTAATTCCCTGCACCCCTTGTGTTACTAATTAAGCTTAAAATTAACATGCAAGTAAACAACTAGAACCTCGTTTGTGCATCTGCATCATCAGAGATGACAGGGGAAGAAATGTTATGTCAAGTCCCTATCCTCACAGCACATCTCCTGGAGCACAGTGATAGCAAAACCAGTGAAGTTTCAAGCCTTGCTATTCCACAGGGTTACCATAAACAACCACAGATCTTCACGGCAACCTTCATTGATTCTCAGATGAAGGGAACGAATAAAGACTTTGGCTTGGAAAAGTCCACAAAAAGTTACCAAAAAATTCCTCCAGCATTTGCTTTTTCTGAAAATTCCCATCCCTCTGACTGACATATAAAGAGAAAAATATGTACTAAAAGGCAATGGGCACAGCAATTGACAGACAACCACCCAGGGAAAGTCCAGCCTGAAGCATTATAGAAAAAGGAGGAGGTTTTAATGGTGACAGAAAAACAGGCTCTCACACCCTTTTGTGCAGCAGTCATAGAAGGAAGTGAGACTATTTCATGACCATACATTAGGTTTAAGGCTATAAATTTTCTCCTCCTCTATAAATCATTTTTCTGCAGCTGGCAAGTGAGAGCCAAGTGCTTCTTAGAATAATGAAGTCTGTTTCCACTTTCCAGAGGATAAAAAAAATGGGCAAAGCCCCAAACAGGAAAATCAAGACAAATGAAACATTATTTTACTTACCTGATAATTTCTTTTAAATCACAGAAATATAAATTACAGAAATACACATCAAATTGCAAGTTTTAATCTGACTAACCCATACAGGGCATAGTGAAACCCTACTTGCAGAAAATCCACCAATTCCTTGAAAGACACATTTGTTTAAAGAGCAGAGAAAATTCCTGGAAGGGTTCATTTCACCCCATTGTCTGAACTTCCTCTACTTATATGAAGGAAACGTGTAGTCATGCTCCACCAACACAACATTTATTTTTAGGTGGGGGAGGCTCTCAGGGTTTGTGACACTGCTGGTGTCTGAAATACAAAGCACTCAGGTATAATCCTGACCTTGATGTCTCCTTTCTCCCTTTGATAATTACTTCCTCTCACCAAGTCTAGGAGGAGCAGTGGCCATGGCTGTGACCACCTGCACGAAGGAAGCACTGATACAACTGAAATCAATGTTAATGGCTCTGGACAGCCTGCAAGAAGGTATTCTCTACCACTGAGCAAAAAAAAAAAAAAATACAGGTAGGATCTTACTGTCTCAGCCTGATCATGGGAGAGCCCAGGAGCTGCTTCAGATGCCATTGTGTTCCACACAGCCTACAGAAAGGGAAAACAAACCACCTCTGGTTTTATTGGGAGCACACATACAGGAGGCACTGCCCACCAAGGATAAGGTGAGGGACTTAAGGTCATGAGTGATATAATCCCTCAGATATTTGAGCCCAATTTTGTTGGCATTTCTGTTCCTACTTTCCTCCACTGGTATATTGTGATTTCTCTTGGACTTATCCACAGAGCAGATCACTGGGTGGTGACTCATGATAGCAGCATTTCTGGAATAAATAGTCTTTTTATTAGCAAAGTGAGAGAGATGTGACCTGTGGTATTTCTGAATCTTTCAATAAAGTTATAGCAATTAACTGGAGAAGGAGAAGTATGGAAAGGAACAATATTTCAAATGCAAATGATTTTCCTGTTTTGAATTTAACTCTTGATTTTTTGCCTTAAGTTTTGGTATTCATGGATTGGTGTCTCCCAAAACAAATTTCATGTAGATTCTTCTCTCCCTCCCTGGCAGTAACATCCTCTGAGACCAGTTATAACATCAGCTCTTACCTCCTGTGTCACCTGCACGTAGATTTTCTTGCTTTTATTGAAGACACTCCTACATCAAGTTGAATAGTGTTTGTCTCACCCCTTCAGTAATTCATGTTGGTTTTTTTAACCAAGTACAGCTAAAAGAGCTGTTCTCTATATACCAATCCACCAAGTCACTTCAAGCTCATATTCTCAGGGGATTTATGCCTTCTTTCTGACATGGAGACAGTTCCTTGAGCTCAGAAGATGGCTTAGCCTGTCTGACTAAAGTGGCAATTTGATCTTTAATTAGAAAGTACTATTTCCACTTCTCCACATGCCTAGGAAATGATGTCTCTGTAATATTTCCTCTGTACAGAACTGATCACAAGGAAGCTTTGCCACGAGTTCTGCCATTTCCTGCAGCTCACACCAGAGGCTGGGAGAGGAAAACACAGATGTTAGTAGAGTTGGATGGGTGAAGACATAAATCCAGCTCTCATTCTACTAGATCCAGGATGACAAGGACAAGGAAGCACTGTTATCAGCTAGGCAAGGCTGGGATTTGAACCTATTTCTGCCAAAGTACAAGCTCCATTCAGCCTCCAGAGGAAATAAATACACAAGCATATTGCTGTGTTCTCATTTCTGTGCAGAGTGCAGAACTTGCTATAACAAGTACCTCAAATACCACCATTTTCCTTTCTCCTCTTGAAAACTGCATGCCACTGAAGTATTTACAATTTCTACACCAAGAATTACATTTCATAAGGGTTGCAGTCACCCTGAGCAGAGGATGAAACCAACAACAAATGCAAATCCCCAGTCATCACTTCATTATGCACCTCAGTGTCAGACAGCCTTTGTGTGGCCGTATTCAGTCTGTACTTCCAAAGTCCACAGCAAGGTTAAGAGCAGCTGGGTTTGACAGCAGAGATGCTGAGGAGCAGCCCAGGGCAAGGTGTGGTGGGAAGGAGTGATAGCAGCTTCTGCCAGATGGACAGCATGTCCAGGGAGGAGATGTTATGGGAGACAACACCCCATGGAAAAAACTGAAAAGGGAAAATGGCTCTAAGTTGGTTTCTAGGGAAAGGTTCAACTTTGTCACCTACTGAAAGCTCCAAAAAGCCAAAGCTGCCACCTCTGAGAACCAAGGTTCACAAGGTCAACTGCGGGCACAGCTGAAATTACTTAGTTCAGGGATCCTGGTGTGGGTTTACTTTGGTTCATAGAGAGTGGCTGTGTCAGCCTTGTATCCCACAGAGAAAAGGGATTTCTGACAGTAGAATGGGATGTTTAAGGCAGAAGGAAGCAGGACATGGACAGGCTGGAGTGAGTCTGGAGGTGGCCATGAAGATGACCAGAGGAATGGAGCACCTCTGCTGTGAGGAAAAGCTGAGACAGTTGGGCTTGATCAGCCTGGGAAGAAAAAGCTCTGGGGAGACTTTAGAGCATCTTCAAGTAGCTAAAGGGACTACATGAAAAACAAAATTTTTAGCAGGGCCTGTTGTGATGGGACAAGGAATAATGGTTTTAAATTAAAAGAGGATAGATTCAGGCTAGAAACAAAGAGGAGATTTTTTACAGTGAGGATGGTGAAACACTGGCACAAGTTGCCCAGAGAGGTGCTGGATGCCCCATCCCTGGAAACATTCAAGGTCAGGTTGGATAGGGTTCCCCATGTATTTGAAGGCAACCCTGCTCATTGCAGGGAGGTTAGACTAGATGAGCTTTAAATGTCCCTTCCAACCCAAATTGTTCTATGATTCTGTGAATTTCATACTATAAATATGGACCTCATTTAGAATGGGGAGTACAAAATACCCATAAAATTCTGGACTCACCATCTCAAAGGACAGCTGAACAATGACTAATGTGTCTAAAGCTGTGCAAAAAGAGAAAATCAGCCCAAAGAATGAATATGGCACAGGAATTTCTAATCTTCCAACCATCCAGAGAAGGGTTCAGCAGGCAGAGCACTGAGATGCTAAGCCCTGTCCCATTTTCTTATCCAGTGGAAACACAAGACTGGAGAGGTCACAAAATCTCTCATGTGTGAGCACCACGAGTCCCTCTCCCATCAGCTCTTGTTCAGCTGATCAAGCAGAGACTTAAGCAGCATTCTCTGTAAATGAGAGGTAACAACACACACAAACCTCTGGATTTACTGGAAAGGGAATCATGCTGCTCCTCTAACAATCTCCAGTAGGGAATTGTCGTTCTGCTACATTTGTTTGCTCAATTAATCATTCAGCCCTACAAGTATGCAAAGCAAAGGAGTATTGATCTGAGCATCCATTGTGATGTGCTGACAGGGAATGCTGTTGCTGGGGCTCCCCATGGAGCTTTCCAGGCAGACCCAGCCTCTCCACCTGCTCAAGGCAGCTCTCCCTGCCCTACCCCAGCAAGCCACCTGCTGTGGTAAATTCAGTCAGAGCTGGGTACCCATCTCTAATGTATGGATGAAAATGCTTTTGTGCCTGTTCATGTAAAAATATGAGATTGTAATAGTGTTCTTTTAAAAAAAAAAGGGTTTTTTCAATTTCTACCAAATTACTCTGAAAATTTGAGTTGAGGTATCTCTGTACTCTGTCCGAGGTGGGCATATGGTCACTGTAAAATTAAATGAGACAGAGGTGGAATATAAGTTGTCCATTCACCTAACATTTATTTTCCATTCTATTTATCTCAGTATCACAATGAAGGAAGAAGCTCACTCAGAAGGATGGAAAAAAAAAAGAAGAAATAAGAAAAGAAAGGAAGGAAAAACTGTGTTCTGTATGATACCTAAGTCACTTCACAGTTAATATAAGCCAAAAGCATTTTTGTTCCTATTCATAAGCTCCCTCTCCCTGTGCTGTTCTAACAAAAGCAGTTTCAATGACTTTATGTCTCAAGAATACCAAATGAACCTACCTTTTATATTGCAGCAGATTTTTTTCTATAGGATAACTATATCTCACAGTGCCTTAAGTTTTGCTAATAGATGGGGTTGTTTTACTAATCCAATCTGGCCAAAAATGGCACCTTCATATTTCACTAGAAGTTCAATGGCTCGTGGCAGAAGAGCTGGGACATAATTCTGCCTTTGTATGAGCTGTTAGTCCTCTTTTGGAAAGATTAATCAGTTTGCAGGATTCTTTCTTTTTGCCTATAAAATGAAGACTGTTTTTGAAGAGTTTTTAGCTTTACAAAAAGGTGTTGATTAGCTGGCTCAAGATCTCAGCACCTCTGTTATTGCCTCTTCCATTACCCACTCTCACATCAGCCTCACCCAGGCTGCCCTCCACCTTCTCTGCAGGCTCTGTGGCCACTCTCCATTTCCTTCCCAGCAGGGCCATATTTCAGTATGGAATGGGCAGGGGAAACAGGCTGGTTGAGTGACATACAACAAGCCACGGTCTTGAGCATTGCCCAGAGAGGTCTATAAATCTCCTCTCCTACTGTTTGTCCAAGAGTAGAATCCAGATATTCTTCTCTCGTAGATCAAGTCCAGACCTTCCACCTTTTTCTTTAAATGTCCTACATAAATCTGCCTGCAAGGTGATCTCTTTCCCTACTATTTCTCTCATGCTCCTGCACTCCACACAACTTCCACCTGTCCCAGATTTCTCCTTAAGGCCTGCAGCATTTGAACTGGGTTGTGCAGCAGAAAATTACAATGCTTTTCAGGGAAATGGCCATTATTTTAATTTCCATGTGTAGCAAGTAATTATTCTCACCTTGTTAGTATTATCAGGGTAATTATCCTGTGTTGTTCTTGTATTGTGCAATACTGTTCTCATAAACCTCCATTGCTTGACACCTCACATCACTATCAAGAATGAACAGCAAAGAAAGGCTCGGGAAAGGCTTAAAAATTTCTGGCGGGAACTGACCCAACTATGTCCAAAGGAACTTTGCAAACTCATTCCTAGCACAACTTAATGGAGCAACTTTATAATGAAATAGCTCTGTAATTAACTAACACCTTTTAAGAGCAACAACACTGGTGTAAGCAGAGGTCTGAGTTTCTTGTTTTGCTAGAATTGGTAAAGCAGGAGGGTTTGGGTTTTTTTGAGGGATGGGGCCTGGAGCAGAGACCTTTGCCACCAGCTGTTGCTACAATTCTTGTTTCACCCAGCAGCTGGGTAAGCTGTGACCAGCAGCTGTGCTGACAAAAGCTTTGCAGTGTGGCTGCACATGTGACACCACTGCTGTGCTGTTTAAGGGGAAGGAATAAGCTGTGGCAGCAAAAACCTCTCCTCCCCAGCATAAGTTGCCTGCAAATACCCATCATCACCTTGGCCAACAACCACCAACCTTCAGGTCTTACTCTTCCTGGAAATCAACAAGACTTGGGTTTTGGATTGGTGTAGCATCAAAAACAGGTCTGGTCTCTTCTGTTGCTTATCACTTTTGACAGCATTACTCATATCATCTTAAATTTCTCTGAATTCTGTGGTTTTATACAGAACCAGTAAAAATGAATCACCAGAGCACTGGGGAGCCATCCCCAGCTGAATTGTTGCAGTATCCAGGCTCCTTCCAGGCTTTTTCTTACATCCAGGGAGAGAGGGATGCTGATAAGCTCTCACTCAAAACTACTCTTCCTGGCTGTTATTAACTCATTTTAACCTTAAGCCTAATCCTCCCCTCTCCTACATTCCCCTTCAACAGCCATTTCATTTATTTTTGTTACAAAAATTTAGAAACACCACCTGAAAAATGTTACCCACACAAAAATAAAAAGCCAGATAATGTCCTGCTGCTCACACTTTGCTGTGCTAATTCCCTGAGATACATCACTGGTATAATCAGATTTAAATGGTCAAAAATGGATCACAGTAAGACTAGTGATGAATGGTGGATTAAGCATTCATTATCATAAAAACAGATAAATAGAAGTGAAAATGGAAAATAAATTGCATTGAGTATAAGTTAAAACTCTTCCAAAGGATTAGCTGAACATTGTTAACAATGATGCTAGGGAAAGTACTTGATTGTGGATGCTGATTATTAGCTCTGTAATTATGTTCTTCTTAGCATTTTTTAATTATTATTTACTTTTACTAAAATCCTAAAGACTCTGCTGTGGCTAGTGCTGTTCATTTCTAGAGAAGTAAGAGCTTCCTCCAACATATGAAACCAAACCTCAGGGAAGCAGATCTTAGAGATCACAGCCACCTTCTATCTTTCAGGGAACTGAACTTTCACCTATGGCCATGTTTCCTAGCTGGGCACTGGCAATAAATTTTGGGGAGGCACAAAATGAGAAGAACAAAAAAGAAAAATAATATCACTGGTTTGTTTTACTCAGGCTACATATTGGAACATCAATAGGTGAAAATGAAGTGGAAAAATTCAAAGCTGAAGTTGATAATTTCAGGGGAGTTCAGTAAAATGATGATAAAAGGCATAATGTTTTTAAAGTCCATTTACATTAAGATTTCTGGCAGATTTTGAAATGCATCTTTGCCCCTGCTCTAATCACAGAATACTGCAGAATAAATCTATGTGACAAAGAGAAGCAAACCTCTGGCTTCCCCAACTCAGCATGACAACAATAACTCAACAAAGGAAAAACAACATTTCAGCACTCAACACCACATAATTAACTTCAGATCTGTCCCTTCCAATCACAGATTATGGACAACCACGAGAAAACAGACTCTAAAGAAGATCCTTGCCCTGGCTGGAGAGGGTGAGAGGATCCAGAGCAGCAGCTTTCTGCCATCTCCCATTCCAATCTTCCTCTTGTAGATCTCTTGGCAAAGCTGAGCTGAGAGTTCAGCTTAGCTTGTGTTTATGTGCTCTGAACTATTTAACATCTTCAATAAACCCTGTGGCTGGGAGCTCATCATTTTATGTACTGAGAGCTCCATTAGTGACAGCTGTAAGTGACACTTTTCATTACCCAGTTGCTTGCAGATAAAGTTTTTGCCAGGGGATTCTTATTTGGAGAAGAGTGCACTGAGAGGCATTAATTACATTTCTCTCCTGGTTTTTATATACATTGATTTATTTCCATTAGCTTTTTCAACTCAGGGACAAATCTGGACACGTAAATATTTTTGCTATATTTATGCATATCAGGGCAGAATTATCAGCTCAGTTTTAATGCCTGCTCCTACATAAAGCAAGTTCTGATTTTATGTGTAGTAGAAACAGCATCAAGACTATTCTCATGCCTGGGTAGAAAACGTGATTTATCATGTTAGACTGTAAATCCCTGTAAGAGCTGAATTTTTGTTACCTCTTGAACAGCTTTCTTCGTTGTGTGCAGTGGTGATGTAACAAGACAAGGCATCCCAAAGTATCCTCAGTGACCTCATTCTTCTGCTGAAGGTCACTCACTCTCCCTCAGCTCCCTCTCAAGGAGTTTACTTGGGAAAACATGACAGTAAGAGACTTTTTGTCTGAGGGAAGACAGGCTTTGCAAATCACTGCAGTTTTATAGTATTTGTTTTGATGTAAAACATGCAAATGACATACTGCTTTGAAAAGAATGACATGTATGTGATTTAATCTCTCTAGCACTTTCCAAATTTACCTTGGGATACATCTAACATTCATTTATCCAGAGTCTAGAATTGAGAATTCACTTGGTAGAAGAGTTTCTAGCCTTTTAGATAGTCCATTTATTATTTTATCATGGCATTTTGTGGGTTTTTACTTCTTTATTACTCCTTTTGATGCAGTAAATAGAAAGGAAGTGACACCAGCAGATCTATTAGCTATGTCCCAGCTGAGGATTTGCCATGCCTTAATCATCCCAAGCAATGCTGACCTGAGTGCTTCTGAAAGACCTCCAGTGGTGGAAATTGTACATCTCCCATACAGCTCCACAGATCTTTCCTAACTTCAGTGTCATTCTAACCTGAACCTTCTTTTCTAGGGGTTAAGCTCACTACTTCTCATCCAACTCCCAGGGCACTGCAAAATTCATATTCTCTATTTTTAGCAAACTGAAGACTTAGGTTACATTTTCTAGTCCTCTCCTTCTGGAGTTCATTTTTCAGGGTCTCTACAGCTGCTCAGGATTTGCTTTAAACATCTCACTAATATTTGTCTATAAACCTCAGCTGGATCTCACCACTGGTGGCTACAACATATATGGATCTCCAGTCTCTCCCAAATAATCACCTGCACATACATCTCCCAGCCCTACGTGTGAGTGTACAACAGCACAGTACACCAAAGGTCATGAAGATCTGAGAAAAAGACAATGCATAAAATTAGGCTTTCTTAATTTTTCTGGAATGCTAATATCTGGAAAAACTTTCCCTTTAGAATGCCATAAATTAGTTTTCATTAACATGCAATTTAGACACCTCTCCAAAAAAAAAATTCCATTTATTCAATTTTTCTGTTCAAATTTGCAAACAGTTTCTTTACTAGCTTGGTTTGTAAACATGAAAAAACCCACATATTCCTGAGGAAAGCTGTCTAGAGACCTCTAGCAAAGTCTTTATCTCCCATGTAAGACTGTGTAGGACAAGCTGCAACCACAAAACAGACACACTGCTCTTTTATTCCCACTGCCTCCCACTCTGCCAGAATTATAACACAGGCCAGGATCTCTACTGGGATCTGGGCTGTCTTTTTCGTTTAGGGTTACACTGGAGACTGCTAATCTCAATGTTTTGCTAACATAATTAGATTAGTCAGAAGCATTAAATAAAGTTATACTTCTAGCTGACCAAATTCAGCTTGGCAATAAATTCAGTTGTGTAGCAATCATAGAATCATAGAAGGGTATGAGTTGGAAGGGACACAAAAGATCATCTAATTCCAACTCCCCTGCCATGGGCAGGAACACCTTCCACTAGAGCAGGAAGCTCAAAACCCTGTCCAACCTCGTCTTGAACTTTTCCATGTGAGAGGTGTCCACAACTTCCCTGGGCAACCTGTGCCCGTGTCTCATCACTCTCTGAATAAAGAACTTCTTCCTAACATCCATCTAAATCTCTTCTTTTTAGTTTAAAACTATTCCCCCTTGTCCTATGACTATCTGCCGTGCAGAAAGTGCCTTGCAGAAAGTGCAGTGCTGAAAACCCTTCACCAGGAAATTTGACAACTCTCTGATACATTTCTATTCCTACATTGTGCTGGTCAGTGGTTTCTAAAGCTTACATTTAACCTCCTGCCTTCATAGCTGCAAAATAGTTTAAAAGAATTCCTGATTCAGACTTTGAAGTTCTCCAGTGACTGTTTAACTGTTCCTGGCTGACCACCTGCTTTTCTGGTAGGTTATGGTCCATTGCAATTGGGTGCAATTTGTGGTGCAGTTTTACAAAACCACCTTGGTGAGGAGAGAAATGCATAAATGCAATTTGGGATGGATTTGAAATAAACTGAGAGAAATCGAAAGGGTAAGTCAGACCACAAAGAAAGTAAGTGGCAGTATAACATATTTGACAAGCAGAAACATCACAGCTAATAAGGTGCAGCAAAGCACAGGAAGTTATGTTTGATTCTCAGTCATTTATAAGAAGCCCTTCAACTGCCTGTCACCATATTAGCATATTTAAGTAGTTCTAATCTGGTTTCATCACTGTGATTAAAATTGCAGACAAGGGTGGATAATAGTGATGAACAGAATCAAACAGCAAGGAGTGAGACAGTAAATGGGTTTATAGAGGCATTAGGACCAGCAGCACACCTAATACAAGAACAAAACCTGACCCCAAGAGGAAAACAAAGTAGGCAAAATTATAAGTGACCATTTTTCAAAAAGTTCATTCCTTTTCTCAGTTAAGTTCACTCATTCAATTAGATCATAGATGAAGAGGGCATCAAAGGGGATAGAAGATACATGCATCATCCAAAAGGCACAACTTTGGAGGTATTAGCTCTCAAGTAATTTGCTCAGAGGCAGCAACTCTGATATGTCAGATCTGTTGATGGGCAGAATTTGTTGGCACATCACTGGTCCTGTCAAAAATAACTGAAGAGGGTGACAAATCCTCAGAAACATCACAAGCCTGAAAACTCATGGGACCTGTCTGAAATTATCTTTTGCTTTAAGCATTCTGTTTTAAGTATTTCTTATCTTAATTTGGAATCTAGGAGAGCATTTTATTTGATAACTGAGAAACATTGCAAGTAAGGCTTGAAGGAAAAGCATTGATGGCCCTTGAAGAAATTCAAAGACATGGAAAGTACTTCCTTTCTGTATGCCCCAAAGCAATTCAAGCAAAGACTAAATTCAATCCATGAGCAAAGCAGTAGCAGCAAAATCATTTCCACATTAAGAAACAATTGATGGGATTTTGAAGAACATCCACAGTGTGGAGGAAGTTCCTCTGTATTCCCCAATGTCTGCAACACTCTATTTTGAGCTGCTGGGTTTCTGCAATCCCTCCTCACTGGAGTTTGGAGATGGAGCAGCTGCTGTTTCTGGAACAGCAGTATGGCTTTCCTGAAGGACTCCTTCCCTTCAGGCACCACAGCCTTGGGCACTGCACACAGAGTGAGGTGACATCTGTCCCAGAGTCTTCTCCACACCCCCCATCTCCAGTTTTTAATCATTTAAGCACCCCAGAACATTTCAGATCCCCATATACAAAGAGGATTTGCATCTTTAGGCCTCCAAAATCACTTTAAAAACCTGCTCTCTTCTAATATCATGCCAATGCATTGACAGTGTCTTGTGGCACATATGGGAATTAAGCTCATGTATAAATTTCAGGCTACCATGCAGGAGACCATTCCTTCTCTCCTCTGTACAGGTCTCCAGAGGTCTGACAAAATCAGCATCTCTCTCAATGGGCATCACAGGGCAATGTCCCCAAGCTTGGATGCTGTCCCAGGGTTCCTTTCCTTATCCCCAGGGAACATCATCAGGAGTTGGGAGCATATGGACCCCAGCCAGCACCTGCCTCTGCCATCCCCTGCAGGATGTGGCCCTGGCTGTTTTTACAGAGGTAGCCAAACTGCAGGAAAGCCTTTGAAAGCTCAGCAGGAGGGTAAAACAATCAAAGAGAAATCAACTGGTATGTAATCAGAGACAGAAGAGGTACCTACAAAATAGATCCCTCTTATTCCTACAGATCCACCTCCATTTGTATCTTTTACATCTAAGCTTTTTCCATTGAAAATTACAGAAGGCAATATGTCACTGAGAACAGAGATGACAATTGCAAATGGTAGGTGTTTTCACTAGAAATTGCCAACACAAATTTTGATGTCTTTCTCTCATGAAGGCCTTCAGGAAAAAAAAAAATGATGCCTTGGAGGTTTTATGAAAAGCTGGAATATTGCAATAAAATATAAGGCAGTACAAGGCTATATAAAATTTATGGGGCACCTTTTATGAGAACATCCCTAGGGGCTTCATATAATAGCTATAAAACAGTAAAACACATCAGGGCACAGATTTAATTTTTAAAATGGCAGCATATATATTAATGATTTACCATCATTACTCCATGTTGGAGGTCTAAGAACACTAATAAAATGGTCCTATCAAATGTTAATTTAGGTGAAAGGCTTTTAATATCTGAATATGGCTCATATTTTAGTAAGTTCAATTGATTGATTAAAACAACAGCAAAACAGAAATGGTGTGTTTCATTCAGGAAGGGTTTCTGAATTATTAGTCACTAGAATTTTTTTACTGTTCCCTAATGTTGCTCAGGTCCACACCTCCCAAACTTTCAAAGGGACAACTGAGAGGAAATTAGCTGAGCAGACTACTCTGAACCATTCACCCTTGTACTATCCCACCTGCCAAAATGCTTCTAATCAAGGACAGTATGTAAAAAAGGAGGGTTCTGCCAAGAAACAGCAAATAAAGAAAGCAAAGGAATATACATCATCAACAGAATTAGAAATGTCTTGGCTCCCTTTCATACCTCTCCTCTGGCATTGCTGTAACTGAATTCTGAGTTCATCACCACCTGGACCACCTTACATATTAAAAGTTGACAAAAGCTATGCAGAACAGAGCTTTCCTTGAAGTCCCAAGGGTTAACAGCTACAGACTCTGATTTCTGCTCAATCTAAGTTTAATTTCTTTCAAACAAGAACTGGAACCAGATTGAACTGCAGCTCTGAAAATGAGTTGTTTGAAGAAAGATAAGCCAAGCACGGTGAAACACACAATTAATAAGCTGAATAAGTTATGAACTGACCCCGGGGAATAAAAAGTAAAGGAATGGTGTCTGTTTTTCAGCTCTTTGATAATGGAAAAGAGGTCAAGGCTGGAAAAAAAAAATCAAAATCATAGACCAAAGTGGGAACATCAAGTCAGATGGAGCAGTAACAATTAAATGCATTAGAGGCTGTGAAAGCTCAGCAACTGTATTTATCTGCTGCTGTACACTGAAGTTTAACGCTAAAGTGACCACCAGCCCACATATTTCAAAGAACATCTGAGGAATCTATACACATATAGGGTCTTGAAGTATCAAGAAGTAGACTGGGCAGTCTGCTGGACTTGTTCTGTTGGCAATCTGTCTGTGGCAAGTTGGGTTGAAGAATTACAGGTCTTGTTTTGTTCTAAATTCCAAGGCTCTTCATCTCACACTGGAAATGAGCTGAAGAACCAGCAAAACAGAGTGTGTTAGAAATAAAAGCTATATCCTTCAGGCAGCTGTTTAGGGACAAGGAAAGTCTTTTGCTATGAACAAAGACCATATTTACGTGAGGTGCATCTACTGGTATTGAATATCAACCCAAAACACAAACCCACATCCTTGAACTTGACCTGCTCTTTGACAGTGTATATATGGGAAGACTGGGCTACAAAGGCACTTGCAGCAGTTCATCTGCTGAAACTATTGCAAGTTTGGCTGGAGGAAGTGAGTGACAGCATTCCCACCTGGACATCCCCAGTGCACAGGGGGATGTGCACTGTGGGTGAGCACAGACATAGCACAACAGCCAGACACAACCCCTGGTGCAGAGAAAACTTCTTATAGTCCTAACTCCTGGTACGTGGGAGGCAGAACCATGAGCAGAATGAGGTTTTATCCTTAAGAGAGCAATTCACGGTGATCTGACCCTGCTCATGCACTTCTGACACCTCTGCACTGCCTTCAGGAGAGGTCATACAGACACACACTTATATCCTCTGTCTGCAGCATCCATGGTGTGAAAATGCATTTGTCCTCTTGTAACAGTGAAGTGAGCATCTGGATTCCTCACCTTTCCCTCCCAAGACTCTGGGATAAAGCACCACATGAAGCCTGGTCTTGTGCAAAGGCAGATCAGGGATGGTTCTACAGTAAAGTAGACAAACAATGCAGACAGGCATCCCCTGAACCATCTTAGTATCTGTCCTTTTCTCTGAATGAAGCTGAAGAACCTCACACTCCCCATGGAAGTTTTTAAAAAAGCTTCTGATCCCCAAAACTTTGCTAACAGTTGACAAGTTCAATCCCCAAGGACACTGGAGTCCCTGTATGGAGGGATTGGGATCCCTACAAGGGCTGAGTGCTCTGTATTGACAAAGGACATACATTGCTCAAGCCAGCCAAAGCAAACCTAGCCTGTAATAGGGCTTGTCAGGCAGGATATCACCCAGCAGGTTTAATAGCTCTGACTGATCTGAAAAGCTGTAAATTAACAAAATCTGTATGTTTTACAAAATTGGGTAAGTAATCAAAGCCCTGTGGTACTGAAATGATAAGCCCAAAGATACAGCACAGGAGAAAGCTCCTTACTGCTTAATCCTCAGCTCTCAAGCAAGCCAAGCATAAAATCCTTTAATCAAATCTAATAACCTGGGATAATCTTCAAAATAATGTCTGCAAGGAATAACACATTCCTGCATTCATTAAAGCCTGAGATTTTCAAAAAATGGATTTTCATTAGCAGCAGTGCTAAAGGTATTCTCACGTGTTGCATTATGCATAACATCCCAAAAGTAAAAATTTTAAAAAAAGAATATTTAAAACTCCATTGATTACACATTCTGATGGTATAGAAGCCAGATCCCTCAACACAGTACAGCTTTTTCTTATGTACAGAAAAAAAATGACATGTAAGTGTAGCCATATCAAACACCAAAACATGATGCTCTCTGTCCTGAAAAAAATGTCCTAGATATCAGAATTATTTATGGCTCACGAGAACAAGTTTATTAAGAAGTCTTACTCTCGTCCTTGTCTCCTCAGTGATTTTTTTTTTAGCTGCCAACAGTCTTTGGGGGGTTTGGGTTCACATGTATCAATCAACCCACAGCATCCTTTATTTCTAGGAAATTCTGTCTACAACTATTTTCTAAAATTGAGAGTACACAAGGCTGAAACTCATTGTCTTATGAAAGGTTTAAATGCCATTAAACACAACAAACTTTCAATACAAACCATCTCAGAGTCTAACAAGAGTCATTTTTGCCTCCTCTGCAACTGATAGATGATAAATGATAGACAAGTCCTAACTCTTTTCCAATTTCTCTCTTCAGCAATTATATTTTGCCTTTCTACAATGTTCTTGCAGATTTATTCCATTCTGAGGCACCACAATGAAAATGAAAAAGAGATATTTAGAAGCTGGCAAAATTATTTCATTTCATAATGTGAACAGATTTGCCTGTATTACAAACAAATGATCACAAAGATGTTTATTTTTCTGCTCACTCATCAATTGTGAAGTGATAATGTGGTATTTACACATCACACAGAAATGAACAGTTTTCAATCAAAGGCTTATATATGAATTTCACTCTCTGTCTGCATAAAGTGAAAAATCAGCTGTGCCATGGGATATTATCCCTCCTTTTGGTGACTAGAGGTCTGAAAGCAAAGATGGGGCAACAACAAGTGAATACACATTCATTCTCATGTCATTCTGCTCACAAGCCAGTGTGGCATTAGTAGGGAGAAGGGTCACTGCCTCCAAATAGTAATGCAAATAAAAATCTCATTCACTCACACCACAGAAAATCAGGCTGGAAGAAATCCAAGTTGGTATTACCATCTCCCTGCCTAAGGTATTCCTGAAATTCCTGATGAATATTTGTCAACAAAGTCAGCCCCAATGACAGAGTTTCTACAGTTCAAATAGAAATTTCCTTGCTGAAGGTCTTCTCCTTTTTCAATTTTAAAAATTCATTTAGAGAAGACACTCTCCTTTTCTCTTTAACTAGAGAAAATAGGGGGAAAATAAGTAAAAAGTAACATGAAAATTAAATAAGGAAGATAGTATGTTCTTATTAGAGTTCTAATTTAAGTTGAACAAGCCAAATTCTTTCAATATTTTCTTGTAGGTCATGTTTCAAACTGTTCTCAGTTAGAGAATAGATCATCTCTGTCTTGAAGGACAGCACTAAAAATGGCACAACTCTCTGTCTAAGGCCATCCTTTTGCTACACAGAAGTAATTACATCACAGGGCAGCCTGTGCTCCTGTTCACACCTTCCCTGTGACACAAAGTACTTTGCAAACTTGCCACCATTCATCTCTGTCTATCTTGCAGTTCTCTATAGCCTCTTCCCCTATCTCAGAATGTCCAGAGAGTTTTCTTCTCATCCTATACTCATCTACTTGATTATTCCTTCATAAGTGCAATCATTCCCTATTAAATAATGTTCTGTTTTTCAGGTTATATTTCCATTCTGTCAAGATCATTTTGAATTATGGTCTGTATCACTCTGATGTGGATTCTCATCTCGGGATCCTCTCCATTGTACAGGTCACTAACAAAAACACTGGTCACAGCCAAACCCTGAGGAAACCTCGAAGGACTTCACTGACTATATCCTTCATTTCAAGGTGAAATGCTTCTGTGTTATGTTTTTCTGAGAGGACTAATCAGTCTACTGTCATTTCCTCTAGACCACACTTCCCTAGTGTCCATCCACGTTCCACACCCACTGGGTACCTCACTTAACTCCAGGCACTCCCATGGGGAAAAAAAAAGTTGCTAAGGGCTGCTAAAATTCCTTTGACAGAAAATCTTTACATGATCAGTTTGAGAACTCCCTCTGCTCTTTTGCTCTCCTGCTCTGGCTGTCATTTCACTCCTTTGTGTACAGGTATTAGCAGTGCTGTCTACCTGCTGGCAAGTGAAGATCAGCACAGAATAAAACACTCATCAGTTTAGGCTTCTCCAAATCTTCTGTCTATTAAGTGTCAACGTTTGGACTTCTCCTAAGTAATGTGCCTTGCTATTTCATCTCACTTCATGTCTCAGCCTTTTTGATTAGATCACTGAGACCTCTCACAATGCCTTCCCTTCATTCTCCTTCTTAGTAACCTGACCTAATTTCTACTTTCTGTATCCTTCTCTCCTGTGTTTGAAGTCAATGAAAGGCTCATAATTTAGCCAAGTTGATCTCTTACTGACTTCTTATCTCTCCTCCACAATAAGAGAGCCTTATTAATATTCTTCTTTAAGGAACTGCCAGCTTTCTTAAATTCCATGTTCCATCAGGCTTGCCTCCCAGGCAACACCTACCAATTTTGAGAGTATTGAAGCCTTCCTACTTGAAATCCATTGTTACTGTTTTGTTGCTTATGTTCCTTCAAGCTCTGTGAATCATAAATGTATCCTTTCATGATCACTTTCATTTAACATGATCTTTGTCTAAATATTGTCTTACAGATTTTTTTTTTATCAGTCAGTATTTAATCAAAGTTCACTCTATTCTACTTATCTTAATTAACTTTACCAAAGTCCATCAGAAACACATTCACAGCGATTGCTGAATAGGCTCTCTCTGAAATATATTTCATTTACAACAGATATGTGGGTAACTAAGAACCTGCATTAAGATTTACAGCTCCTTCTGCTTGTTCATCATCCTGCTTGCATTACAGTGAGTGCTCTCCACTCCTATGACTTTGTGAAGAGCAGCCCAGCCTGGTTTTTATGTGCACCTAAGTCACCATCTTTTATGCTACTTCTGGACTGATTAGTTCCAAGTCAAAGATCTTCATGGCCTCCATTTGTGCTCATCCCTTTATCAAACACCATTCTTAGGTGAGGAAAACAAAGACCTCCAGGTATGTAGCCATGCATTTACTTCCAAGATGTGTGTTGTCACTCCCTGTACACTGATCTCAGACTGAATGGGCTGAAAATAACACCAGCTGTGCCCTTCTCTCATCCTTGCCCCTTCTCAGCAGCCTTATGACCACTTTGACCCGCAGTACTGAAATGTTCACTGAAGAGAATAAGACCCCACAAGACAGGAAACCAGGACAGGTCAGTGAAACAGAAAGCTGTGTGTACACGGCTGACCACAGCAGATCAATCCACTTCATCAGTTCAGTGAAAGGAGTTTAGCAGCTGGACAGAGACAGGATGATCCAGTAGTTACACCATAAAAGGATAGAAGACAGGACAATGGAAGAGGGGAAAAGACATTCACAGGGAAAATGATGCTCAGAGAATCACTGGCTTTAGAGATTTTCAAACTGGACAAAACAAAACCCAGGTCCTTAAAGAAGAGTCTGTTCTACTGCAGTCTGGGGCTGTGATCCTGCTTTTTGGCCTCCTTTCATAATCCTGACTTTTACCTTCATGCAGTCAGTGTCATCAAGGTCTCTGCCAAACTTCACGTGGCCCAGCACTGTAAGCAGGAGGTCCAGCAATGTCTCCCCACTCAGCAGGAGCTCTGATCAGTGTTATCATCAGAAACTTGCTGCATTGCCTGTCCTGCTGGGCCTTTCCAGCACATACCATCGTGGCTTAAGTTCACCATGAGGTTCAAGGCTTGTTCTGCCTGTTGTTTGAAGAAAGTCTCACATACTCTTTTTCCTTCATCCTAAATTCTATATATTTTATGAACATTAATACAAAAACTCAGCAAAGATGGAAATGCATTTACAAATTCACAGCAAGTCTAGAGCACTGCCCTTTACTTATTAAAAAACTGCAACGTGGAAGAGACAAAATGAAGAGGCAAATTTAAGGATCCTTTCCTCTGAAGATGAGGTCATAAAAGACTTTCTTATTAAAAACCTGACAGGTTATAACTATTAAAAAGCAAGTCTGTGAGCTCTAGGGATGGATTTCACACCACCATAGTCAAGATATATACAGATGTGCATATATCAAACAGTAAAAGAAATGGCTACACAGAATTCTAGAGAAAGGCCAAGAAGATATATTGATAAGAATCTGTAAGCAAAATTGGGAAGCAACTGCAACAGAGATGAATTTTGAAAATGGTGCAAAACAGGAAGCAGTGCCACAACACAGCAATCAGCATGACTGCAGGGAAAAAAATGTTACAGAAAAAAAAGTTCAGGCAACTGCACAGGCAATGGAAAAAAAGCTGTATTGATGTGTAAAACTTATGCTCCAGTGCACCAAAAAGCCAGTGAGATTGTGTGTTTTAAACACAGTAAAGAATATTTAATCATTGTTCTTAAGAGATCTTGTTCATTAAATAGCATCCTAATAAAACACACAAGACAGACACAGAAGAGCAAGTGTAGCTAAAGAAAATGATCAAATTAATACAGTGGGAACCACTAAATTTCACCAAAAGAGTATCCTATACAGAGCCCAAAATAAAAATATGGCCAAACAACATGTGCCAGTAAAATCACAGGACTTCAGAAAAGACACAAAAACACGTGGCATCTGTCATCCAAAAGCAGGAAACAACACTCAGAGAAAAACCCGATTAATGGATCTGATTTATCCTTGGTTACCAGTAAAGCAAGGAAAAAGGTAACATTATATTGGAATTACAGAATTCTTTTCCATACCTCCTGGAGAATCTACTGAGCCTTCCTCACACAGGAGTTTCTGAGGGCAGGCTGGAGAGGTGTTACACGTGGATATCCTGGGAACCTGCACAACCCCATCAGAGGGAGGAGGCCTTCCTGGACATTCCCCCTGCATTTTCTATTGCAGTAGGAACCATTGTCTGCACCTTGGAAGAAAATTGGCCATTATCTTGGATTGCACAATTTTTGGTTCTGAGATGCAGCTGGTCAAAATTATGCAGAAGTGTCAATTTAATGACATGAGAAGTTGAGCATTCTCCTTCCTCATGACAATGCCAGGGGATGTAGCAAAGGATCCAAAATGACACTTCTTTATCTTCTGTGCCATGTCAGAGCAAACTGGTAAAGCAGGGTGCTACATTTATGAGCAGAGCTGAAACCCTTACATCTGTTTCCAACTCATGATGGTAAAGTAGAAATTAATATTATATTAAAATTAACTATTAAAAATGTCACCAGACAGCAAGCCAGACAAATCATCTAAAAATGTAAAAGGGCAGGCTGATGGCCTGAGGATATGAGCTGTAGTAAACACTAAGAATGACTTAAGCAAAGAGTCTTAAGCCATAAAAGACCAGACTTAAGTCTCAAGCAAGAGCCATATTATTTTAAAGGGCAAAACAGCCTTTCCCCATGACCTCATTTTCAAGTAATATTGCATATGCCAAGATTCCAAAATAATATGGTTCAAAAATCAGAACAAAAATGTAAGCCCCTGCAAAGCCCACGGAACCAAATTGCCATGGAGGCTACTGCACAAGAGGAGACCAAAAAAGGAAAACCTCTTGGCATCAGCAGAAAGCACCAACTTTTGACCTATTGAAATAAATCAAACTCTCTTTACAGAAGCAGCAGGGAGGGCTGGGAGCAGAACTGCTGCAGAATCACAGAGCAGGCTGTTTATTAGCCTCTTACACACCCACAGGTTTGGGAGCTACTTGAAGATGTGTACACAAAGTGAAATAGATGGTGCACTTGCTATATTGACCCAAGCAAGTATCTATGAATAACATTTTCAAGCTTCCCCTGGAGTTGCAGTTTCAAAGCAGAAACTAATCAATGAGCACTGGTTGTAAGATCCAAAAGAGAAACTAACAGATACCACCAAAGAGGATTTTGCAAATATGGAAGTACTTAATCACAACTAAGGTTCAGCTTGGGTCCCATTAGTAATACCACAAACACTTGCAGGAGCAGCTAATGATCTGAAACCAGCAGTAAACCTGCATGCAAACATGATAAAAAGCTTTGCATCCAATCTGCAAGTCTGCAGATGAACTAGAAACAGATCACTGAAGAAGAAACATTGCAAATAGAAAAGAATCAGTCTGCATGCATGTTTCTAATATCAAAATTCTAACACTGTTGCCTGGGATGCTCTTCAGGGCTGAACAAATCAACTTCTATACCAGTTAAAAGAAAAATGTCAGAATGAATACCAGAATCAGAAAATCCCAATAAAATGAGATAGCTCTCATTTGGCCCCAGATAAATGGAGGCATTAAAGAAACACTAAAGTACCAAAAGAACAGAGATGTCAAAGTAAAATAGATGAAGAAAATTGTTTTCATAGCTTAAAATAGCAAGAATTTGATAAAATTGATGGTCCTAAACCAAGCTATTACGTTCCAGAAAGAATCGTTTCAATCATGGTCACTAAGGAGAGATGAAGACAAGACTTTTAAAGGAATCAGGCTTTTGAGAGAAGCCTTTTGACAGAAGGAAGTGAAAGGGGCAGGCATCTGATAATCTATGTATTGACAGCTGAGCAAAGTGCTACAAAACAGTGGCTTGGAAAGACTGTGCACCCTCCTAAGGCACTGAGATATGTCATTGCTGCCTTAAAGCAAACTACAGGGCTGTACCAGTTACTGGATTTATCAGAGCTTGCTAATTTAATGATAGTTTATTTCAAAAATATAGAAAGGCGTCAAAAGCCAGACCAGTAAATAGAGATTTCCAGGAACTGAAGCCTCCTTCTGTCATGATTTCTGTACCATGTATTGTGTTTTCTGCAAGATTTCATGTTCAAGTAAAGCAAACCCACACAGAGTCTGGCTAGAAGATGGCATTTGTGAAGAAGTATTTCATGTCCTGCATGGGTAGATACACAGTAGATATAAGGAAGAAAAATTTGGAATTTTATTTCTTACAATAATTTTCATAGAAACACAGGAACAGGCTGTGGTGGAAATGATCCCTGGAAACATTTGAGGCCAGGCTGAATGTTGCTCTGAGCAATCGAATGGAGTTCAAGGTGTCCCTGCTCATTTCAGAGCGGTTGGACCACATGACCTTTAGAGGTTTCTTCCAACCCAAACCATTCTGTAAGCCTGAATTCCTTACAAAATGCATTACCTTAATAAAAATAAATATACAAAATAATAAAGAAATAAAATTGTCTTTGGGGGTCAAGAGGCACACCCAAGAAACATTTGTTTTCTGTTGCTTTGAGTATCATACAAGAACCCTGCCCGATTCAAAAATCATGAAAAAAGGGTTATTAAACAGTTATTTCATAGCCAGCTTCTGTTCTGGTTGTACACTGCTCTTGCAGTCCAATTCACCCTCCTTAGCACTGTGTAACAGGAAAAGTTAAGTTTATATCATTCCTTATTACCACTGTAATCACAGTCTTGAGACAAGATTCATTTTAGCCATTTTCTGCTCTTGTTGCATCATTTGTCAAGAAAATGAGGAATAAGAATTTCAGCACCTAATATGTTCTATGAGTTATAAGACTGTGCCAGGATTATACTCAGCTTTCCTGATAGTTGGTAGTTCCCTGTCCTACCTTTCTCTGAATAGATCTGCTTGAGAGCTGACTTATAACCAGCCATCACTTCACTTTTCTAGGGAGAGCATTCACTTCTGGATCCGCCCAAGCTGTGGCACCTAGTAAGCAACCAAAAGAGGATAGTAAACCTATTAACTGGGCAATAGCCCAGCCATAAGTCACCTCAATCCATTCTGGGGAGCTTGCTTCCAGCAAAGCCTTAGTGTGCACATGGTCCATTCACGGTTGTACAAGGAGACAGGGATGTCAGGGCACAAGGTTTTGTATGTGTGTGAAACGGGTGTGTGATGGATATAAACCACATGAGTGTGTAAATTTTAATGGCTATGCACATTGATCCTCCACACAGAATTACAAGAGGTATTTGGTGCTTTCATTGCCTTTGTGGTCACTGAAAGGTCTCCTCTCACACCCCTGTGCTGAGGCAAAGCCAAGGGCAGTGAAGCACTGCTCGTGGTAGAAGATCAAAGTAGAGACTACACAAGCCTGTACCAAGATATGTGAGAGCAGGAAGGATGCACCCAAGGGTGATGGTTGATGCATTAAGGATCTGTTCTCTGTCTTTGAAAGGTCATGATGAATGGAGAGGCTTGTGATGACTTGAGCAAGACAAACATCAGCTGCATCTTCAAGGATGGCAAGAGGGAGCTGGAGCAGGGGCTTAACAGACTGGAGAAATGAGCTGGCAGAAATTTGACAGAGTTCAGGAAATTCTCTGTACATGGGGAGGAATATCTGCACACTGGCACAGGCTGGAGGCCAAGAAGCTGGAAAGCAGCTCCACAGGTAAGGATCCACTGGTGCTGGTGGGCTAATTGAGGGCAAGTGAGCAGTGCACCACTGCAGCAAATATAAACAACCAAATACTGGGCAAAAGCATAGAGAATTAGTCAAGAGAAGTGATTTTTCATCATTGTTTGGCACTTGCAAGACAGCATATGGAGTACTGTGTCTCATTGGGGCTCCTGTGTATGGGAGGGACACAGACATGCAAGAGAAAGTACAGCAGATGTTCCAGAGCCTGGAGCACATAAAGTACCATAGAGGCTGAAAAAGCTATTTTGGTTCTGCCCAGAAAAGAAAGAGGGTCCAGGGGAGGATCTCATTACTGTCTTTAACTACTAAGTGGGGTGGTATAGACAGAAGACTCACAAAATGTTCAGAGAGGTGAAACACAACAGGACAAGAGGTGCTAGGTGTATTTAATATAAGTAAAACTCAACATTTTGAGGGTAGTCAAGCCTGAAATCAGTGTCCTCAAAAACATTTACAACACAATTGGAAAAGGCCCTGAGTAATATCACTCAACAGTGAAGTCAGCCCTGGTTTAAGCAGAGCCTTAGACCAGAGAGTTGAACCTAACTCACTCTATCACTTTGTGATATAAGAGCAAGTTCAACATCAGCCCTTCCCTTCATTGCCTTTTTCTCCAGCCTTACAAGGTTGTGTTGTTGTGTCAAACACTCCCTCCTCAGGGAGCCTTCTTCCACGTCTCTAAATCTTTTGAAGTATTCTAATGCTGCCAGTAATTACTGTCTACCTTTGTATTATGTGTGGAAAGTGGCACGTTGTTGAATATGAAAAGTAAAGCCACTCACAATGTACATTCTAACAACAGGGAACTTAGAGCAGAATTAATGACTGATGAAACCACAATGAATTGAGAAAAGGGTAATGAGCTCCCTGTGGCCTCCACTGTGCTGCCCACATTCCATTACCTGCTAAAATCTCCCTTCAAAAATCTAGATTCTAACAATATGTGAACTGAAACTAATGAAAACATCATCTTAATTAACACAATATGATAAAACAGCTGGAAAGCACCTCTGAATAGCAATGAACAGCAGCCCCAGATGAAAACAGACATAGATGTTGAAGAGAATTATTTTCTGTAATTAATTTCTTGCATGGGAGTCGATTCCAGAAAAGTATTTACACCTCTTCCTTACAGATATATTTTAATATTTCAAATTAGATGTCCCAAAATATTCATAGCAAAATTTTCACATCATGAAAGATAATAGGCAGATGAACTTTTCAGGTTTCACCATAAATTTGCAACCCACATGTCAATAGAAGCTGTACAAATCTTTTGAATGTATTTGTACAATTTCTTGGCTTTCAGTCAAATTCTCAAGTTCCTGCAGGCCTTCCAACAGCTGCCTCCCACACAGACAATATCAGAGGGGAGTGAAAAACAGGAAAGCCTCTCTTCTGCTCCAAGACACTTCTTGCATACTAACTTGCCTTAGAAATGGGATCAGAGAGAATTTTTATAATGAGACGTTGCCATCCTGTTTCACAGTTACAATTTTAGAACAGCAGGATGTCTCTAGAGCTCTGGTGGACTGAACAATTGGGTTTTAGCCATTGCCAGGGTCCTCAGGGGTCAGATATTTACAGAAGAGGAGAGAAGGTTAAATGTTATCAGTACCTTGGAGTTCTTGGAGTCTTTGCTGAGGAAAAAAAAAAGGTACATTTTTCTCCTCCCTATTTTACTGCTGTATGTTGAACCAATTTAGATTATTGTCCAGTTCCTAAGGCAGAAATTCTATTAGTGCACAAGTTAGTCTATCTCTGGATATATATAAAGACTTTTTAAGGGATTTTTTTTTCTCTAAGTGATAAATTTTGGAAAAAGAGTCCGTATGAGGTGGAAGATGACAGGAGGGGATAGGTTGTGTTTGTGGCACCTCTGCACTTCTGATTTCAGGTTTCAAAGTAGCTCAGACTACAGGCAGAACCAGCAATAATTTACTGAAACCTGTCCCTATAAAATCATCCTCCCATTGCTCCTTCAGCAGTGGAATCACTGTCCCAGGCCACAGCCCTGGCAGGGACACAGATCCCCACAATGCAGCTATTTCTTCTCCTTCATACCCTTCCTGAGCTGTGTTGGGAGGGACAGAGAAGGTGTCAGGGTGAACTGTGCAGAAGTCACTCTCTGGCTGAGTATTTGCCACCCTGCCCATTCCCTTTAAAGCTTTCTGCAGTCACCTCTCCCCAGGATCTCCTTCTGAAGGAGAAGTCAAATTTAAGGACACTGATGCTGCCCATCATCAAAAGTTAGAAGGCCCACAGCAGTAATTTCCTTGTTGCTGTACAAAGTCACTTTTGGTATTCCTTTCCTTCCTTTAGATCTCTATGTTGTATTTGCACACATTCACTGGGCAGCCACTGTGAGGTGGATTAGGAGGAGTAGCAAAATAAAACAGCACAAATGACAAGAAATGGTAAGACAGCTGGCAGACCTCACTCATATTCCCCTCACATTGACAACAAATTCCAGGCTTGTTTGGCTTTTCACTTGTTGCAGCAGACCTCTCGTTAGGGGTAGAAATAAGCCAAGACACAGAGTCTTATTTAACAACACGAAAAGCGTCCCAGTTTATTCCTGTTTACAGCTTAGCCAGCCTAACCATGCTACAGCAAGCTCCTACTGCAGGGTCCAGCTGCAGACTCTGACTGCTGGCTATTGACTGCAAATATTGGTTTGCAGACTGAACACAGCTTTCACCTGGCTCAGCTCTGACTGCAGCCTCCAACAGCAGCTCTGACCCCATCAGACCCAGACTGACCTCACAGCAGATCTTTTACTGCAGCAACTCTCTTCCTTGTTTATTGTGTCTCTCTGGATTGTTTCTGCTTCTCCAGGCCTCCTCTAACCTCCTCCAGGTCCTCCTCCAAGATACCCCTGACCAGCCAACTCACCCCTTTTATCACACTTATCTTTATTAGTCAGAGCTGCGACCCATTAAGGGCAAGGCTGTTCCTCTTCTTTGGTAATTAGTACAACTGTGACTTATCAGGGGCCAGGTCACCTGTAATCTCTTCTTTTACATCTCCATTCACTGGGCTGCAGAAATTACAAGAAGCCAAAACATGTTTTTCTGACCCGAATCCAGTTTTGCTGTCTAGATGGTGAAGGCTCAACAGGCACAGGCAGCCTCCCTAAGCTGGATTTCCATAGCAGCAAAAAAAGGGAAAGGAAAAGATGTGGAGTAAATAAAAACTGTTTGTGTGCTGTGTCCTTGTCATAGTCCTGGGGACTGTGCATTCTGCATGGAGCGTCCCCTTCCCCCGTTTGGATCCCTGCTTCAAATGGCTCCAGTGCCAGTCTCTGCCTGTGAAACACAAATGTGCTCTGCAGGGTCAAAATAGCCAGAATGTCCTTTTGCAGCAGCTTTTCTCATATCCCACAGTACCTAACTGTGCATTTGCACAGCTCAGGGGCAGCCTGGGCAGTGCAGGCTCAGCCATGCACCCAGCTTGCTTTATCAGCACATGTAAATCACAGAATGAAAAAATACAGAATCATTGGAAAAGACCTCTAAGATGACTGAGTCCAAAATTAACCCAACACCACTGTGTTCACCACGGGTTCATGGTGGGTCCATGCAGGGGTGGGGTTGGTGATAGCCAAATATAATACAGCAATCCATACATTGCACCAGGTATATCTCAGGTAAAAAGCAGAATATATTCACACTAACATGAGTTCATTTCTTTCAGATTACATCAAGAGCAAAACAAGCTGATAGACATCTACAAAAGACTGGACATTTCTGTATTCTGCCCCCTTTTTCAAAGGTTAGAGCCCTGCTTCATGCAGCTCCATGGAACAAACAGCTTTAGGGTCCATCTCACCTGACCTATTGACCAAAAGAAGCATGGGTTGTCTGGGTTTGGCTGCAAATGGCTTGATTACAGACATCCAGAGATAAATACCTTAATAACTGCACAGCAGACTGAACCTGGGAGGAATGATACCAACCCTGTGTTAAGTTGTTCTGACACCAAACAGATAAAGCAGATTCTCCTCTGGGGCTGTCTGAGCAGCTCTGCTGCCTTCTGTGGAGCTGCACTGCAGAGCATCACTACTCCCACCAATTAAAGGCCAGGCTCTTTGACATGGCCTCATTACAAAGAGCATTTCTGGAGTCCATTTGGAGTGCAATGAGTACAACAAAGATCCCAATTAAAATGAAAGATTATTATCCCTTTTTTTTTTTCCGCTGTTCTTTGTTTCCCCTCAACAAAATACTTGCAGATTTACAGTGAGCAAGAAAAAGTGCAATAGGAGTTCTAGGTGGTAGGTTTTTGTACTGATGGGATGTAGGTTTTCTAAGAAAAAAAAAGAAAAGAGAATTATCTGTCATGTATTACAGCCACTGTTGTATGCATCAGCACATGAAATATGACCCAAATTCCATCTTCAAAGCTATCACAAGAAATATTGTTTGTACTGAGGGTTTGTAAAAGGCTCTAGCAAGTTATTACATTTATAGTACACTTTTTTCTTTCCTTAAGATTTATCTTCAATTTTTACTCAAAAATCTGGGGCCAGAAAAATCACATTTCAGCTTAAGAAAAATAATCTCTTTCCCTCATTTCCTCTCAATTTGATAAGTTAGTCTTAGTAGTCAACTTAGAGATACTTTCTGCAGAAATGCATAGTTACTATATGGCCACAATATCTTAAAGCAAAGAACTGATATTTTATGAGGCATTATCGTAAAACAGAGTTTAGAGTAGACTTTAGTATTGCTATTTCCCAGCTGTATTGCTGCAATCTAGTTGCCTTCATGAAACATCAGCAAATGCCTTATCACCCTCAGTACTTGCTGGTCTTTTCTTTCTGGTTTCAGATTAATGTGCAAACAACAAAGAGAAATAATGAGAAAATACATTTGCTTATTACCCAGAGAGAGGAAAAACTTGATAGCTCCCTGAACTCTGTTACTGAGGTCCTTTCCTTGGAGTGTGTTGGGCTGGAATGCTCTGAAAAAAAGGAAGATTAAAAAAATGTCTCAACTCTTCTGCCTGATAATACCAGAATATGGAAGAGATAATGACATAATGAGTATTTGTCTGCTGAATTCTTCTGAATCTGAGACTGCTCCTTCACTGGCTTTTAGGACAAAGAGTAGAAAGCAAATCCTTTTGGGATATTTTTCTATCTCTAAGCATGTACTTGCTCACTTTAAAAATTAATTTCCGTGAAATTTTCAGATAAACAAGCAAGAGGCAAGAATGAAAAGCAAAATGCTTTAGTTTACCTTCAAGTACCAGTGAAATTTAAGAACCAAAGCATTGAATTATTAAGCCAAAAAAGAATATACATCTCTGTATAACTCAGGTTAACATCTAGAACTGTAGAACTGTGAAATCTAAAAATAGAAATATCCCATGGGAATATACAACTGCCTGCTTCTGAGACCATGGAGACATCATGACTGGACATCAGTCCATTACATTTCTGTCATCATTCTCAGAGTGCAGAGGTCAAGCAAGGGTTCACAAAGGATAAGAAAAAAATGATTCAAGGTTTGTAAAATCAACTTTCCACCAAGAGTTTTAAAAATACTCAGTTTGGCTTAAGTGATGAATTAGTCTATAAATACCTACTCTAAGAAAGAGATTTTTCTGACTTTACAGGATCTTTATGTCAGCAGACAAAGGCTGCAAGGTCCAATGTCAAAGTGAAACAAATTCCAGCGGGAAATAAAAGCAAATTTTTAGGAGAGAATAATGAATCACTATATGATGCTTAAAAATTACCAAAATATTTTGGCTACCCCTTCCAAGTAAAAAATATTCCTAAAATGCAATGTATGGGAAAAATGGCATTAATTCAGGGAGGCTTAATGCAACACAAGTTTGCCCAAATCCCAATGCACATTTACAAGCACTCTTTTTCTCTGTGTTTCTGTAGAGGAAAATAATGCTGTGTCCAGAAAACACCTCAGAAATTGATTTCCAAATGGTTCCCCACAGCAGCCATGGCATTAGCCATCAGCTGGGATTTCAGCACTGGAAGGTTTGCTTCAAAGCCCATTCAAGTCCAATACACAGGAAAGGGAAAAATTTAACTTTGCACTGTGTTCATCAAAGAGTGTAAAATTATTTTCACAGTCATCATTCTTAGATGGACAGTCATGAGTATTTTATTTCCTACCTACACACAAGAGCAACCCAATTCTTCCCACTCTCTGCCAGTGCCCAAACTCTGCCAAACCCCTTTTGTGGTTTCCCCATTTGGAGCAAGCTCCTAAATCAAAGTGAGAAGGCCCCTCTGTGCTGTTCAGTAACTATCAAAGCCAGGTGTGAACTCTACACACATAAGCAGATTCTCTTTCAAATCAAATATACAAGTGCCCTCTGGCTGCTTAAAAATCTGGATTTCTCTCCAATAATTTCCAAAATTATGCTCCTGCTTTCTTACATCATTTATAAACAAACTTGCCATGCTTTCTAATTCTATAAGGAATAATTCCATAGGAATTACAAAGTAAGTCTCTGTGGAAAGGGTAGGTATATTTTAATTTTGCTACAAAGTTTTATTTCCCATTTTTTGCTTAGAATTAAACTGTCTAAACATGTTACACTTAAAAAAGAATAAGCCTTGTTCTCTACACCTTCTGACACACCAAGGTGTTTTCAAATGCATGCCTACCAGAAAGTATCTCCTGAGATAACTGAGAGTTACCCACTCTTCACACCAAAACACAAGCAGAGATTTTTGTAGACAACCTCCACCCACTTCCAGAACTAAGAAACAGCCATCAGTTTTCAAAAGATTTGAACCTTGAGTCCTGCTCCAACCATTTTTGTAAGGTTGATTTGAGACAAAAATGGGTTGGGCAATAGCACTGCCTTTGTGCATTCTCTTAACACCAGAATCACTCAGCTAGATTCAGTGAAAATTTGAAGAGAGGAACTGAAGGCTTAGATGCATTTAGATCCTGAAAGTTTTGTGAAAAGAGGTTCCAATGCAGAGGAAAGAAATTAGATCAGCACTACTTTAATTATGGAGTCAGACATCAGAGAATCCCCCTGAGTGCAGAGTGCTACAAACACTGTTAGAAATTCAGGAAAAGTTTCAGCACTTAATTTGCTGGAACATAATCCAACCACACAGTATAAAGCTGCAGGAAACCAAGATTTTGGGTTCCTCAGTCACAGAGCACACTGCTGTATTTTTAAACCTTCTTGGATCTCATTTCTGCAGCTCTTCTCAAGGCTTGTGGGCTCAGCACTAATGAATTAACTCACACCAACTCATAAGCCAATTTTAGTAATGTTTAGGGTTTGTAGGCTAGAGCACAAGAAGGGTATTCACCAGCAATAGCTTCAAGTTTAATGAATTATAATATTCAGGGAAAGCAGCTAAAACTCATCCAGAAGCTGCCGTTGTCAACACAAGAGTCATCAACTAATCTTAAAAGGTTTGGTTAATGCCTAAAGGATTTTTATTAGACCTTTAGAAAACATATGAGATTTTAAGAAGGATAAGTATTTTAAGAAGGATTAGCACACAAGATAATGATTCAAAAAGTGTAGAGTACTGCACAAAAGGTAGAAGGATGCCAGAAGCAAGATAAAGATAAAAAGAGAAAGTTGTGAGATGGGAGATGTTGGCAGGCTCAGAACAATATGCAGTCTCACAAAAACAGGCAAATTATAAAATTTAATGGAAAAAAATACGAAAACATATCAAACTGAGAAAAGGAGGACAGAAATATTGGCAAAGATTATGACCTAAGAAATAGTGCAAAACCATCAGCAAATTCGGTTTGATCTAGCAAACATGCAAGCAGTTCTCATGTAAAGATGTAGCAAATTGTTTGAAGCTGCTTTGCCTAAGGCCATTTTCACCATCATATTTATGTATATCTTGTAACACTGTTTCACAAGTCAAGTTTCATTTTTCATCTCCTCCAAGACATCAATTGCCCATTGATTTCTTCATTTCAGAATCCATTGGCCTCAATTTGAGCACAAAGGGGATTAAGATGGCCATCGATTCAACAACAGTGGATTAAAGTCAGTGTTGACACACTCAGAGCTACTCAGTGAGGAGACAGGACCACCTAAACACCAAACTTGCACTGAGGGCAAACATAGAGAGCTGCAGCACAAACTGACAGCCAGAGCAGACAGTCAAAATGCCAGCTCCAATGGAAAATAATTGTTTCTGTGGAATCAGAACCTCCCATTGGTACATTCCAGTTTTTTCAAAAAACACAAATTGTCCCCGCTTTCCCTAGCTATAAGTAATCCAAATTAAAGTAAGAAAAGAGAAACAACATTAACTCATCTTCTCCTAATTACATATCCCGGTGCGTACTTAGATTTTCAGTCAAACTCTTCTTCCACTTCTTTAAACAAGGTCCCAGTGACAATTTTCTTCAGCCATTTACACAACTTCATTAGGCAAGATGCTGTTCTTCACCCTGGTATATTTGGAATCAATTTAGCAAAGCCAAGCCCTTAATTTATTAAGAGAAATCATTTTGGATCCATGCATGCAGCTGAAATTGATGCTTTCCCCACTGATTCTTAACAGATGTTGTGCATATGTTTCTTTAAACATTTAAGACTTCAGAGTTAGATACAAATTTTCTTTAGCTCTGCTTTACACATTTTGACAGAAACTCACTCATTCTTGCTATCTCTCTTTCTCACTGTCTCACAGGGTGTGAGTTTATGCACTCATTAATCAAACTGTGACAAGAGCCTGAAGCAGGCCAGGCACATTTTTAATGCACAAGGGAAGCAAAGGTCTGAGCATATGAACTGAGCTAAGTTTGAGCAGATGTGACACTGGCCAGTGGCTCAGTGTGGTTTAAAGGCACCAGCAGAGGCTGCACACTCTCAGGGACAATCTTGTGCTTGCCTGGAACAAACAGCTTTTACAATATGTTCCTTTTTAGTTGACTAAAGCTGTCACAATGCAACACTCACATACAAAACCCTTCATACCTAAGGGGTTTAACTGGATTGACCAGAGCTGAGTTCCTTCCATCTCATTCAGCAAATGAGGATTGGGTTAACATTAGGCTAAACCCAGGATTAACACAGACCTCAGCATCAGCTGTGGACTGCCCCACCTTTGTTTCTGTCAGTGTTAATACAGAAACACATTAAATGTTATTATGAACTAAAGCATTCTACAGTCAGACCATATTCCAAAGAGAGTTAATACTTAGGAAGTCCTGCATTAGTATTTATTGTTCTATTAGGAGATAATGAGACATTTAATTCAAAATCCTCTCATTGATCTGAATGTCACATGTAATTTAAACTTGACTCAGAATAAAGGAAAGTGCAGTTGCATTTAATTCATTAGCCATTACTTCACAATATTCTATGATCTGTGGCTGATCTTTCATTGCTATTATCAGTGCCATGGAAAGTATCTACTACAATAATATTTAAGCTTAGAAAATAAACTAAAAAGAAAAAAAAGCTCATTATTTCTGTCCAAAACTTTCTGTTCTCCATTTCAAGGTAAAAGAACAATGTTGTCTCCATAAGAACTAAAAAAAACCCCTAAGGAGACTGGGACAAAACCTTCATAACAACTCATCTGAAAATACTTTTGCAGATATTTACTCTTGCCAAATTAAAGAGGCTTTCCTCACACACATCTGAAGTACAGTGGGGAAAGGTGCTCTCAGAAGTACAAGGAGATGAAAACTTGTTGTACCTTTTAGGATGCCATGCTAGAAGAAATACTTTTAGTAGCCACCAAATACATTGGTCAGGATGAAAAAAATGCTACAAAGAGAAACTTTAATTATTTGCCTTAATCCCATTTCACTCAGCAGGAGCTACAGAGGGAATACACTTTATGAAGTGCATTGTATTTTTCCTCAGTGAGGATGGTCTTCTAAACCCCAGCTAAGTGCCTGCCATCATATAAGGATTTCTCATTAGATACCTAGGGAAGAGTAATTTTTCACCTAAAACTAAAATCAATGTCTCAGTTGGTGCTTTCACACCACCTGCTCTGTTCTCATCCACATCATCCCTCTGCCAGCACTGGGAAAAGAGCAAAGGGGCTGACCCAGAGCTCTGTTCTGGACAGTTCAGCCTTCCTTCTTGGGATTCAATAGCACAACACCCACTGACTCCAGTGAGACAGGAAAAAACCTCCGAAGCCTGGAAGTGTGCATTGAACTCCAGAAATGCTTAAAACACACACATACACACATTAAAAAAAAAAAAAAAAAGTTCATGGCATTCCCAGCAGATTTACAATCTGTAAATGTGTAAATGATGTGTAAATTTATATACTCCATGTTCCAACAGCAGGTAATGGGGAGAAAAAAGGGGAAGCTCTTTTTCTACAGAATTCAGCAATTCTGTACAATTAGACAATTCTTCATTGAATTGACAGCATAAACTAAGAAATAATGGTTTAGCTTCCCCCTAAGGCTTCTGAAAATTTGATTTGCTCCCAGTAAATACTTGTGAATTCAGTAAGGAAACGCCATGCAACAGAAAGAAAACTCTGGTGATCACCAGTGAATCCACTTTAGGAAACTTAGTTGTTGCTATGACTTTACATGTTCAGGCCAACTCTGAGAATGCTCTTTGGATTTTTCTATGGGCACAAATAAGATTTAGGTAAGATGTCCCTCCCTGAAGTATAGCTCAGAAGCAGTATGGTGATTTGAATGATAACCTTTAATCTTGCAATAAATTTAGTTTTGCTCTTAAAACATAGTGCTTATTACTCAAAATGAGAGGTTTAATACATACAAAGAACTAAAAATTCATAATATACTCCTTTTGTTTAAGTGGCATAACCCAGTATTTTTTTCTGATAAAAGACTATCAGACATATGGTAAGGCACTTGTAAGACACTTGATAAACACTTCAAACACTTCCTCCCTCTTGTGTTACCTTATTCATTGAAATAATCTAATGAGCTCTTTACCTCTTCAGCATCAGCCTTTTGATTGCTAATACCTGTGCATCACTGCACCCCCAGGTGCTTTGCCAGTGCACCTGCATCACTGATTTGTCCAAAACGGAGAGAGATGCATTTCAGAGTATCCAAGGAAGATTTGCAGCCGGCTACCTTGACCTACCCAAGCAATTTCCATTGGCATCCACAGTGCAGGTGTCATGCCCACTCCAGCCAGGAACAGCCTGGGTCTGCACACCCCACAGGCAGGAGCAGGGTGATCAGTGTCACATTCACCATTTGGCACAGGAGGGTTGGTAAAGGCAGTCACTGACACTGGCATTGCAAAAGTTTTTCAGTTTATCAGCTCTCTCACCAGCAAAGTCTATGCTAATGTCCCATTTATCTAAGTCCCCTGAAAAGCCAAGCAGGAAAAGCAGGATTTTCCATGTTAAAAAAAAAATAGAATGGGAATTCTTTAACATCAATAAATCCTGTCCAAGTCTCTTTCCACTTTGACTACACGAGGCAGTGGCTGAACACAAGGCAGAGCCCGAGCCTGCCTGTTTCTCCAGCACTGATTGTCTGTCCTGAATCCATGTCCAGATGTTAACAGCACATGGAGAACACCACTGGAGCACGAGTCCTCAGGCCACAGGGTAGAAGTTCTCCTTCTTTCCAGTACTCCCCCTTAACTGGAATCAGAAGGGCTCACAAGCACTATAGAGGATGTTGACACCGCATCTTTCCAAACATTTCCCCTCCCATTTTTCTAACTACAACATGACAGGGCTTGACTTGTTGTTGAGATTTGTAACTTGCACCTGTGTTCTTGAAATAAATGTTTATGTTTATCCCCTCTCATTTCTCAGCATCTCTAATTGATATTTCCTTGTAAATACTGAGCACCACATTAATTCTATGACTTTCTGTGTCTTCATGGAGCTCTAATGATCAGAAACATCCCGTTCTCCTAATGCCTTGTTGACAGCACTTATTTCAACAACACTTGTTCAATAAGTGGGACAGACCCATAACCATCAAATAATACATATAAGCATGCAGATCCTTTGCTCCTTCTCAGCTTTTGCAATCTTTTCTGGTATCTGTAAAGCAGAAATGCAAAAGTATTTCTCTAAATGCTGTTCTGCAGATACAGTGCTGTGATGTTGACTTTTCTCTGTTTACTCTTTCCAGCATTAACAGGCAGGTAAAGAAGTAAACCAACAGAGTTATCCAGCTCAGTGTAAAATAAACACCCACACACACCCACCTCTGTTCTACTTAAGTTGCTCAGAGCTGGAGTAGCAAACACACAAGATTAATGTTTTTTGTAAACACAACATCTTGTTATGAAACAAATTCTGAGTTTCAATAGCTAAATCCTGTAGAACAGTACAGTTAATTCATTAATTTACTCAGAGAATGATGGCTCCACTGTTTTTAGAAAAACCATACTAGTGACCAGAGCAAATGAAAGCAGAAGATGTTCTTTCAGTAGATTTTTTTTTTCACCTGTACTTACGTATGGTATCAATCAAATAATTTATTAGTACTTCTGGTATGGTTGATGAACTATTTTACTTTGTGTCTCTTGAGAATTTAGCAAAAGGAAGATATAATTGTGATATGTTTCAAAGCAAGATCATCTTAGATGCCATTTCTCACCTGTGAAGCTTCAACTCATCCTTCTGGGAGATGTGGAGTTAGGAAGACGTTAGCAAAGGGCTCATTTCTGATGAATGCAACATTTTCTGTTGCAGTGTATATATTGCTGATGTTAACAGTATTCTGGCTTTATTTTTCTTGTTTTAATGTAAAATTTTAATAACTACTGGGACAGAAAATTTCTGCAGTATTTATATGGGGGACAGTAGGAATCCTTCCACCCGTCAACTTCACCAAGTTATTTTTCACTTGTCCATCCTCATCTGATCTATTGCACTTACCCAACAGTCCACTAGAGCTTGCCTTTACAAGTAATCATTTTATTTCTGAAAGAAGTACTGCAGCTTACCTGCTGGAGACCAACTTGCAGCTCATCTCAGTTTCCATGAAATTTCCCTCATTAGACTCCTGATGCCCAGGTTTTTTATTACATCCAAAAGTATTTTTTAGCAAGAAACCACTTCAGTAGTTCTGAGAATTTTTCACCTGTGGCATTTCCTTCTTAACAAACCTTTGGTGGCATCAGGAGATGGAAACATCTGTGGATCTGGGGAGCTGAGGAGAATATCCCTTTGGATTGCATCCACTGCTGACATTCAATTTGCAGTTAACATTCCTGAAGTAGCAATTGTGCCTTGCCAGGAAGGGAACACTGTTGACTCCTTCTTTAGTGTCCACCTCTCCAGATGACTCCTGCATGTGCCCTAGACTTATTCAATACATTGTAGGCAACAAAACAAGCTCACTGATACTTTTCAAAAAAACCTGAAAATATAAGATGTATAAACAACAAAGGATACAGCATAGGTGACTATCAGAAGGAATTACTCATCTGATAATTTTATCACATATAGAAAGTTGGACTTCAAAGAAGACTGAAATCTACCCCTAAGACAATTTAGTGCTCAAATATCAAGTTCACCATTTTAGATTCTAAGCAAAATCATTCATTCATGCAACACTTTAAACAACAATGGATCATAAACTTCACTAGGAACTTCAAACTGATGACATTTCAGCCACTACTGACATGTTAAAAAAAAAAACAAGACTCAACTGTGAGACAATTTTTTAGAGTAGCCTCAGCCTGGCTAGAAAAGAAGATTAGTGCATAAATATTATCATATGCATATGCTCTTTTACTTTACAAAAATTATTTCAGCCGTGGACTGACTGCCCGTGGTGAGCACCAGTCCAGAGTGCCTGGGAAGCTCTAAGCTGACACAGAGGGAGCACAGGCAGATGAAGCCAAGTCAGTGGATTATTTATGTATTTACACTTGGTTGCATTAGAGCCTTAAAGGGCTTATGAACAACACCAGTGGTGTTACCATCCCATCAGCAAGGCAAGACATAAGCCCTGAAAGAAGGAAAAGCTTTGCATTTTCTTAAGTGAGCAGAGATATGATTTTCCATGGATCGCTGAGGAAAGCAATAATTGCCTTAAGGCTTATTGCAGTTCAGGCAGGCAGAGTTTCTCAGGTGCTGTGGTGGATCATCAAAAGGCAGCATGCAAATAGGGCAGATGTTAAAAATTTCTACAGTTTTTGACAGCAAAATAGTTGAAACACTTTGTTGCCAAGGTCCTTGGAGGAGACAGAAAATTGCAGGGCTACAGAAGGGATAGAAGTGTCCTTTGGATTACCCACAGTCACTCATATGGATACCCCAAGAGCAGCAGCAAAGGTGGAGTGTGAACCTTGGAGAACACAAAGGTGACAGGATGCATCTTCACAGTTTTGTGCCAAAATCTATCAGCTCTTCCTCCATATACCTTACACATGTATATAAACCATTTCTAATCCAAGAAACCCAAAAAAACAATACAATAAATGGCTGAAAAGAGCTTATTCTTTCTCTACTGTCACCAATCCTTGGCATAATGGATATCAAAAAATGTCTCCCAAAACTGCTTGTTCCTTTGTGCTTCAAAAGGAAATAATCCATTGTGTAGTGATCTGCCAGGCAGCAGTGAAACTTCAGTTAGAATAGTTGCAGGTGTAAAAAGGTTACTACAGTCAAATAAATAGCTGAGACTTCAAGAATATAGCCTCATTTGGAGCCAGTATTTTTAACATGTCTAATGTTCAAAGGAAAACAAGAATAAATATTGGCTTCCAGTCAGGTGCTTCATTCTCATACAGTGACACACAGCAGAGCACCCTGAGAGAAGCATCCTTTGATCTGGAAGTTTATGTAACTTCACTTTTCAGTCACTTGTCATGTGCCAGGGGAATTTCAAAATTACAGGAAATCCATTTGTCAGCCTTCAGCACAGCAAACTGTTCAGGCACATCCACACAGATAATTACATATATATCGAAAGGATCTCAAATATTTTCCAAAATTACCTCTTTCTATAGAGACAAGGTGAGGGTTACATTTCCTTCACAGTGGCAAAGATGAACACAGTGGAAAGACACTTTTGACTGAATAGTAATTATGTGCTAAAATTGCATGCTAAAAATTTCAAGGTGCTGTCTTAGGAGTAGAACAGTCTCATCTGGGATGTGCTCGAGTCTGTGACACAAAGGATTCAGTGAAGAGCAAATTATGACCAAAAAAAAAAAACAAAACCAAAATCACAGAATAAATTCTTTAGTCAGATGTGCAACTTATTTAAAAACATCTCAGGGAAAAAAAATCTCAAAAATTATTTCATTCTGTGGCATGACCTGACTCCTGAACATTCAGTCTCATAGCAAATAAGATAAACTTACCCTGAATCAGTCTTTTTCTCTGGGAAGAAAAAAAAAATGACTTTTAAGGTCCTGAACTCTGAGAGGCCAAATCTTAATACAAGGTTGGATCTGAATATGTTGGGGTTTTTTATACCTACTGGCTCAGTACAGTGAGTACACACAATCTTCCAGAACCTTCAACATCAGTTTCCTCCAACTTTTTTAAAACATGTGGAATTTATTACATCCTTTCCTATCTCTAATGCAGCCACAGAAAGAATATTTTTCTCTATGAAAGGATTAGGGCAGCCGTAGCATCTTGCTGAATACGGATTCTGCTAAGGCTGAAGTTCCATTAAAACTGTCAGTGGAAGAGGTATGGATTTTTATGACTCGGTTTACAAAAACAAAATGTATTGAAATATATAAAAACTGATAACACACAGCATTTTCACCAATAAATTGAGGCCTGTGGTGACTGACAGTACATTTCAAAGCAGCAGAAAAATACATTTGAGATAAAATACACGTGATTTACCAAGGGAAACGCTGCTTTCCTGGGAGAATGTCTAAATTAAGGCCTTTTCTCATTATGATGTTCATTATGCTCTGTTGGCAAAAAGCCAGTGAGGCCCCAGAGGTCACAGGTTAAATTCTGGAGGACACATCAGACCAGGATCCATCCCCTGGTGCTACACACAGAGCCCACAGTGCTCCCCAAAGCCTTTGCCTCTGCCAGCACAGCTTTGCTGAAGGAGCATTTTCAAAAGAAAATCTCATTTTCCAGTAAAACTTTTCAGATAACACCAGCTCCTGCTAAAAAACTAATCTACCTCCGCTTTTAAATGCAACATTTGTGGTTTGCTAGATCCACAAATTAAGTGTCCATATTACATTTGCTCTGTGTTTTTTTCAATGTGCTGTTGAAAATTGGTTAAAATCTACAGTTCAGAAACCCTGTGTCCCACTGAGGCATCTCCAAAAAAGCCCAGCTTAGAGATAACAAAAGAGCCTTGGAATCATCTGATGCTCTCTATTTTGTGGGTATAATTTTTTTGCTGAAGTCAAAAGCATTCTGTCTGCAGAGCACTTGGAGTTGCAACAGTGATTGTGTTAACATCAAATCCAAACAAATCCCACATGTGTTGTTTCATCCTATGGAAATGGTTGTGACTTACAGGAACAAGTATAATTATATATTTATTTTGGGTATCATTAAAGCCAGGAAGATTGCTGTCTAAGATAGATTTAGATATAAGAGTGAGCCAGAGGGAACTGAATCTATAGAGAAGCTTTGCTGAAAGATCACTGTAAATTAAATCTGTTTCAGATGCATTCAAAATAGATTGGTAAGCAAATTCTCCTAGAGAGCTTCCACGACTTTTGAGTGATTACAGATTCCTAAAAGACACAGAATATCTGTGGCATAAAAATCCCACTATCAACTCTGGATGATGGCTTTATAGGCTTAGTGGTTATCCTACTCTAATTATAAATAAAATCTTTTTTTTTTTTTTTTAATAGAGCTCAGCTTCTGTACATTAGCCACATTACTGGAAGATGCAGTTTTGTCTAATTTGTGTCTTATGCTGAAGGAATAACAGCAATTTTAGCTTCTAGTAAATTGTCCTGAAGGTTTTCAGTGCTGCCTGGCAGACTCAGATATAAAGTATAGCAGAAATAGAATTTAATTCCAATAATGAAATTCCAATTTTAAACTGTGATGAGATTAAGAAAGCCAGGTAACATTACAGGATAAATTCTGGGTATGTAAAACTGCAGCATGCAAAGCATTAGGCCACTATTTTATTACTCAATTACATATTAATATGGAATTAAAAGACATCATGGTGCGATTTTATTGCTAACTACATCTGTTTGCATTTTTTCATAACCAACCACTGAGTCTTTTCATAAGAAATTTCCTTCTTAAAGCCTGAATTACCATGCCAAGAGGAAGTCTTTTAAAATTCAAAAATCAAAAAGGCTAATCAAAAATGTTTAATAAAGGCCTTCTACTGGAAAATGGTACTCATTCAAAGCATTCTCTTAGGATAATTTCAAACTTTAAATGAAAAACCTAAACCACTATGAATTAAAAGGGGGATGGGGGTGGGAAGAAAGAGAAAGAGAAAGAAATATAAAATCTGCCCAGAAATACAGGTTCTAATGTGGTTCAGCAATTTCTAGGGCAGATTTTGGTGCCTTTTTTTTCTGTCCTGGTACTTGGGCCAGATCCCAGACTTGGCTGCTTATCCCCTGCATCTTCAAGGTGACTCAGCTCAAGAACACAGCTCACCCAGCCCAGTCACAAAGAAAGTGTTTACAACTCACCTCCAGTACAATTCCTAAGTGCCACAGCTTTCTTAACTTACTTTTTCCCATTTGCAGCCAAAGAACAGGGAAGGTGGGAGCAGGTGGATTTGTTGTAGTTAGTATGGGGAGGGCACATGTGGAAAAAGTCCCAGTCACACCTAACTCATGCTGGTTGGGTCTACAGTAGGGTATTTTGGCTCAAAGCAGCAAGGAAATTCTCAAGTGAATTCCCATTATTTTGGTCTGCAGCACAGTGTTGGCATGTCTGAAATAAATCTCCCCTGGAGAAAACTATGACAGAAGCTCTTCCCCAGGTGTTCACCAAAAGCAGCACAAATCCCACTCCCAAAACAAGGGCTATTCCTTTGAACACCTTCCAGCTACTCATAAAGTGGAAAAACTCACTCCAGAGCAACAGGTTAAGTTTGGTTGGAAATAAAATCTATCATAGTACAAGGCTAAAGGGGGTACTCAACATCAGCTTCTCTAAATGGTCTTTCCTAACACAAACACAGCCAATTCTGTCAAATTCAGGCAAATCATTTCCAGGCCTATGTGCAGCAGCACAGGTGTGTGCAGAAAGAGCCCTGGTGCTCATATAAATTTAAGTATCTCTATCTAGTGCTTTTATTGGGTATTCATGCTGGTATATATGCACTGGAATAAATGCTGCTCAGAGCTCTGTGGAAATCAGCCTGTCCTCTTTTTGTCAGTGCTAAGCATCAGCCTGGGTATGAGACAAAATCCAGGCACAAAAGCAAAGCAATCTGCTTTCTCATTTTAAAGGATAAGAACAGCATCATTGCAGCCTCGTGCAGTTATTTAAACGTTTTTCCCCACCAGATGAACCTCATGAGACAAATATCTAATTTTCTTGGAGCTCCCTGAGAGGCAGCAGTCATAAAATCCATGTTTCAGCATCCTGCACACAGCACAGACAATGTCAAGCAGAGCAGATGTCACCATGCTCTTGCATGGAAAAGAGGAAGCAAACAAGTGGCCCGTGTCTTCCCTGCACCTGCCAGAAAAACAAGCAAGACGCTCACATGGTTTGCAAACAAAATTCACTTTTCAGCTTCCCAACAGCTCTGAGCAGCACAAACCACTGAAAAGCTGAACCCCATATGAAAGCTGCATTATCTGCCTAGCAGAGTTCCTGCACATTAGCAGCAAGGGAAAGAAATATCAGGGCTACAGCACAGCCTCAGCTGTGAATTTATACACCAGCTCAGGGCTTTGACACCTCCTCTGGCTCCAGGAGGGACCACTTGTGGCTCACCCACATGCAGAAGAGCCCAAAATCACTGTCAAACCAACCTTCCTTGTCTGTGGCTCTGCAAAAACACAGAGCAAAGATAATCCTTACAACGAGGAAAAACTGGAAGGGCAAAGAGGAAAAAAACCCAAACCCAAAGCTTTGACCAGGAATTCAGGAGGTAAATCTTGTGAATAAGGGTGCTGGGGGAAGTGATGCATTGTTTGCTGGAGGAATGCCAGCCTGGCAGATAGTGTGAGGCACAGAAACAGGCAAAAACGTTGAAGGAAAACCAAGGAAACAACCAAAACACTGCCCTTGCAATGGGATACAGGAGTCTTTTCCAAGGGGTGTGTGCTGTGTGGAGTTGGGATGGTACATATGGATGCAGGAGTACAAGGCAGAAGTGACCCAAAGTGATTCAGCAAGACTGGCAGTGGCTGCTCATTATGAACCTCACTCACAACTGTGTTGACTTCTTGGGCCAATCCACAATTTCCTCATTATATAAATACTGCAATGTTAGTCACAAGCTGGGGACATCTGTACATGTGCATGAATGTAATGGTGTGGTGTTTTTTGCACCACCTGATTAGTGATTTGTCTGAAGTTTCTTCTGTCTTCACTCAGAGCCAGGATTATAAACAATACACAAAGGCAATGAATTTTCTCACGTTCAGGTTTAGTTGTTTATTAAATCTTATCAGAAAGCACAGAAAGTTCTGCAGCACTTCAAGCCACCAGCTAAAAGTCAGCAAAATGGAGGAGAATCCAGCTGCTACAAGGTCTCTTAAAGCTAAACAGTCCAATAGAGAATTAACACCTATATTATTTGTACTTTTAACCCAATAACCAAACTCCTGTGACCCTCAGTGCAGCACTGACTGTTCAACCAGAAACTACTGCCTGAAACCATGAAGAAGGAAGAAGATGATGAACACTGAAAGGAAACACCACCCAAAATCCTCCATCTTGTCCCATCCCCATTACTATGTTATAAAAACCTCAAATTTAACCCCCTTCACCATGTGAAAGCACACACTTCTATTTAACTACACACCAGTGATTTTAACTTCATCCCTCAAATTTGGAGGCCTTTCCAAGGCTTCAGGTCAAAAGCAGTGTTCTCCTGGGGGCCAGTACCAGAAAGCACAGAAAGCTAAAAAAAAACAGGTTTCTGGGATTCAACACATGAAGATATAGAGAATGAAGCACCAGAGCAAATATTCCTGTCAAGCTGGCTGTGTTACAGGCACAACTAGGCTCCTGCTGGCCCCACAGCTCCCTGGAACCTTGCAGACAACCTCTTGTGCACAAGCTGTGATCCACCCCTGCTTTTGTCTTATCAGAGTCAGTGAGGGAAGGGAACAGTGCTAAGGAGAAGCTCTTTTGTTCATCTTCCCACAAAGAGTTCCTATTCCCAAGAAAATGCTTCCCCATTATCAATGTCCTTGTGAGATAAACTACCCTGGGATCTGTGCCTGTCAGGAAAAACAAATTGCAACAGCTAAGAAAGTGATAATAAATGCAGTGTCATAGCCTCCAGTATTAAAAATTAAGTCATGCCCTACAACATTTACCTAGAAGTAATCTGCAACAGCTTCCTCCAGGCATTAAACAACAAGAATTAATCAAGTTTTATGCAAGGAAAGGGCATGGCATCGCCTCTGGTAGCTGCTTTGCTTTCTGTACTTGACACACCTTTTACCCATTTCAATTAAGGGGTAAGCTTTTAGGGCAGCTGAGCTACTTCTAAGGTAATAACAGTGACTCAATGAGCAATATTTATTTCCTCATGCAAATGGTAAACAGGGGACAACAAATACCTAAATTTAGTGTTTGGCCAGGTGCCAAATGTTGTATCCGGAAGTGATATTCTCTCGATGCCAAATTAGAAGCGAAAAAGGCAGTGAATTATTGGGTACACCTTTTTGTCTTTAATTTGCATTGCCCCTTATGCTAAAGTCTCTGTAGCAGCCTGATAATGAGGAAACCAGAAACAACTGATAGCTGATAGCACAGCTGAGCAAAGCAGAACACAGATGAGCTCTGTGAGACTGTGAACCATTGATCAATGGGCTGTTTTCAGCCCAAAATCTGCTGCAAGAGCAATCCCTGACTCCTCTTTTTTGGTAACAGAAGCATGAAGGAGAAGGTATTGCACAGGAGCCAGGGGAAAAATCAAAGTCATGCAAGCTCAAGCTCATATCCCATAAGTGAGTCCTGGGTTGCAGCACCTGTCTGGGCATTTCAGTGCCAGGCTGGGAGCAGCAGGTCAGGCTACAGCAGGATGTACTGACAGCTGAAACTTCATCTGGCAATAAAATGGTCGTATGTCATTCATGGATTCAAATCTCCTTCTGACAAGCACAGCAGGCAGCTGAGATGCAGAGACAGGTCTGGGTCGTTGCTCTCTTGTACCCTAAATTCTTGCAGCTAAGGCAGGGGATGAATCTGTTCAACAGCACCTGGTCCCTTCTCATGGCCAAGCTGTGCAAAACCATCCCATCTGGCTGGCAAGAAGGAAACATCACCCAGGTACTTGAAGAGGGACAATTGGACAATTTGGACAGCCAAAGGGTTGTGTGAGAGCTGTAAATGTCTCACATGGGCTGGCTACAGCTGAATGCATCATACTGGTGGAGCTGTGCTCATTTACACAGATTTTTGTCCTCACAGAAATGCATCAGAAGGGACACTCTGTAAGGGAGATGCAGGGATCAAGGGAACAATGGGATTGTCCCCACCTGCAGCAGCAAAATCTGAACTGCTGAGTCAATATATGGAGCACCAGAATCTGCAGGGGTGGGAGCATCCTTCAATGTTTTTTATTTGTCCTTGGGATGCAGTGTGATTTAATTTTTATGGCAGAATCTCTAACCTGAGATGGGTGTAAGTCACACATAGCAGGGAAGGAGCAGTGGAGAGGATCATGCCTCTCTCATCTCATGGCAGTAAGTTAATAACTCACAACTCTTTAATCCTCTTCTGTCTATTCCCAGAAGTTTTTTGATTCTCTAATAGCTCCTTAGCTCTCAACAAATTAATATGCCTCATACTTTGTTTGCAGTACACCCTTCATTAAATTTAAATGCCTGCCATTCATCTTGTGTGCTCCTGCTGAGAGATGCAACAATGCAGAATGCTGGGACCTGGGAAATTTTGTCGGATGAGGAGGACATGGAGACATCCCTGTGCCTTCCCTACACACCTTCATGCAATTCCTATTCCAAGAACACTCTCAAGAGCCCAAAAACTTCCCATCTATCTACAGATGTAACTTGCTGGATCTGAGGCCTTAGCCTAAAGTCCCTTTCCTCCCCCATGGAAGGACCTTACAAACACAATCTGTCTTTCTTGTTGTAGATACTGTGATGGTGATTGAGTCTGTACGTCTGAGTTTCTCTTGGCTATGAAGAAGTCACAGAAGGACCCTTAAAACACCTACATCTCTTTTGATTGTAGCTTTCACCTTCCCAAACCTTCTGAAATTGTTCTTGAGGTTTTTTTATTCGTTGTTAGGGGGAGTTACCCCTAAAGAAGCCACTCTTGAAAATTATTTCCCATTTCTTACATTCAACAATTGCTTGCTGTTTGCTTAACTTCAGGGGACAGCCAGAGATTTTTTTCTTTTAGGCTGTTCTAAGGCCTGATTTAAGGTAAGACAAAATTTAGTAAAATATGCCTCCCCTTTGGACACGATCACTCTTTTTAGACTATAAAACCAGATAATTTCATGGGAAACAGAATCCGTTTAAATAAATTACAGTTCTCCTGTTTTAAAGACTATTTTTCTTACTGCTCCCTAGAGTTCCCCAATGTAACATTTATTTCAGTATTGCAGGATATTTAGCACTCTCGTGAAGAGGAGAAGCAACTTAATGATATCAAAATGTTTATGTCAGCAGCATGTTAATAAATAAAAGCTATTTAACCTCTTCTAATGCATTGGTACTACCAATGTACAAACCCAATGCAAGAATAACATTGGAGAAGCCACCAGAAAAATAAACCAAATACCTCACTACTTAATGGCCTTCAGATTTATTGAAAATAAGTCAAATATTTCAGTATAAGCTTGAGAGAGGGAAGAGACCATTTTGTGAAAAGACTGCTGCAGAATAATAAAATGCATGTAGTAAAATCCTCCACTGCATAATTCTATAATCTTTAGGGGGGCAGAACTTGGCTTTTTTTAACATTTCTGGTAAATGAACAGTAAAAAAATACCTGCTGAAGGTATCAGCTCTCCCCAGTGGAGAGAATCATTTTTAACAAGGTCTTGGATGTGGGCTGGTGGGATGAACTCCATGATAAATATCCACAGCTGGGCCTCAGGGCAAGCAGACCCCCACCTTCCCATGAGCTGTGAAGCACAGGCTGGTGGAAACTTTCCTTTCAGAGCAAATGTTTCATGCTCTATGATGCATCTTCCAAAGCTTTGCTTGTCAAATTGCCAATTTTCTTAAATTTAAACATCTCATGACTTTTTGCTTCAGCTGTCTCCTTGTTGGAGACTCTTTGAGATAGAGAGGACCCTGCAACCACCTTGGATGCCCTGCACACAGGGGTACCAATATTGCACAGGTTTATTTCCCTGCACGACACAGCACACCTGAGCTCCAGAAACACACGGGGAAGCTCCAACATAAAATTCAATGCCTTCTCTGTTGCAAAGAAAAACATATTTCTTCCCAGTACAACACATCTGACAAGCTTTTTTTTCAGCAAGGATCTCACCAGCACAGACACAGGGGAGCTGCCCTGCAGGATAACTGAGAAGAAAGGCACAGCAGGGAAGAGAAGTCGTGAGCCCTGACCATGGCTGGGAGGGACAAGCCAGCAGCCCCAGCCAGGAGTGGATTTGGAGAGGGATCCATGCAGCCTTTAGATCACAGCTTGCACCTTCCTCAAGGGTCTCTCTCCTGTCTCTTTCTGCTTGTGTGCAGTGTGCACTCTGACAGCACAAGAATTTGTCTTTTTCTCTCTATTCGAACAAAGAGAAGCAACAAACAGTCACAAGTTCATAAAGAAAAATACTTACTAAATATGCACATTTTGTGAAGCTTTTGGTAGTGTAGCTTTCTATTAAGCCTGAAAATGCAGAGCAGAGGGCTTAGACTTTTACCACATCAAGCATCTCCCATCAGACACTGAACTACTATTTAAAACTTACTGAGGGCATTATAATCTCTTCAAGTCCTGTAGTGAATTTATCTTGTGCCACTGTTTGTCAGCCTGACTCTGACTAGTGGCTGAAAATCTTCCTTACTACCTTAGGAAGATCAGTCTCTGCCATCATGCAGTGCCTCCCTCATTCTGCTCAAGTAAGAAGCTATTTCAGTGGAAAAATGCACTGAAGCTGCTTTTTATCAGATCAGAGACTGCAATCACTAATTCAGACCTCTCACAAGCATGCAGAGAGCCAAACGTCTTTCTGCTTTTTTCCACAGGCCTTGATGAAGCTGGCATTATCATGCTAAATTACAGTTCAGGACTGCTGTGCATGTACAGATTTATAAGAAGAAAGCTATTAAATGTCTTCAGTACGGTGCCAATTATGCAGTCCCCAACACATAATTAAGTAAGGCCCCAAAGTATGTATTTTAATCAATCCCTGTTCAGCAAAGCACTTATGTGCTGGTGCTTTACTTCAACACTCATCTAGCAAGCACATGGGTCCTTTTGTGAACAAGGAAAAGCATGGGAGCAGTAAGAACCTCACCAGTGCTATTGGGCCAGGCACTACTGGGTTAAGACACTGTATTATTTGGATAATTGCTTATATTTTTCAAATAAACTTTATAAATCAGAAGCAAAGACCAGTTTCTAGATGGACCTTGGCACAGAGCTGTAACTAAGGCAAGTTAAGGACAAAATTACACAAGTTCTGGAGGAATTAATATTCTTTACTGTATGGTATGCAGTTGGATAAAACTTGCAGACTTTAGGCAGCAGAAATCTTCTTACAGGCCTATAAAGCTCATATTTATCTTATTTGACCTGAGCTGGCCCCAGGTAAGCTCTGCTGCCCAAACAATTCACCCAGGATTTACCTGCAATCAGTGGAGAGCACATGTGGATACCAAGGATGAGAGGAAATGGCCTCAGGTTGCACCAGAGGAGGTTTGGATTGGATGTTAGGGAAAATGTCTTCACTGAAAGGGTTGCCAAGCATTGGACCAGGCTGAGTCACCATCACTGGAAGTGTTCATAAAATGCATGAATGTGACACCTGGAGGTGGTTTAGGGGTGAATATGGTGGTGCTGGGTTAGGAGTAGGGGTCTTTTCCAGCCTTACTGATTCTATGAATCCATCCCATGTGGAGGTTTTCAGTAAGGCTAGGATGAATCAACCCACACAAATAATTTAGATTAAACACATGAGTTTCATCTGCCCAAATTCAAGTATCCACCCAAGCTACCTCTCTGTACTAATGAAGATATTGATGTTGCACACTAACTAGACACAAGCCAGGCATCCAAGCTGAAATAACTCGTGCCCTAAACACACTCATTTCTCTCCAGCCCAGCCCACACTGACTCGGTCAGCTGCAGAGAGGGGGCTGCATCCAACCCCATAAACATCAGGGCCAAGCTCTGCTTTGGGCACTGTGTGTTAACACAGATGGTCCCCAAATGCCATCCCAGAATGACACTGGTCTGGAGTGGCTCTCTCAGCACCACTGAGTGCCACGGGAGCTTGGTGGCACCCTGAACACCCCACAATTAACACCAACATGACCCAGGGTGAGCCCCTCCCTCTCTCACCCCTCCATGGGGTGCAGCACATCTCCTTCCACCTGCCAGACAAAGCAATAAACAAAAACAGGTGGTAAGGGCCAGTCCTTTACACACATCGTGGGCTCCCTTAATGAACAGAGGCAGCTCCATTTGACTGCTCCCACTTTCAGCTGGCATCAGGCATGGATCATTTCAGAGCAAAGTGGTGTATCTACCCAAAAAACAAAGAACCTATGAAAAACGTGTATTGACTTAGAAGCTGCTATGCAGCCTGAGCTACAGCAGTGAGAGCCTCTCTGTAATCCATTACAGCTGTGCAAAATGTAATAAAACTACTACAAGGTGCTCTAATTCCATTTACTAATAATCATAAAAGTATTTGAGATGCATCTGATGAACCGTTTACAAGATACATTTTTCAAAGATGATTTGTAGTCCAAAGAAAAGCCTTTAATACCATATAAATTAGATTTTATGTACAACAATATTTAAAACCATTGCAAAGGAGTTGTTTTGTTGTTTTATAGTCACTGTTCAGTCTTCATTGACTAATTTCTTTGAAGGAAATTCTTGGCTTCTGCATTCTTCCTAATGAATCATAGAGCAGGAGTAATATCATAATTTATCTTTTTTTATCTGCAGATGCCATTGTGTTCAGTGTAGCTCTACCTAGTTAATCTCCACAGCTTCTGATGAATTGCATTTACTAAAACACACAAAATTATTTTTCACTTAACCAACATCCTGAGCAGCTGCACTGACAAATCAACTACAATATGGAAACACACAAACGTTTGCCTTTTCTCAGAAGTAGGGGCTGGGTGTGCCAGACATGGATAAATAAATCAGCCATTGATTGATCTGCTGCAGCATTGATGTCAGCTAGCTTGATGTGTTGAAAGTGATCACCATATTTTTATTTTTGTCTTACCATCAGCTTTTGCCATCATTAGGCACTTGTGTGCATCTCAAAGAAAAGGGCTGGTTTCACTCCAAAGCCAGGTGCATGCGGGGGGTTTCTTACACCTTTGTTCAATGCCATCTCTGATCTGTCACTCCTGCAGGAAAACTCTCCTTTAAGGTACAATTTCCTTTGCTCCCATTTCCTCTGAGAGAGCAGGAGATTCCTGCTGGCCCCGTGAGCATCAGGCTGGCTGTTACACTGAATTTTCCCATGATGCTGCCATAGTGAAGATGTCTCCACTCCTTGCACCTGGCATGGTCCTGCAGAGGAAAGCAGACATCAGCATTCTCTTACCCCTATGCCAGCCTGACTCCAGGCTTGACTTAATCTCCTCTCCTCCAGCCCACAGCTATCCAAACAAGGATCAAATCTTCTCCCATAGACATTTTGCATCCACTTTCCTTTTGAAAAGCTGGACTAGGAACACACACCCTCACCCCTCACAATGTCATGTGATTTAAATATTTGTCCACCAGAGTAAAACACATTTGCAAAAGACAATCTATAAAAACACAGTGAAACAGAAAATCAGTCTCTCCACAGGATTTCAGAGCCTTTTCAGCAAACCACAATGGCACCATCAAAAGTCTCACAGAAGCAGCAGTGCTGGCTAATGCTGCCAGTGGTACATGGGGATGTTAAAAGCAGCACAGTCTCGCACAAAATGCCTCTGCCAACTTCATTCAAACTTCTCCCACCTACAGCTTGTGCTTGTAAAAGAAAAGTGAATAAGAGAAGAAAGCTGGAAATCTGAACAGCATTAGGCTGCCATATATTTATTTTAAGTATGTACCAAGACCTATATTGTCATCAGCTTTTATTCCCTTTTTTACCCATTGGAGGCACAAAGCAATTGCTTTATCTCCAGAAGTCTTCCTTTTTTTTTTTTTTTTTTTTGCAGGGGCAAAGGAAGTCTCTGAGGTCAGCTCTAATAGCAGATAGAGAAGGAGGAAACCTCTGAAATTAAACACCACACACTGAAAGTGCTGGGATGAAAAAAATTTTGACAACCCTATCATCCCACCCTTTCTCACCAAATAAATATTTGGGGAAGGTGGAACTAATAATTCTACATTTAGAGAAATGTCTTAATTTACTAGCTTATTTCTTGAATATAAATGTATAAAAGTCACTCTTTTCCTTTAAAGCTTATACATTTAAAAAATGCCTGTGGAAAAAAATTCCAGCCATACTGTCCAACAAAGATGTTACTGACTCTGGTTTAAGGATTTGCCTCTGCAGTAAATTTTGATCACTACAATGCCCCATATATTTCTCAGTTATACACATACACCACACAGACAGTCCCACTCAAGTGTAACACAGAGTTTTGGGCTTTCCTCCAGCTCAGCTTATCATGTTAACTAGTTTAAGTTGGGCTGAAGAAAAATATTTCCACAGAAACAGAGGAGTTATATTTTCATGGTTACATTCTCATGATACCCAAGTCTTAGCCACACTCCTGGAGATCAGCTCTGCTGAGAGCTGAATAATCACCATCCCCAGGAGAGTCTGGGAAACACTGCAGGACTAAAGCCAAGGCAACTGGACAGGCTCAGTAGAGTTCAAGAGACTCAGTGCCCACTTTCCTGCACATCAGACACCAAATAAGCATTTGTACCATTCAGAGCTCAGCCCATCACTTTCCCTTCCCTACACACACTGCCTGCCCTGCACTGCCCACCTCTGTGGGCCAGCAGTGGATGAGCAGAGCAAATGGTGCTCCTGATTTCCCTGGCCCTTCCTTCACAGAAGGAATTGGTGACATTTGTTATATTTGGAGCAAGACTTCCAATGCACACAGGAAAGTCACTCATATTTCACTGCTCTCAGAGCAGCTGCTTGATGCCTGTCAGTGGGACTTAGTCCTCAAACCTGAGCAAGGCAAACTCCTCTATTTGGGAAATTCCACCTGCTCCCATTCTGCAGAAATTCAAACAGAAATTATTCATAGGCAGTGCTGGCACAGCAGCCCAACAGTGACTACCAACTAAGCCTTCAGGGAACATTTTGGCTGGCTGGGCTCCATGCACTTCGAGCTGTATAAATAGGAAAAGGCAGCAGGAGAAAGATTTCCATCTTTCCCACTTTGACATTACCTCTGCTGTTGTCAGTAAGCCTCCCATGGTTTTCACTTGCCAGGCAGCAGAAACACAAAAAGAGGCATAAATCCTACACTTCTGACTCACACCTAACATAAAATCTTTGGAGTCACACACCTTTACCTGGCAGCTGACCTCTGCACTCATGCTCTCAGCAGTCAGTATGTCCTGGCACAACAGAGAACATGCTGTCCAGCTTGAGCTGAAAGAAATGAATAAACTCCTATTCCATAATCCGAGTTACCAACAGACAACTAGAGCATGCATCTCAAATCTCCCAGCACAGCCCACGCTTTGCATTACAATTTGGTGCGAGCAGCAAGACACCTCAAGTGAGAGATGAAAACCAAGGCTGGGAGGCAGCTGCCACTTATACCAAACCAAAGGGGAAGCCTAAACAGCTGCAGGTGTGTCTGGCTCTACAGGTGTAAAGCATATGCTAGAAAATTGAGTGAGTTGTTACAGTCTGAGCTGAAGTGCTGAAAGTTTATATTTTACCTAATTTGTTGTATAATTACAAATGTGCCGGTTTAATTTGACTTAAGTGTATTTCTGCAGTGTTGAGCAGTGTTTTTCTTCACTTGTCAAATGCTCCCAATGCAAAACTCCTGACAGCCAAGATGCACAAAAGTTTGACTTCAAATCTTCAGAGCTTGTGAAAGCAGAAGAAAGGAAACCTAGAACATCCTATGGGAAATTGCTCAGACGAGAGATGTTTTAGCTATTGTTTTCTGCATTCATTTTTTTATTCATCAGTGGAGAAAAATTTAAATTCCTCTTTAAAACCATAGACTCGATTTTGATCTTTACTCTTTCAGAGACATGCAAAGTGTGATGTGTGGTGTGGTGTATCCCAGACAGGTCATTCATAATGAGGATTTAGAATTTGGACTGCCAGCAGCCACATGCAGAATAACCTTTCCAGGATAGTTCCATCCAGTCAGGGAAGATAACATGACTGACAGGATACTCAAAAAAGCTGTCACACCATGCATGTACCAGTAGAAAATTCACTAATCATGTCCTCATGCACTATTTGTTGATATTTTTCTGCCAGAGACAACAATTTCCAAAAGAGATGGAAGAAGGTAAAATGAACCACTATTCTTAAAAGAATGGGTCTAAGAAGTTTTGGCTGGTTTTAAATCCAGCCAAAATACCTCCTTTTTTTAACCTAAGGAATGATAGAGGCAGCAGAGTTTTAAAGATGGTGCTGAATTTCTTCCCCTTTCTCGAGGCAAAGCTGATTAATGTAACTTGAACACACACATCCCCATCACAAGCAATGTGAACATGACAGCATCTCCAAAAGCAGTGTGAGGTTCCTGAGGCATGAAGAAGACGTCAGGAACTCCCCCAGACGAATATCACAAAGCAGGCTGAGCCCAGCAGCCAAACCCCCAGAAAGGGAACTCTCCCACCTGTGTCCATTCCACTCTGTCCAGATTCCAGGCAGATGTCAACCCATTCGGAGCAGGCTGCAGGACCAAGATGCTGTTTGCATGGAAAAGCTGCCTCTGTGAGACAATTTCACCAGCAGCTGCTAGCTCAATCTCGCTTGAGAGATGTCCTGCCAGTAAACCTGGACTCAGTTTGTGAAGGCAGGACTGCTCCATTTCCAGGCCACTCCCCACCCTTGAATGCCAGTGCTAATGTTTCTAGCAAATTACCTTCCAAATGTTGCAGCACGACATGCTTTATAGGAACTAATGAATCACACAGTAAAAACTAATTGCAACTTACACACTGTTTCGAACTGAGTTTTGCAACATAAAAGCAATCAGGCAGCAATTAAAATGCTAATATGGGGTTGAACCTCATATAACAGTTTGCCAAAATCTAGTGCAACACAGTGCTTCCTGGAGTATCTGGAACAGATGGAATTTAGTTAGTCGGTAGTAATTTAATCAAGCTTATAAACCTTACCATGCTGGAGGAGGGTCCCACTACGATATGTTTCATATTTCCAGTATTAGAAGTGGCAGTAAAGGATCATTATATATTTTCTTCTTTTGAATGCCTTTTTCTATTCTCATGTAAATGATTAATAAACTTAGTTAGAAAGGAGGGATTACATACCAGATGCTCTTTCCAGACACAAACATCTTGAATTTCTTTTTGTTGTATATAGACCGACTCCAAATGTGGTGATGGACATCATCAAACCTACTTTTCTTTTTAATTATAAAATCTTCTTTTCACAGATTCACTAATGCAAGATTGTGAATTGAATGAAACTATTACATTTTAATTGGGTTCACCTCCCCCACATCCACTTTTTCTTCATTACATTCCTAATACTAAGACAATCGAAATACATTAATTAATTCAAATGGGGAATTATTAATTTTCAACATTATCAGCCTCGGAGAAATTACCTCTGGTCCTGGAACAAAGCTCCCAGGAAGAGCTTCTTCCATTTCATGTTAGCTTTTAAATTTGTACAATTATTATTGGTAACAGCACAGAAAAAGCACGAACAAGCTCTAAACTGGCTCAGTAACCCCTTTGTTCTGAGCCACCTGCAAAGAGAAGCCAGGGAGGGAGACCAGAGTAGGCACCTGGAACTCACCTGTACATGGTGATGCCATCCAAACTCCTCTCAGCTGGACCCAGAACATGAGATACCCAAAAATCTCATCCCAGGTCTTGCCTGCATGGATGAAGCTGTCCTTCAGCCACAGGGAATCTTGAGTAATGAGGTCTTGGCTCTCAGGTTCTTGCAGCCTTCCAAGCACAAAAGCAAGACAGAATGCTTGCCTTAGGCAGACACAAGGCACAGATAATTAATGCAAATAACAAAAAATGGACTAAAGTGTTTTCTTCTCACTCATCAGTGGCTTTCATATCCTCCTTAAGTCTTCTATTCAAAAATAAAGCTATTTTTCTCATATTTCCTACAGTCTGTTTCCCTGTGCAATGCTCTTCCTGAGAAGCTCTACATGGGGGACCACATTCCTTGATTAACAACCCCTTCCCTTCCTTAACATTTCATCCTTAGCATCTCCAAACACCCACTTTCCCCATCTTGCCTCCACTGCAGCCTGAGCTCCAGAGAAACAAGCAGCTACTGCTCCCAGCTCAATGCCAGCAGTAAAACCCCATGCTCAGCACACCTGCACCCCCCTCCCCTGCATCCACCCTAAAAGGAAACAGGAGAGAAAATTGTCCAAAGGCATGACAGATGCCTAAAATGCAGATGTGTAAAAAAAAAGTAAGGAACGCCCTTCTACCTGCTCCAAAGGATGGCAGGGACCCTAAATGAGAGGAGATAGGCTGGGGTTTGCTGCTGTGTTCACTGCTGTAGCTCCACCACTATGTCAGGACAGAAGGTCTCATTCTGAGACAAGTTTAAATTTCTGAAATAGGAAACCTACTGCTCAGGGTGCAAAAAGTGAATCACCACTAAATAAGTGACCTGGACTCTAAAAGAGGTCTGTCAACAGAGGAATTGGAAACTTTTAGCTTGATTTCCCAAATTACCACTCTGAGACAGCTTTGAAAGGAAACTGACAGGAGTGTGGAGGGAAAAGGCACTTTCACATAAAAGTGTCTCTCATGATAGCAAGGCAGAGCCTCACTTAGCCAGGCTAGGGAAGGAGCAGATTTCATAAAAACACTAGTATTCCTGGAAGTCATAGAGATTTGTCTCTACCTGCTTGCCCTGGGAACCCAAAAAATGCTGGGAGTGTTTATGATCCATCATCAAATCAGAGGAGCTCTAGTGCTCAGCTCCAGAGGCAATGCATCCCTACAGATACAACCTGTCTTTCTCAATGAGGGCTTTATGTTAGAGAATAAAAGCTGCTCTGCTCTGAGGCTCTCAGTACAGAGGAGAGGAGCAGCACCTTTATTTCACCCCAGTGAGCAGAGAGAGTGTGTCCAGGTGAAGGATGTGTTACTTTGGGTAACCCACCCGGTGCTGTCATCATCACATCATTCTGCTTCATTTACAGCCCACCCATAAGGCCGTAAAACTCTGAATTCCTCCTTCCAGACACCAAGTTCCCAACTCCACACACTTCACACTCACCAGTTTATATGTCAGCCAGGGCCTGTAGCACCACCACCAATTTTAAGTAGTTAATTCGTCTTACAGGAGGTGCAGACACTCCAGTCTGACCCAATTCTTCCGTTTTATTGGTAAGTGTGACCTTGAAACCCATGCATTGTGTAAAGGGGAAAACAGCTGTAAATAGTTCTAAGCAGTGAAAGTTGGCTGATATCACAAACACATTAAAGAAATAGTGTTGGTTTGTGTTTCCTGGAAATCTGACCCCCATAATGTGCTTCTGTACACATTTACAACAAGCTGTAGGCACAAACATTATCTTTTTTTACCAGGCAGAAACAGTCACAGTGCACATTTGAAGAGTAGATACACTGAATTTAAGGGTAAGTAAATGAAAGCAAGGCAGAGATATAAGCTGGACATGATAAAAAATGCTACTGTAATTCCTTGCAGTATTAATCTCTGTTGTTCCATCAGATGCCTTGGGATAAATATTACAATAGAGCTGAAGATCTCATTTCATTGTACCTTGGGAAGAGATTGGGTTCAGACTGCCTGCTCTGGGAGTCTTAGAAAGAGACTTCAATGATTTCATAATAATTTGCTTTCGTGCAAAGCTTTGGGATAAATGGGAATCATTCAGCATACCTGAAGATCTGCTGTCATATTGTACCTGTGTGTACCACAAAAAATCTTAATGAGCAGTGAAGGCAGAAAGTTCTTCTCTGCTTTAAAAGAATTTCTTACAAAGAAATAGAATTTTCAAGGATGGCATAAAAGCAACCAGATAATTGAAACAGCTCTGGGTTTTCCAAATTTATACTTTCTTTTGTTTTATTCTCGTGTATCTCTCTAGTAACACAGCAGAGTAAAACAGGGAGGAAGGAAAAAAGGAACTTAGTGGTTAGGAAGGGGATTGTGAAGGGAGTTTAATGTTCAGAAAGAATAGGAAGAAGATAAAAGAGTACAGGCATGTCAAAAAGAAAAAGTAGAAAAAAGTACTTTCTCTTCTAACATAAGGTCAGAGGAGGAACCTGGCATGCCATGCTTCACTCTTTTGTGAGTGAGAGATCGAGCAGTAACTCTGCTCATTACCTCTGGAGCAAGCCTCAGGTGAGAAAATAACTCAGGGAAAGTCTCACAGCCTGTTCTCTCACAGGGAAATATTCATCTGAGGCAGCACTAGTGATGGGGAATTTGCATATAATTTCAGGAGCCACCCTCCTAACCCAGAGCAATAGATCTCACTGTGGGAGAGGAAAGATCAAGGTCATTTTTGGAGACCTTCCCTGAGTGGGGCTCAGCTGCAGGACAGGGGACCTTGTCTCTCTGTGAACAACAAAGGATTGGGGCAGGTATATTTTATGTACAACTCGATGCCCATGGTCTGCAAATTTCCTCAAGGCCACATCTCAGTACCAGCACTGTGAGAAACAGTCAAAATTTCAGCCAAACCAGAGCAGTGCAGCCTCTGGGATCAATGATGAGGTCAAACATCCAACTGAGAAAAAGCTGAAATGGGAATCAGAACATTGGGAGGAATCAGAACTCTGACTGATGAGTTTGGGACTCATGCAGCCTAGAAAGGGCAAATGCCCAGATCCTCCCCACCTATGAGATGGATTACAAAACAGAAAGAAATCACACAAATGGGCATTTTTTTAACGGGTTGGGGCTCCTGCAGCAAGTCCTCATGCCAAGAACCTTCTTGCATGACACCCCTGACATGGGCACTATGGCAGCTGTTGCCAGAATTTTTTTTTTTCAAGAAGCACTAGTGAGGTGAATGGAATTAGGAGATATCAGAGGCATCATGGAGCATGGTATATTGCCATCAGTACATGAAGTTTGATGCAGGTGAGGCACGGGGATACAAGCGCTCACCATAAACCTGCTGGTGGACAAGGACAGAATCACAGACATCACCCAGAGCCATCTTAGCCATATGAAGGGACTTCACAGCAAGAGGCAAAAAAGGCTGGAAAGGTCAAACTCTGGCACTTTGAAGGAGCAACTCAGTGAGAAATGGACTTTCAGGGGCATTTCTGTGTTGTGGCTAAGAGTTTTTCAAGTGGTGAACCATCCCCACTTCCAAACAACAGCCCATATATCACTCAGAAATCATCATCATAGGAGAGAGAAAATAGGAAAATAAAGGTAAAAATTAGAATAGGGCAAAGGGAAAGGATGAAAGCAATAGCCTTCCCAGAGAAGTTAACAAAATCAGGCATAAAGAAACAAAGCAGAATGAAGAGAGAGTGAAGGAAGAGTGAAGGAATGACTGCTGTGGTCAGCACCACACTATGGTCAGATTTGTAAGAAGGAAAAGAGCAGGAGCAGCACAGAAGTAGGTCAGGGAGTGAAGGATATGGGACATTTAGGCTATTTGAAAGAGGCATATCTGAGGATCATGACCTGGTGGTGGGACGGGATGGGATGGTGGGAGAAGAGATAATAGGAAAAGGAATAAAAGGAGCAGGAGAGGAGGTACCCAGGCACCAGAGGGATCGTTTTCACCAGAAAAGTGTTAGCAAAAAATCTATTAAATAGCTTTGTATGGGCATCTGAAGGCTTATGCAATGGGTGTGGAGATTTGTTTTGTGCTTACCATGAGATGTGGTGTATAGATCAGTTTTCCTCAAGCCAGGTCAAGATGTCCTGGTTGAAACCACTGCCTGAGTGCCTGGTCTGTCTGTGCTCTGGTGAATCCCATAATAGCTTAGAGAAGTGAAGACAGGGGAATGCAGCAAAAGTGCTTGGGAGCAGTCAAGAAAATGAAGTGAGATTGGAAGAACTGAGCTCCCCATGGAGGGTACTGACTTAGTACAAAAATAATGGGCAAAGTCAGAAAGGTGAGATTTGATGAGGACAGGGACGTCAGGTCAGTGAGATGAAGGCTATAATTGAATACAGTGAGGTGGCAGCAGAGGTAATTAGGGCTCAGTAAGCTGAAAAGGGCACAAATTAAATGAGGATAAAACAGAAGTTAAAGCACAAAGACAGCCAGCGTGCTGGTTTTCTTTGCCAATGGCAATCTGGCTGATGAAGATCAATTAATTGAATTCAAAGAGCTGGGATAAGCCAGACCTCCTGGGAAAACAGAGTTTGGGTTGTGCAGAGGAAGAATAGAGCTGGTGAAAGAAAACTGGGTGGTACAAAACAAAAGTAGTTTGGGCTCAAAAGAAGATAAGAGGGAAATGCCACGAAAGGAGAAATTAGGAGAGAGTGCTGGCAGTGCAGAGAGGAAAACACTGAGAGAATTAAAGTTTGAGAGGAGTATCAAAGAGGGGGAAAATGAAGAGTGGAAAGAAGAGCACTATCAGAAGCAGGAAGAATGAGGGACATCTGTGTTATTGCCAGATTGGAGTGGTGGGTAGTCACAGACCTCACCTCTCCTCTTATCAGTGGCTCATGCCCTGCTGATGAGCAGCTCTCCATTCAACACAGGATTCCTCCTGCTCTTCTCCTCCCTTCATGCTGAAACCATGAAGAAAGACAGAGTGATCTTCCTGCTAAACAGTGGAAATTATAACGGGAAAGCACCACTAATAATTTTCAGGGCTTCCCTGTCTCTACTCAATGCTCCTGGGGAAAGTCTGGCTTTGTGGTCAGAACTTTGGCTGTACCAAACCATTTCCCAAACCTTTGCAGGCACGTGGTGTTCTCAAAAAAAAAAAAGGTGCAGGGGAGATTGAGGGTGGGATCACTGCTGGGCAGTGTGGCTTGAGCCCCAACACAAGCCTGGCCAGGCTCTCCAGTGCTGTGTGAGCTGTCAGGCTTAGGGAGCCCTCTGCCTCAATCTTCCCCATCAAAAACTCAAGTTCTACACTTTTCAAAGCATGCTCTAGAAGGAGGTAACATTTAGGTGGGTGAAACTTGGGTTTTACAGATGCAATGACTGAGAATAAGGAGGTGTAAAAAGATTTGTCCCAGTCCTCACTTGTTGGATCCATTTTTCCCAACTGGATCTTAGTTGAGCAACCTTCAGTGACTTCTGGAGATCAATGGACTCTGAATCCCTCAAAGTTCATAGAAAATGTCTCCTTGTTTCCTTTCTTCCTTCCTTGTTTCCTTCCACTCCCTTCAGAATTTCCTGGTCACCTCCTCTCCTTCAGTCTGCCAGTTCCTGCAGGGTTTCCCAGTTAAGTGAGGTCTGGTACTGGCTGGGAAGGAGCAGTTCTCCCTCCCAGGGTCCTCTCTGAACCAAGGTGTACCATCCTGAAAAAGGTGAGGAAGTTTTCCTTCTCCCTGCTGCTGCACAGCCCTCTGTACTTTACCTTCAACTCCTAAAAATGGCTAAATGCAGGATTAATATCCAAGATTCTTGGGCTCATGTTAATTAGATTTGCAGCCTGGAAAGACAACACACTGGTGAGAATTTTCACAATCCTGATTCAAATAGAGATAAAATATCCCTTGAGAAAGATAGTTCTCCTGCACTGTCCACCCAAGAGGTACAGCAAATTGAACTAATCCTAATTTAGCCAAAGACTGATGGTGGATATGAGCCAAATGCAGAGTGAATAGACCAAAACCTGACAAAGCTGTAAGTTCTTGAGAAGACACAGAATAGGTTTGTTTTAAAACCGCTTATGTAGGATTATGAGATTCTTTCCCACTGTGGAACAGTAGGTAACTTTGATGAAAAAATAATTTGCCACTAATACAGTTTATATCTCAGCCAATTCATAATAAGGACAGAGATGAGGACAAATGGACACCAATGGGTGTAATTTTGAGAAAGAGAGCAGACTGGTTACTGCTGTACCTGGCCACCACCATAAAGCACCCCTGGATAAACTGATTAAGATCTTCACTGTTGGTACCTGATATTCATACTAATATTATTTAATTTTTGGGTTAAATGGGCTGATCTACAGCATGGCCACAAACTGTTCATTACATGGATCCTGGTGACATAAAAATAGTCGAGGTGGGATGAAACTCTCCCAAATACAGGAATTCTTTTCTCTTTTTTTTTTTTTTTTTCCCACTTTCTTCTTTCTTTTTCTGTTTTGCAGGCTGGGAATGCTGACACAGACAGGATTAAGCACTAAACTATTTGTTCAATGGCAGAAAAGCCTCCTCAGTGACAATCAGATAAGGTAGAAATACAAAAGAGGATCAGGCTAAGAACTGCCCTGAGTAAGATGCCAAACCAAAGCAGGCATTGCTGCTGTCCATTTGGCCAGGAGTGCATGGCCACTGTTACCAGTTTTGACTCAGCAATTGCAGAGTGATGACCAAAACTAGCAGGGCTTGTTACTTCCCCTGGGATCTGACCACCAGAGGCTTTCCATGGACTCCCAGCACAGGCTCATCCCTGTATTCCTGACCTGACCCAATGCTGGACAAGACTTTTGTAATCTTGGTTGGATTTTGTATATAAAAATAATATACTATGTATATACTATAGACTGAAAAATTTAACAATTATTTCTGGTATTTTCTCCTCAAAAGCTGGTTTGGGTTTCTAGTACTACTTTGAGTAGGCTGATCCAAATATGCAATCAGTCCAATTTATATTCCTAAAACAGACAGAAGTGCTCTGACTGGAGTCTGTATTTTCTGTCTGATTGCTTTTTATTTCACACTTCTTTGTTTTAATTACGTTTTAGGATGAAATATGGAGTTTGTGGTTAGTTGCACTCCATGGATATTGTACAGATTCAAGGGTCAAAGGAAAAGGAAAGGAAAAAAGACAATTAATATCTCATTGTTTGCTGTGGTTCCTATTACATGGGAAGTCAAGTGCATGGTGAGTTTTAACAGTAATTTGGTTTGATTGTGATTAAATGAAGAATATACTGAATGAATTCTTCAGCTAAAAACGACAGGCTTTTAATTTTTTTACCTGTATTGAGACTAAAAAAGCTGATTCTGCAGAACTTTCTTGACATCACTAACTGTAAGCAATTGCAAGATGGATGGCCTGGATTTAAAAGCATCAGCCTCTTGCAGTAGCTGGACAAGTGTTTCTTGGACAGCTCAACAAGGAGGTGATGGGAAAGAAAGGGGCACATTGTGGATTTTATCATTGCTTTCACTAAAGCCATAAAAATCCTGCATGGCTGGATCATAAAGTCTGTTTAAAAATTAATAAATAATAAAACAAAAAACAAAAGAGCTATCATTAGTTTTAATATTCTTTAATTAATATAAATATTATTTTAGTTAATATAAATATTAATAAATAATAACTTTTGAAAAGCTGCTACTTTCTTCTCAAGAGTGAGAACTGAGAAGCAGTGAGAAGGATTTTCACACAATCAATATGGTTCCAACAGCCCCCCAGCTCCCTTTTTAATTACCCACTGGTACAGTTTCAAGACAGATGCTTCCCTCAACAGCATTGTGAATGGTGCTTTCACAGTTGGGCTGGTGAGGAGCAGAGGGAATCACAGAACATGGAATGGCTGAGGGAATTTGTAATGTTATATTGCACCTCACACAGCTCTTTTATTAAAGCCCATACAATATATTTGCTATGCTGCTACAAAACCCCAGTATCTGCACCTACCAGGATTTCCAAGGTTCAGAGGAAGACAGGGAGGTGCTCAGGAGGAAGAAAGAATGGATGTCATGCCAGTGGTTGTACAGGGAACTTTATGATCAGAAAGCCCTGTGAAATTCCACAGAAAGCAAGGAGATTTCTGTGCATCAGGATTTAGCCCTGGAATCATTCAAGTCAGGCTGGATGGGGCTCTGAGCAATCTGAAGACATCCCTGCACGTTGCAGGGAGGCTGGACTGGATGACTTTTAAAGTTTCCTTCCAAAAACTATTCTACAGTTTTATGATTCTTTAACTGCACCTTCATATGTTTTTTCCCATATGTGTCTGTCTAAATGATGCACACAGAGGGAGAGCTATGGCTGTGATTTACTAATTTCTTTACATTTGGATTTGCAGTCTTAAAAATTTCTGACACATCTTTCATGCTAGGAAATAGATACAAAAAATCACAATGTCTTCTTGCTGCTTTTCTTCTCTTTAGACACAGAGATATTTAATAATGGGAGATAAATAAAGTAATAAAAACACTTTAAAAACTCAGGAGAAACTAAATATAGAAGAGGAATAATACCAACAGCCCTTCCTGTCCATACCTTTTCTGACTGTTAATCATTTCTCAGACAGCAAACACTTTAGCAGTTTTTAAAGAGCATGATCCTGCTTATAACTAACTGGGCATTAACATGTTCATAATTAACTGAGCATAATTGACTGAAGGTCAGCAAGGATCCTGAGAGTTCTCCAAATTAATTGAAATATCAGTAACTTAAGTGATGAGGCCCTCACTGCAAAACCTAGAGAGGGTGTTTATTTACTTTACTTCCTTGGCTTAATGGAGAATGTCTCCTTTGACTAGCAGAGGAGCAGAGGTTACACTTGGCTGCTGGAGCCCAATCACAGACACCCAGTGACTTCTGGATTTCTCTGGAGTGTCAAATTCCTCTCCCCTTTTCAGCAATAATGAACAGTTAGTGGATGGTATAAAATGGCAGCACCATGGCTGAGTAGGGAAATGAAGTGTCAGGACAAAATACACAATTATATCATGCTAGAAGAAAATCAAATATATGTTCTGAGCTTTATGAAGAATACGGTGCACTAAACACAAAACAATAAAAAGATTTCTTTTTTTATTCCATCCCATTCAGTTCTCATACCACCCATATTCCTCAAAATCTGAGTGTGAACCTGAAAAGTGATTTTGTGAAAATTAAGGCTGATGAGCCTTCCAGGCAAAAACTCAGTGATGTGGCCATTCTTTGGGGCCCTGTCAGGGTCCCCAGATGAAAGAATTGTGATACCCTGTTCTTTAATGCTTGAAGAAGAGGATATTCCTGACTTTTTGTTCTCTGTACAAAGTTTAGTAATTAGGGTAATGGCAATTCCTTATTCTCATGCCCACAAGAGTGATGCACAGAATTCAATAGGCAGTTGTAATTAGACATTTTTATTCTGTACAAGAAAAAAAAAATTCAAATATTTCAAAATCTTATTCTTAATCAGTTCTAGAGTTCTTAGAGACACTTCTGCAGAACACTACTGGCTCCCCATTCAGAATAAGTAAGTGGAAAGTAGCACTTTCCACATCTCATCCTTAAAAAAACACACAAAATAATGAAATTCCTGACATTTTCTCATGCCTTATTAGCAATCATAGATCCAAGGCAATTTATCTATATACTCTTACACAAAAGAGTTGTTTCCTAATATTACTTGTTCATTGCTGTTTCTTCCACATGTAGACTGTTGCCCAGCACTAAACCAAGTAGAAAAGCATAACTGCACTTTACAAATGCCAATATGAAGGAACCTTTCCAACTCTCACCACGTGTGACCCATGGATAATGGAGGGATATTGGCATTACAAAATAATAGAGATGAGTAAATTTACAAAAAAAAGAGAGGCAGTGGCTAAAATAGATATCAGGTTTACAAAGCCTAACATGTTTTAAGGTATTTTAAGGCCTTTTTGTTGTTGTTGAATAACAAGGAAAATCAATCACAGACAAAATCCCCAGGGATGTAACTCCCCACCCCATTGCACCAAGGACACAAGGGGCTCCCAGTCCACAGACATCAGCACCAGGTCACTGATAGATTATTAACCCTCCACATTTAGATTTTCAACAGGGCACATGCCAAGGGAAACTCCTTTGCCATCCCTTACCTCACTGCAGGAAGGAATAGAGTATTTGACTGCAGTGAGGAACATTCTTCTGTGGGTTCTGTGCTGTGCATTTAAAACACACAGTGCTCCAACAAATGGACTCAATCTAATTAAATCAATAGTCCAAGTAAATTACTTTTTCAAGTGTAAGTTTTATTAAGCATTATTTTACATTACTGGGAGTCCATTGCCAGGACAAAGAACTGGGCAGGGTAGTGAGCTAAACACAAAGCACTGAACTTTCTGGGAATTTGTTTTCCTATTTATCCAACATATCCAGGTACTCAGCCTATTGCTCCATTGAGTGCTTTATACAATGTCCTCTCCTGGTGAACCTAAATTAATATGAAATGTAATCACTAATGAGATGCATTCCACTTGGAATTTTATTTATATAAGAAATGGAAACAGAAAAGAGGGAAGGGAAGGGAAGGGAAGGGAAGGGAAGGGAAGGGAAGGGAAGGGAAGGGAAGGGAAGGGAAGGGAAGGGAAGGGAAGGGAAGGGAAGGGAAGGGAAGGGAAGGGAAGGGAAGGGAAGGGAAGGGAAGGGAAGGGAATATTTCCTTTAAAATAACATGCTTCTGTTAATTTCTATAATTTATCAGCCATGCATTTCTTCTTTCTCAGGAAAGATAGATTGCCTTGACAGGTGATTGCTTTCTTGGCTTAACAGTAGGGAATCACACAACGTGTACTTCTCAGCCCTAAATCCTGCTTAAAAGTTTTGTGTGTGTCATGAAGCTGTGTGAGTATAGGCAGTGGGCACACATTTCAGATGTTCTGCAGTCTCCAAGCAATCACTTTACAAGGTATTGCAAAGGTGTCCAGAGCTCAGGGAAGGAGCTCTAACAGCAAGGCTGGCACAGGAGGGAACAGTCTGACATTGCCCCTGGCACCAGAGCTGAAATTCCCATCCTGTCAGCATCATCTCCTGTTGCAATACCAGTCCTGTGCATTCAGGTCACCTGCTGAACATATTGAAAAGTCATGGCCAAGAAATTGGTGGTAGCAGTGAAATCCTCTGATGGCAACAGCACCATCCTCTATAGCATGGGAGCCACAAGAGTTCTTGGAGGAGGGGATAGCATAAGGGTTTCCTGGAAACCCCTGGGTAGTGCATGAGAGATGGTTGTCAGGAAGTAGAACATGAAAGGATGAAAATTAATTTGAAATGGGTAGATGAGTCTCTGAATTTAATACACCAGGGGTAAGGACAAAAGTGAAATACAGATGAGCTGATCTGCAACCTTAAGGAAAATCAGGGGGAAGATGGGGGCATGCAGATTTGGTAGCCAGGAGAGAAGCTGAAGGTCATGAAAGACTTTTTCAAGGAAGGTAATGAATCTAAACTCTCTGTGTGACTGCTTGAGCTGGAGCACTAAGAAAAATAAAACAGACACGTTAGCACTTCAGAAAGGATCCCAAAAATCACAACATTCCTCTTGTACAAAAATTTCCAAACTTCCTAGTAAAATTCTTTCCTGGAATGAGAGGCAGAAGGGCAGGTAGGACTGGAAAGAAGAGTTTTCTTTAATCAATATGACAGTATAAGGACCAATTTCTTCCCCAGCTGCAGAAAAATAACAATGTGGAGAAGGAAATTGGTCAGCTATCCAGAGGTACTCACCCATCCCTGTTTCTTCTCTGTGCCCTTCTGTATTTACTGAGCAGCAGTATATGAAATGGCTCGTGTAAATAAAGTACAAGCACTTTACTGAAACAGCCTCCAAGTCTACTTAGTGTCACTCCTGATATGTGGCAGTGAGTTTGGCAGAAACTCAGATCATTAACAAAATTTAATCCCTTATACAGAGGGCCTTTGGGCTCTTGGCAGCCATAGCCATCCAATGCTGGCTGCCTGCCTGTCAATAATTAAAATGCAATCTAAGAAATAATGGGAAATTACTACTTCTGGATGCTTTTCTGATAGCTGAGCACTGGTTGCCTTGCCCTGGGCTGTAGGAGCTTTCAGACAGCTGCTATCCTTGAGTGAGGAACCAGAAAAGAGCTGCAGACAGCTCCTCTGGACTGGTCTTTCTTTCAACTTGATGATCTCCAAAGTTCTCCTGAGGTTTGGGAGCTTTGTAACCCATTTCACTGGCTAAGTGCTTCCTCAGGGCCAAGTGTTGGTGTGCCAGTGCCCCAGTGAGCAGTGTTGGATTAGAGCTCAGGGAACCTCAGCAGCTACACCTCCAACCTAACCTGAGGTCTGGCTGTCAGCAGAGCAGGGACCATGTGCAGCACATCCTCAACTGAGGGGATTTATTCTGAGCCTCTGGAGAAAAGGGAAGGGAGTTTTTCTGACTCCCAGGAGAGTGAATCCCTCTTCATCACACCTGGCTGTGGCTGGGAGTGACTGATTTCCCTCCACGGAGGAGGGATAAAGCACAGGCTGAGGAGTTGCAGGGGGTGGGAATCTCAGCAGCCAAGCATGCAGAAGGGGTTGAGTTTTGCCTTCATTAATGTGCAGACTTCCTTGAAGTGAGGATGTGTGCAAAGCCCTTGCTCACAGCATCCTTCTATTATGGTAAATGACACCTCTTCCTTTTTATCTGTATTTACACTGCTCTAATGTCAGGCTGTCACAGAGACAAACTGTGCACATTTGTGCTTAACTTTTCTCCATAAATCCTGCTCTACAGCCTTATTATTACCTGTGCTTCAATTCTATCCTGTCCATCAGTATGTCCCACTTGTGACCTGCTCAGGAAGACCAGAAGATTAAAGGCCCACAACCTGGGCAGAGTGAAGTCACTGCCTCCTCATCCCATTGCTCCAAGCCATGGTTTCTCTCCCAGCCCTTCCTACTACTCCTCATGTGCTTGGTCCTTCCTCTGAATCTGGAGTTTTTGCAGAATTTTTCTTCTTTAAATTGCCTTTCATCTAGTTTTTTCCAATCATCTCCCCAGTTTTCTGTCTCAAAATTTTTGTACAGAGTTACAGAATCATGGAACAGTTTGGGTTGGAAGACACCTTTAAAGGTCATCCAGTCCAACCTGCCTGCCACAGGTAGGGACACCTCCCACTAGACCAGGTGTCTCAGAGCCTCACCCAACCTAGCCTTGAATGTTTCCAGGAATGGGGGATCTACCACCTCTCTGGTCAATCTGTGCCAGTGTTTCACCACCCTCATTGTAAAAGCATTTATTTCTTATATCTAGTCTGAATCTACCCTCCTTCACTTCAAAACAATTCCCCCTCATCCTATCACAAGAGGCTTCCTAAGTAGTTTGCCCGTGTCTTCCTTATAGGTCTCCTTTAAGTACTGAAATGCCACTGAAAGGGGTCCTGGGAGCACACAGCTCTAACCTGCCTCTCTTGTGAATCTCTGGTACCCAAATTTGTTGTCATTAGGCACCATAAAAGCTTTGGTAAACTTTTTATGGGAAGGAGGAACATCAATATGACATATTTGGGTTATTCCTACTCTAAGACAACTTATCCTGCTGCTGCCACAGCGTCAGTGCCTGGTTTCATTAGGTCCAAGGACTTTAAAAATTCCATAATAAACTCCTAGTAAAGGCTTACTTAACACATGATTAAGGAACTAAAATGAAACTGCTGCAACAAGCATTTTTTCCACTAAAACCTCTATATGGAAAAAATTGATAAGATGTCAAGTTTTTCCTTTAACCGATTTATCTTCCTTGCAGAGTTAATAGTAAGATCATCTTGAATAACTAATCCACAGCCCTAAAGCAGAAGCTATCATTTATTTTAGCATTTGCATTTAAACAAAATGATATTACAATTCAGCAGGACATGATATGTAATCCAATAACCTGAGGTAATGCAATTCTAGTCCCTGTAGCAATTATTCCCACAAATAATCTGACCATACATGGCCAGTAAAATTTATAGCCAGTATTTTTGTATTTACTGCTATAATATGACTAAATTCAGTAATGAAAAGTATAGATGTTCATGACTTTAAAGAACTGATTAATTAAGCTTCAAGCATTCATTGGTAAAACTTTCATTTTCTTCAGTGCATCAGCTTTGCTGTACTATCAAGGCTTCTGATTTTTACTGAAATACCAATGTGAACCTTTGACAGCTATTTGAGGGAATTCACTACCAAGGTTTATTTATTAGTGAAATACAATCCCAGGTCTATCTTCACTCTTACAGAATGTCAGATGAGAATCTCAGTTTCCAGAAATCAAGTCAATCCTATCTGGTCTTTAAACCACCAAGATCTCCAGTCCTGGGCTCTTCCAGCAGAAAGGGCTTTGGATCAGCAGCTCTGCCATAACTTCCATTACTGATCTCAGCCTGATGAGAGCACCAGGCATTTACACAAATCTATAGCATGGCTACTAACTTCAGGATTATGATCTGTGTTTGTGAAGCCAGAAGAATAAATCACAAAAAAAAAAAAAAAAAAAAAAAAAAAAGTATATGTAAAAGGAAACCCTAGAGTGCTGGTGGTAAAGAGGATATATTGTCTGCTTGCTCTTCTGTTCTACATTTTCCCTCTGACACGTTGTTGCCTGTGCCAAACACAGGCTTGGATGGATTTTGATTTCATCTTGTATGGTCATTCTTATGCTCTTTTGAATTGTTCATTCAGTAGAAACGATTTCATCCCCCTTCAGACTGAGTGGCTTTCCTCCTATTACATGATCAAGTTAACAAACCAGAATGCTATAAATTATTTTTTTCCCCAGAAAGCCCTTCTGTACATAAGGCAGACATTTACACAGGAAATGATGGAGTTGTTGGGTAAACTCTCCAGGGACTTTCACCTAGTATAGGACAGCATGAAGTCTGCAAGACACTGACAATCTTTCAGAGGCTTTTCAAACACCTTCCTTTAAAACACTTTTCATCAAAAGACTGAAGTTTGGATAGGTGAAAGGTTTCAAACTTCTGCATTAATTACCAGGGGAAAAGACATCAAATTCTTCTTTCCCTAGAAACACAAATACTTCACACACAGCATCTGGAGCTGTGTGCTGGAACCCTTTGCACCAATGAGGAAAATTAGCACATTAGTAAGAAAGCTGAAGGCAATGCCAATGGCTGAAGAGAACTGGCCTTGGCTGCTCCAAGGGGACCCCAGAGCCAGCCTGTTGTCACATTCCCAACCTCGAGCTGGCCATGGCTGAGAGAAGCTGAGGAAGACAAAGATCATCAATCCCTTCTTCTTGGTACTGTCCATACAAGAAAGTTTAACTGTTAATGTCCAGCAAAATTATGCCAGCCTAACATGACAGGTTTGTAGTGGGACTTGTCAAGCAGCCTCAGTGACAGAAGTGTCACCTGTGGATGCTGCAGGAGCTGCTGCCTGGTAGCTGAACAAACTGGTGTGTGCTGCCTCTCCCAGCTCACTTGGCCAGACTTGCTCAGCTGTGATGCCAAACTCTCACCACAGTGCAGCCTTGTCCTTGTGACCATTATTTCAATGAATTGTCTCAATGTGGGGAGCTCCACGACAGCCCAGGGCAATGCATTTCACAAGTTAAGTGTTCACTAAATTAATTCAGCTTTCAGGTTCACATTTGCTACCTGTGAGTTTTCCTCTGAAAAATGGAGAAAGAACTCACAATTATTTCATGAACAGGACAGGCTAATGCTGGTCTCATTCTGTAGTTTTCAGAAGCTCCAGAGGTGTCAAGGTTATCCAAGGGAATAATGGCATTTAGATCTCTGCTGATATTAAAGGACTGTCACAGATTTTGCTCCTAAGCCTTAACCTCTTCAAATAATAAATTACTTTCCTTCTGCTTTATTAGCTATTTCTTCCAGCCTCAGATTCTTTACCTCAGAGCAATAATTCCTCATAAACTTTCTGTTGAAATTGCATTTGTTCCTGTACTTTGCATTTTATTCCTTGTCTATCAAGCTCTCTTCCCTTCCTGACTTATATGACTTACACTTTACATCTGTAAGTGCTTTGCAATTAATCTGCACTGCAATAATTTTTCATCCCTGTTGCTTTGTCCTTTTTATTGGTTACACCTATTAATCTCCCCACTTGATCTGGTATTATTTGCCTCTAAAAATGCCTGTCTGACTCTTGATGTGACAATGTAATAGCAATAATTTTCCAGGGAGCTGAGAATACAACTTCTCAATCAGTTCCTGGAAACTGCCATGATTTAGTGAGTCTGAAAAGTATCTGAGTGTGACTATGTCCCACCACAATGAGCAGAAATGCCAGAGCAACTGATGGCCACCCAGGCTCCAGAGCAGCCTAGCCCCACCTCTGAGTGCATCAGTTTTGCTAAGAGACAGAGATTACCAGCGTGGGTTTATTGCTGTGCTAAGAGTGACAAAGAGCTATTGGGGTCTGATCTAGTATCTAGCATGACTCAATAGCCCACATGATCTGTGTCTCCCTCAGAAAACTCCACATTAACTCGCTGATGCTTGCAGTGAAATCAGCTGTAAGGTGCAGATGTGTCTAGAGGCAGGAGAGATCAAGTGACGGTCTCCGAGTGTAGCTGTGCACTAGCAGGGAACCCATGGGGATAAAGAGACAATTTTGACAGAAAAATGAAGCATAAGGGACATCAGTCCTCTACTAAAAACCCAACCTAGATATCTGTGCCCCTGATTGTCACTTACTGGTGTAAGTGAAGGGGTGCTGTCACACAAACCTGCTCTGTATAGAGGTGTCCCAAATGTGGCACTCAGCTCCCAGCCCTGGGCACACTGGGCTGCCTGGGCACGATGCCTCCCTTGTGTTGGTGAAAATCCTGACAGAAGCTTCGTGTGGCAGAATGTCCAGCAGCAGCTTGGCTACTGAAGCCAGCTGACTGGCAAGCAAATCTGCAGACAGTGCAGAACTGGGAAGAGTGGTTGATGCAAGTGAAGCCATCCAGAGAGACCTCAGCAGACTGGAGAAATGGGCCAACAGGAATGTCACACAACTCAGCAAAGGCAAGTGCCAAGTCCTGCAGCTGGGGAGAAGCATCCCCAGGCACCAGGATAAGCTGGGGGCTGACTGACTGGAAAGCAGCTTGGCAGAGGAGGCCCTGGGGTTCCTGGTGAGCACAAAAAACGAGCACAAGTAATTTCTTGGGAATATGCCCCTGTAGGCAAGAAGGAAAATGGTATCCTGGGCTGCATTGTGAGAAGCACTGACAGCTGGGGATGGCACAGTGCTAAACATGGGTAATATTGGTCTGAATTGTTGCTGGAATGGGGAGAACCATACCAGCTCACTCTGTGGCCACAGAAACAAGCCCTAAGTATGGCCCCCTCTGAAAAAATATTCCCCTCTTACCCCTCCCAAAGCTTCATGCAGAGCCAGCCAGGCTCTGTCTGTAGCAGACCTTTGCAGAAGCAAGGCTGCCTAGGACTGGCAGGGGAAAGTGTATTTTTGCAAAGAATGTGCATTTGCAATTCCTGTCACTGAGAACAAGCCAAAGGTCAGTCCTCACCTCTGCCTGTCTCCCCAGCACAGCACAATCTCTCTCCCCAAGATATGACCCAGATTGCCTTCTCCACTTAAGAATGCAGCAGCTGCACCACGGCTGCCCTTCAGTCATGTGTTTCTTAGGTTCACAGATTTGTAATGCCAGGAGGGAACATTAGGATCAGTGAGTATGACAGCACCGTAATACAGGGCATAACATTTCACCTGGTAATTCCTGCATAATTTCTGCTTGAACTGAGTAAAGCTTACCAGGAGAAATCCAGCAGTGATGCAGAATCCACAAAATCATTAGATGGAGTATTACCAGGGCTGCTAGCTTGTAAAAAGTTTTGTGTCGTTACCCTGGATATATCCAGCTGGAAGTTCTGGTACAGAACCATATCTTTGCCTGCTCATTTCCCCAGCCCTCTGCCTTCAGTAATTTTCTGTCCCACAGAGGAGCTTACAGTCTATGAGCAAGATACGTGTTTATTTCTGAGTAACCTTCCTCTGATAATTAGGCTTTTTGCCTAAACTCAGATAATTTTTTTAATGTAAGTGGCCTATTCTTAGTAAGTAAGTAGTAAGGACTGCATCTGATCTTCATTCAGACTCCAAGATAATGAATTATGACCATAAGATAATAATTATGACCACACTACAGCAGAAAACAGCAGTAATATCACTTTATTTCTTTTGTTCCATTTTCCCCTGGATTTAATTCAGAGGCTCCCTCTGAGCCACACAATTATATCAGACAACCATTGCACACTGTTTATTGACCACGACCTCCCATCCCCTCCCCAAGCCCATGACTTCCAGGAGGCAGCCCCACATCCTGCCAGCTCCAGGCACAACTCCACGTCCCAGAGGAACATGTTGGCACTTGGCTGCATTAAAAGTGCTGGTTCTTTAAATCATTCCACATCACAGAACCCTGTATAACTGTCCTTCCCTCACCATTACTCACCACTGCCAGCTGCTGCTCCAAACCACAAACCTTGATAGTAATGATCCTATCTTTTCCTTTGTATCATTAATAAATGTATTGTATTGAGCTACACCCTGTGTGTAACTACCCACTGAGTTCTCCTGGTAAGTCAGCTCTTTAAGATATTTTGCATGGTTCAGATGATTCAGTATGCCTTTTATTGTGGGACCTAATAGATGGTTTAATGGTCATTTAATATCACCGAGCACAATTGCTCTAATCCTCCCACCAAAGCCAATGTTCCTGATTCATGTCATCCCTCGGGGGCAGATACACCAGGATTACTTTGGCCCACAAGCATTTTGAGAGATGCACATCTCTCTTTTGGGAGCCCTGAGCTACCCTGTAAACATCAATACAGTTTTAATCTAACACCAAAGAGAGCAAAGGCTCTGTGTGTGTGCCCAAACTCCCTCTACACACATCCATAAACACACGAGGTGTGTGCCTTTGCCAGATGTGTGGTCTGCAATATCCAGCCCTGTCTCTGGGCAGATGTATTGCACCAACACATCACGGGCAGAGCAGCACTCTGATTAGGACTTGAGGTGATAGACGACCAAAGCCTGCCACTGGGACTGTGAACAGCTCACAGTGCTGCAGCAGACGTGTACAAGATACCCTGAATTACAAGAGGGATGGACAGCAGTGGGGCAGGAGGAGCTCAGGAGCCTTCAGCAATCTGTACTCCAAATATGCAGTTAAATCTCCAGCCCTGTCTGGTATGATTACACTGACAATATGTCAATATTTGTTAAAATATCCCATATTTTCAGGGTGCATCAGGATCACAATCCATGTTAAGGGTATGTTCAGTTTCTAAAAGGTCACTCAGTGTTATAGATGTGGCTGTTCAATGCTATGTCCTCCAATAACCCTTATTTGGCATTTCAGTTTCTTTCTGAGGTTTGAAAGGCCTTGGTAAGATACAATTCCATTGACTGCACTGTGGTACTCTCACCTCAGCTCTCCACCTGAGATTCTACTTTATATTCTGAGGTAACACCTTTATTGGCAGGGTCAGGTAAAAATTTCAAAAGCCCATTGATGGCTCTACAGCAGGAGGCTCCATGAGTTACAACCTGAAATTTTGTGGACTTTAACAGGGACTCTCCTCCTAAATAATTTTGATGCTTTGGAAAAGCTGTTATTTCCAGCTGCCTTTTGTTTAACAGCAGGATCCCCAGTTCCTGCAGAGGTTCTGTTTTGGTTGCTGCTGTTACAGTGCTAGTGAATATGGTAGGAAGGAATAAACAGTTGATCTGTTTATTTTGATGACTCCACTCAATGCATCTGGATGGAAAGATACAGAGAATTATTGTCTGATTATGTATTCTTTGGCATTAATCTCAGTAGCTGAAATGAAATATTGGGCTATTATGAAGTGTGAATGAGCTTCTAATGTGATTGGGAAGGTTAAGATTTGAGCAGTGGCTTGGCTTTCTCATTCATCTTCAGCATGCCAGATGGTGTGTCATTGGGCTTTTATTGGTTCTTTATCAATTTTATTAGCCATATGATTTGATTGATCTTATTTTGCCTGAGCAAAAAGATCAATTCAAAAGGTATAACTTACAAGAGCAGCTTCCTACCTTAAAGAAATAGAAGAGCCTAACAAGCATTAAAAAAGTGTTGAGATCAGTGTGCTTAGAGGAGCTCCAAAACACACCCACAAAAGAACAGGCATTGTCATCAGGAGATGAGGCCACCAGGAGATGGAGAAAGGTGGATGTACTTCATCAGATTGGAGCAGACTGATGGCTCCAGGAGATGCAGCTGAGAAGAGGCACCAAGCACCATAATCCTGCAGAAGCAGCAGCACAGCACTTGCACTGCTGTGTGCAATTCACTGCTCAGGTGGGAGGCACCTGTGGCTGTTGGAAGCATCAACAAGAAAGAAAGGAGATTTCCAAGTCTGGGATCACTTCAACAGCATTTCTAGATGGGGTCTCTTTCAGATGAGGAATCTGGAGAAGGCAATTTTCAAGGTCCCTGCCATCCCTTGGGACAGACATCATAGAAGCTTTGACATCCAGCACTGTCACCTCCAGGCACATCTTGCCAGTGTCTACACAAAGACATCTGCAGGTGACCTCACGTTATATCTCAAAGAAATCCACCCTGTCCACTTAGTGAAATCTAGGAAGTATTAAACTTATCCTACATTTATGCAGAGCTGAACAACTCTGCAATCTGCTCTCTCCATCAACAAGTTCTTCATGGAATAAAATGTGAGCACATGGCTCACACACAGGCATCTCAATCTGAGAGCTTAACAATCCCTAAATTTAAGTCTGCATCTCACCAGCAGTTTCTGAAATCAGGACTAGAATCCATCTCTTTTTCCAAAGATAAACTATTTACTGGAAAAATTACTGGAGACATCTTAAATTATGGGATAGAAACATCATTCACACTGACGGCCATGGATTTTCTACAGTAGAAAATGGGCCCAAAGAGATACAACCACCACTGTGCTGTAACAGCAACCCCAAACCTAAAGGAAATTTAGGGATTTGTAAACCTCATTCAGTGCCAGTAGCAAGCCAGTGCTCAGCAATGGGGTTTTACACTTCACACCCTGCCAGAGTAGTGCCACTGAGCTGGAGGTTTAGGGATGGAGCAGCTTCTTCCACACCCTAAGAGCCAGGGGAGCTGATAGTACCTGTGAGAACACATATCCTATTCACAGCCACATGCTACTCCAGCATCCTGGCCTTTGTGAAACCCCATCTAACAGCTTCCTGATAAGAAAGTGTTTCACAGTCAAGGTTAAAGCAGAAAATCAAGAAAGAGCACTTCCCCCCTACCCACAGCCCAAATAGAACAGGGAGAGACACAAATAAAACACCCAGCCAAGAGGAGGGAGGAAATGCTGATGAAGAGAGTGTGAGTGAACATTATGAATCCCATTACACTTCTATCTCACAGAGCAGATTGCTGCAAGCAGGAATTTCTGATGTACAGTCTAACTTGCTGTACAGTCTTATCACATATAAAATTGCAGTAATCATAATGCCAAGGAATGAGACAATGACAAATGAAAAAGCTTTCAGAAGTTAATGTTCACAACACACTGCCAGCAAAACACACAATCTATTTAATTAGTAAAATGCCATGAGATACTGTTCAATTCTCCATTCAGAGAGACTGTGAGTAAATATGCAAGACTGTTATAATCCAAAGAGATGGCTGCATTAAAGATTGAAATATATGTGGCTGGTGAGATGCAGACACTGCACATTAAAATAAACACACTGCCTCGTAAATTTAACACACTTGACATCGTAATGGGCAATGAAAACTATGTCACCTATGAAAACAGCTGCAGATCCTTTACCACCAGTGGCACGGACTGCTGCAGATTCACATCAGCTTGCCCAGTGTCTGGTCTTGCTACTCAGCTGTTCTGCCACCAGAACAGCCATGGGTGTAAGAAGAACCAGTGGTTCTTTGTTGGGATGGAGAGAATCAATGATCCACCCATGACACGGTGTCAGTTCTTTAGACACAGCTCCTTTCTCCATTTTCCTGGCTCTTCACTTGGCTCTTTGCCTCAGTTCAGATAGCAAATTCCACACTCTAAACGCGATGCAATCTCACCAACCTCAGCCTTTCCTAAATGCTCTTCCCCTTTCTTCACTCATGCCTGGGGACTAACATGTCCCTTGGTCTGTTCACAGTGTAGGTGGAACTGGTTTCAATCTCCACCAGACCCCACCTGCAGCATTTCCCTAACACTCCAAGCCAGGAATGGGCAGGTATTCTGAACTCCTATTTAACCACTGACTCCTTCTATCATCCCCACAGACACCTCCATTGATAAAAATATTCTTAAAATGGCATTCACACTTCCCAGGAAGCTCTGGAAAGCAGCCTCAGCCATCACGACCTTCTCCACCTGACACAGTGCCAAAGGACAACTTTTATTCAGGGTTAGCTCACCTGTGCCAACATGGAAATCCCAACTCCTTGGTTGTGCAGGGCCCAGCTGAGTGTGGAGGGCTCACCCCAGCACAGCTGAGATTCCTTGGAAATGGATGTATTAGGATGAGGGAGTGAAGAAAAGGACATGATAGCACTGTCATCAATTCAGGTCCCTGTGCACATTTTAGACCATTGTGTTGCACTTTTCACATTCAGCATGGAATATTTAATATTCATGGGACTCCATGTGGTCCTCCGGATGTCTACCCAGCAAACTATAAATTCTGTTCTATAAGCAGTAACTTTGATTTAACATTGCTGGTGTCTATTCCTAAATCAGTTTCGATGTCTCCAAGTCCATGCCACTGTATGTCTGTTTCAGCAAGTGATGAAATGATTCACAGTGAGCAATCTGGTGCATCAAATAATCTATTTCCTCACCTCAGTAATTATTTTTAATTGGTGATTTATGATTTTATGGGCAAAGCAGATTAAAAGCCTAGCACAGCATATTTCAGGGTGTGGTGCATAGTTACAGCTTCTAGGATGTGGGTTTGAGTTCATATGTCTCTCTCAAGTCCAGGATTGACTGACACATCACAAAACGTCACTTCATTAGGAGACAAACAGAAATAATCCAAGCAGAACAATTTTTATTGATAAAGTGGAGCAGAGAAATATCAGGGTCACTTATCATTTTGTATGTGAGGAAGAGGCAATGAAATCTTTATCGGAAAATTCTCTCTGACAGGAATGCACTTAATCTTGTCAGAGATAACACAGCCACAGTAATGTAGTGCTTGATATTTATAATAGCTACAGTAGATAGCCCTACCCAAACATGCTGTTTCAGCAGTTCACAAGGCTTAAACTACTTTATGTCAACTGCCTTTGAAGATTTCATTTCTCCCCATTTTTTGCCAGAAAAATCCAGTACTCAAGCATTTATAATGTGTCTATTGCAATTTCTCAGTCTTAATACAGAGCAGAAAAGGTGCCATGTGTTCTAGAGCACACAGGTTTTGCTACAGGACTCTTGCACTTTCAGAAGCTGCTTCTGCAGGACATGCAGAAGGTTGATTTTGATAGGTTCAAAATGGTGGATGGGATACCTTTAACAGGCAAAATGCTTGCAGAAATGCTCATACCACTTGTTTTACAAGTAGCTTAAACCTTTGAAAACAAAACTGCTTTTGAATTGCTCCAGTTAAGACTATTTTGTTCTTGCTGCCACATTAGTGACTCCTCAGGAAAATAACCTCCATATGGGGAACGTCCCAGTCTGGTGACACCCTCAATTCCAGGGCAGGAAATGTTTCTGTAAATGAAGCCATGATTTATGTAGTTTATTATACATTGTCTTCCAATTATACTACAATAGCAAAGAGATCTTATATTTCAGTTACTGAACTGTAAGGAATCCAAACCAACCTCTTCTGCCAGATATTTGTTGACAAATACCTCAAGTGTCAACAGCTCTACGTCCTTCTCAGTGAATCTCTTTCAGTGTTTCATTACCAAGTTTTTTGTGATGTCGATTTTAAATCCTCCTTGTTGCCAAAATCCATAATTTCTCATCACATTCTGTAGGAACTTGAAAAACAAGTTATTCTTGGTAGCAGACCTCTGTGTATTTGAAGATTAGAACTACTCCTTCTCATTCTTTTCATATTTAGGCTGAGCAAGTGTTGATCTCCATCTCTCCAGGTTATATTTTCTGTTAATTTACAGTAGAATTCAGCTCCAGAGAACGAACCCCTATATAAGTCCCTACCTATAGCTCTATACATGGAATCCAGGTGTCTAAGATCCCAATATAATTAACAGTCAATAAACAAGAATTTAGAGAATTATTTTATTCAGCTTAAAGCAGCTATCTCCAGTGACTATTTTCTCTTCATCTTCATCAGCTATAAGAGCTTAGACATCTGTTTTGCCTGCAGATGCTCACACTGTAGCCACAAAATCTTAGGAATCTAAACCAGATATCAAATGATCCCCATAAAATTTTCATTGTTATCCACTCAACTGGTGGACTCAAGCCTCTGGGGCAACTTCAAGCCCTCACCACTTGGCTTTTATCTATCAACGACTGCATTCTAAGAGTTTTCCCCAAAATTAGTTATTTACACCTCAGAGTTGTATAATTAGTTATTTATAGCTCAGACAAACAATTCAGAAGATTCCTGTACTGACCTGAAAACACTAAATTAGCAGGAACTTTTCAGCCATGGATTTTTTAATGGCACATATCCCCAGCCTAGGAATTTTTGAAAAGATTACATCTGGGGCTGGGGAGCAGTTTCAATGCTCCACCAGCCTGAAAACAATTATAGTGATACTGGCAATCCTCCTGACCTTTCCACAGGGCCGGATGCACTGTGTTACAAGCAGGAGGACCATACAGCTACAGAACTGTGTCCTCATCAGGGAATGTGGGAATATGCCTCAGCATCTGGTGCTGATCCAAATGGATCTTAGCCTGTCCCCTGTAAATTTTATCCCCAGACGAAGCTCTGAGGAATGTCAACTTCTGAGGAACGTCACAGCTTTTCTCTCCTGTGGAAGGGTTTTATGTGGATGCTGTCACCCACAGAACCTGAGCAGCCTCCAGACTGCTGCCCTCCCTTCCTGTGCTGCAGAAATGCAGAGCCTTGCACAAACACACAGAGGGGCAGACCCTGGGCAGGCATTACAGGCAAAACAGACTCAGCAGCAACAAAGAGAGAAAAACTGTGCCAGGTCCAGGGTCTCCAGGCTGGGCTGAGATGCACATGTGAAAAAACGTTCCTGCATCTCCTCACTCTCCCTTTCCTGTTCTATACACACATTACCTTGCAGGCTCCATGGCCAGTTTAGCCACTGGGACTGGTCCCAGCTCCTGGCAGCTGCATCTGTAATGGGAAGAGAAGCAAGGCAGTGCATGCTAACTGGCATATTTCTGCAAGATGAGATTGGAAGTGACTTCAGCAACAGCTGCCAACTGAAGCATCCTTGACTGCAGATAAGAAAATTTCATTTTCATCTGTGCTCCCCTACAGACCAAAGCACCTGACTGACTTTCCTAAAGAGCACCTAAAAAGCAGGTCCTGCTACAGCCACCTGTGGAACAGGAAAGGGCAAACCACACCTTGCCTCTCCAGGCTCTTCAGAGCAAATATTTCAAACTGTGATTTTGATTCTCAGAGCTGAGGTTCAGCATCCCCTGCTTTAAGCTGAAGCTCCCCTGAGGACCGGGATGGGGAGCAGAATGAAGCCCCCATAATCCAAGGGGAAAAGCTCAGGGACCTGGTACATCACTAAAGACACACACAGAGCTCTATGGGGCCAGATGGGATCCACCCACAGATACTGAGGGAGCTGCAGAAGTTCTCACTGAGACACTTTCCATCATTTACCAGCAGTCCTGGCTAACTGGGGAAGTCTCAGTTGAAGTCAGAAAATGTGACGCTCATCTACAAGAAGGTCCAGGAGGAGGAATTACAGATTCAGTGCCAAGGAAGGTCATGGAGAAGATCATCTTGAGTGCCATCACACAGCACTTAAGGACAAATAAGGATCAGACTCAGCCAGCAGGGGTTTAGGAAAGGAAAGTCCTGCCCAGCCAACCTTAGATCCACTTAGTGGGAGAGGGACAGGCTGTGGATGTCTGCCTGGACTATAGTAAAGCCCTTGACACTGTCTCCCACAGCATTCTCCTGGAGAAACTGGCTTCCCTTGGTGTGGATGGGTGTTCTGTTCATTGGGTAAAAAACTCTCTGGAAGGCCAGGCCCAGGGAGTGGTGTTGAATGGACACGTCCTGAAATGGAAAAGTGAGACAGTTTTCAAGGCTACCAAAGTATTTTTAAAACTATTTACCGTGGGGGTTTTTCTCACTGCTTTTCACCCTGAATGTATTTATTTTGAAATGGAAACTTAGAGATTGTTCCCTGGGAATGAAAGGTCATGGCAATAGTGAAGTTCCACAGGCAGTTCTTCCTGACCCTCCAGGTACAAAACCGGATCCTTGACCTAACCCTCTGTCTGTGAAAGTCTTCCCAGCATCACCAGCTTCCTGCACAGACAGACCTGGCTGGGACATCCCGTGTGGCAGCTGGAGCTGAAAGAGCCATTGACTTCATCTGTACTGAAAAGGACTCCATGCTCCACTTGATTTTAGTGCTGCTTTTGTGCAGGAATCTTTGAGACCTGCTCTCCATTATCTCCACACATAAAAATGTATCCTGTCTTGAATTACAAACGCCAATTGTCCAGGTTCAAGAGATAACATTTTTGTACCCAGGTACCAGCTCGCTGTAAAAAACATACAGGTATGAATCCATCACACCCAGCTGAGACATCTCACTACAGCTCTGGTTCCAGAAACTAGATATTGAGCTATGGGGCATTGAATTTGATGGAAGTACTGATATTCAGAAATAAAACAGCAAACTTCTTGACTGGCACATGTGTAAACACCTAAAAGCCAGCAAACCCTATATCCCAAGCCACACAGCAAAGGCAGGAAGGTCTGGGGGCTCAGTGGCTTTGCCACAGAAATCCTGCATGTTTCCATGGACACAGATGGCTCACAGTGCACCTCAGTTCTTCCACCTGTAAACTGAGAAAAGCAGCACTGCTGGGCTTGTCAGATCCTGCAGGGTTTATTTCACTAAGTATTGAAAGGCAATCTGAACATGGGAAAGTGATAGTTCTAAGATTCATGAAGCACCAAAACCTTTTTACCAAGCCCAGACGTGAGAGAAGGGAGAGGTTCTGATAAGAGAAAACCTACAGAGACTTCACAAACTTTTCAAGACAACAGAATTCTTCCTGTGTGAAACCACAGATCCAGCAGGAAACAATTGGGGTGAAACTGTTGAAGTCAATAAAAGTCATCTCACAGAGAGCAAAGAGCTTTGGGTCAGGCTGTTAAGGAGCAGACACTTGAGCACAGGAGCATCCCATGAGCAAATGTGCTTCTCACTGGAAAACACCTCTAATAGCTCATATAGCTCTACGGACTTCAGAATTAAAAATGAGATTTTTTTTTTTTAAGCAGATATTTGCTTTTCCACTGTAGCAGGAAGTCATTGTAAGGGAAGCTGAAATATTCCTCTATCAGGGTGCCCAAGTTTTTCCTGGAGGTCAGATAGGCAAAGAAGCTCAACAAAACCCAATTTCTTATGCAGAAAACCTATTCCAAGTCTTTAAGTGTTGTCATAAGTTTGGAAAACAATAGTCATGACAGGTAGGTGATATTAAAATTACTGTTTTGAAGAGAAAAAACAAGGCTGAAATAGCACATATTTTTGTCTAAGAGCTCCCTCTAGCTCATCAAAGAGTGTTCAGTGCCACAGAACGATTTCTTGCATCACAGAGCAATGCTGCACATATGCAAGTTGGATTTACAGAAAAGTACTGCAGTACAGAGTCTATGCACTATGAAATCCACTTCTCGTCACTCCCATAGGATTGAGAACAATAAATACAAACCAGTAAGACACCAAGTTCAGTTTCCCAAGACTTTCATTTTCCTTAATGTTAAATCCAATCTGGCTTTAAAAGACTTTTTGCCCCTTTTTGCACCTCTCTCAGAATCTTACAAAAAAAAAAAATCTCAGCTCTCAATACCGTTTTTCCAATCTATGTAATACAGCTGATTTTGCTCTGCAGGTTCACCAGGAGGAGATGAAAACAATTTATTTTCCAGAGGGCAAAGCAGGTCACACCCCTGGAGATCACAGGGATGGGGCCACACTCCCCACACCCAGCACTTACAAAGGCTGGACCACACTGCTGCAAATGCTGAAGGCTCATGCTGGGCTTTCATTCACTGCCAAGGACCTCAGCACAGCTTATGCAGAAAATAAAGTACAGCTGCCCTGCACTGCTTTCTTGAGCAATAGAAAACTGGTTTCTCAGTCAGCTGCATCTGCCTGGGGGTGCTGTCTGAACAAAGCTGGGTCTGGATATCTGTCAGAGCTGGACAGAGCTGTGGTAACAACAGGGAAGTTTCCAGGAATGGCAGCAGGAAGCCTCTTCCTCCTTTTCTGCATCACAGAGCACAGGCAGCACCATGTGAGGCCATGATGGGAGTGACTGAGAGTCTCTAACACCATAAATCCACATTTAGACAGTGCCAGGTACTTCAGTCTCTGACAGTTTTTACCTTTGTTGAGTCTCCCCAGACAGACACTGTTTCACAGAAATCATGCTCTTGATTTATGAGCCTTGAATGAAGGACTGATAAAGAAAGTTAATGGAAGTAATACTTGGAGTAAATGTCTTGAGGTAGATTTGATCCTGCCTCCTCCCAATGCCCCACCAGCCTCAATTCAGTATTTCACTTTGCTATGGCAATATAATTGGAATCACCATAAAACTTTCATTTTTAGCTTTATAGAACTTTCCCTCAGAAATAAGTCCTACCTAAACAGAAGAAAGCCATAACAGGAAAATCTGAATTTATTAATCCAAGCTGGATCAAGACACTTATTTTTAGTTAATAGCTCATCCTGTGTCTGAACGTGCACAGTGCCCACATTCAGGCCTTGCCTCCAAACAAAATCCTGGTTAAATACCTACTGTCAGCCAAGGAGAGCTTTTTGTATAGAATAGCAGTCAGACTTCAAGATTAACTGCAAAGAAGTTTCCTTCATCTAAACTTAATTAATGTGCATCCTTATCAGGTTTGAGAAATTTGCTGAGAAATCACAAGCTCTGTGCAAAAAAAAAATTTATAGAAGTAGAAAGGTCCAGGGTTTCCTTTCTGGTAGAAAAAAGATAAAAAATGGCGTTCCTATATAATCTATAATTGTCCAATAAATTGCAACTATCTGATTTTCTGTTAAAGGACAAAAGGCAAGAATTCAAATGGAAATGTCTTCTATCACTATGTTCTGTACATAAAGTAATGTATCAATGCAATGAGGAAGTTAATTGGTTTCATGTTGCTTAGAGTGCACATGGAAAAAAATTCAAAGGACCCAATTGCTATCTCTAATTAGAATTTCTGAGGAGCAACATTGTGGAGATGGATTTTCAGCTTCCTCAGGCATTTCCTACTCATGCCAGTCAAATTTATGCACTCCATTTCCAATTAGTACCTTAATTCCCTTTCCATGACTAACTAACTAGGGCTGGCTGATAGTTTATTTTAATTCACACAGCCAGAGATCTACCAATGAGCATCTGGGCAACTAGGTAAACCATTGTGTTGCAGTGATAGCCAAACATTGCTACATGGAATATTTCTCTTATGAAATTAAACCCATTACAATTGTCATCTAGGACATCTAGTACTTTTAGAGGAGAAAAGATGTAGGTAAAAAATGTGTAAAAGATGTGTCCTAACCAAGGACATAAATATTAATTATAGAAGACAAAGCTATGCAGTCATTGTTGTGGCTGGGAAAAGGTGCAGTGGGCTATGTGCTCTATAGCATTTCTATGCATAGAGTGTTATTGTATATGTGACCTAAATGGGATGTGAACTGTAGTTATGCATCAAACACTGGGTTGTGTTCCAGCTCCTCCTGATTGCACTGGCCACAAGCTGCTGATTAACACCTGCCAGGTTCAGGATTCTACACAGGCAGCAGAGAACTGAGACCACTCTGTCCCAGACAACCTGCAAGATTCCCTCAGATACTGAATCCTCTTATCCCATCACTGCTCCTAAACCCTGCTCTTCTGAAGATGGCAAAATTAGAAGATGAGGACCAAGCAGCCCTCCCAGACCCAGTTTAAATCACTACCAAACATTATATTCTGTATTTGATCTCTAATGGGACAGGAAGCACTGGACAGTGACAGGTGAAATCATTACTGAGAGTTGGGGATCCTGCTAGGACTGATAGGAGACATATTTTCACTCCATAAAGGCATATAAAAATGGCAGCATCTGTCCATCAGTTTCCCAATTATTGACATTTCCTGAAAGCTCAGTTCTGCTGTTTCCCACTCACTTCTGTAATGGAGACAGCAAACCAAGTCCAGGACTTTGGGCTGTCTCCACACTTCCATCAAGTGCCCCAGTAAAATTTCAGCAAAGATCACTGAGGTGTATGACAGCTTTCTTTTACTATCTTCAAAATCCCTGAAAAAGTGTACCTATTAATACCCAGACATTTCAGTCTTCTGAGAAGTATTACTAAGGTATCCTTTCAAAAGAAATTGTTACAGCATATAAGGATTCCTAATTCAACTCGGACAGAGCTATAGCAGAATTAAGCACTATGATACATTAAACAGAAATGACCTTGGTAAAAAAAATGCTTGGCAATATACCAGAAGCACTTTACTTACACAAAAATCAGAGTAATGAAGGAAATTGATGATCAGTATCTGACTTTGCACTCTGTAGGCAAACTACAGCGGTACAATTCCATTTGCTTATACAAATGTTAGGTGAGGAATAATAAATTTGCATCAGTTAAAACTTCATGCAATGAACTGACCAAAAGCTTGGAATTTCTTTACATTATCAAGTTAGGATCAAGGATCCTAACACTACAAGTAGGATTTAAAACTGACTAGAAAGCAGCAGCCAACAGGTTAATGCAGACTGTTCATGATGGTAGTGGTGGATGGCTGTTGGGAAATTCTTCATATAAACTCTTTTTCATCAAAATTAGGAAAACCAAATGTTTTCACATTCTTATCCAAGTTAAGCACAATAAAGAGTAATTCAGCTTTAAAAAAACATTTGAACATTTAGCAACTTCTTTAGAGAAAATTACAGAGCAATAAACATACTTTCTCTATGGATCCCACAGGATAAATCAGTGTATCTTCTCCCACATTATGAATCTGCACAGCAGCTCAGGTTCTTTGCTGAGGACCACCAGAAATGCTGCAGTAATCAGCAGGACACAAGGTATGCTATGACAAACCTAGCAATCTCTAAAAGAAAATGGGCAGAGCATGCACATGGACCTGTGGAGCAGAGGCATGCAACCAAAACAGCATCAGATGTCATGGGCTTTAGATTAAATGTCAGTACAACCCTCCCCATCCCTCTGTGCCCCACAACCCTTTGTGTTCAAAAGTCAGCACAATCCAGACTAATGCACCCATTTGGAGTGAATTAACACTGATTTTGACTCCCTAAGAAAGCCCTTGCAGTTACACCTGACTATTATAAGAGCATGACTAAAAGGATTGTGCTGTGCTCCCCAAGCAAGAGGATCAGCTGAAACACCCTGCCCAGTACCAGTGAGGGACAGGACATCCTGTTTTCAGCCACTGTTGCTGCTCTTCATTTTTAGGTGAGAGAAAACAAATTGCTTGATCCTGGCTGCTCCCTTCTCCACAGTGCATGCTTTCCATAGGTGACTCCTTCCCAAACATCCCAGGCCTTGCTGTCAGAACATCTATTGTCAAGATTCTTCCCAGTCAAGGGTAAGAGACATTTGCCTCTGCATGCAGGCTGCTGTCTCATAAACTTTGCTCTAAAGCTGCCAACAAATAAACAAATAAATGAACATTATTCAGGAGCAGTCATCCATGAAATATTGCTCTGCTTCAGCCACTGACATCCCATAGCCACTGTACACACTCAAAAGACACTGTTAGAGCACATGGGAAATCCATGTGATGGATTTCCAGACGTAGAAAATGGTGCTGTCCTGAAAAGCAACCCTATATAGTCAAAAGGACCAACAGTTGATCTGCTCATGTTGTTTCTGTTGATTCAGGGAAGGTCAGCACAGACTGAGCTGGTGCATTTTCCCTGGTGTGCTCACAGAGAACCTAAAGGCCCTATGATGTGCCCAGCACTCCTAGTCAGTGCAGCAGAAAACAGTGCAGGTAGCCCAGCAAATCACTTGTCTGTAAACAATTTAATTAGAAAGCTGTCCTAAGAGTAATGTCCTAGGAAATGGCAGCCCAGAGCAAGAGAATATTGACAGCTCTGTGTGTGAGCAGGAAAATGCTCCAGTCTGGGACTGGAGAAGGTACTTTGATACTTTACCACCACCAGTGACCCTTTGTACTTCCTACAGCAAGTCATTTACTGTCCTCTGCTTTTGCTTCCCAACCCAAGGCCATCAAAATTTAGTCACCTTGCACAATTCTTGACTTAAAAAAAAAAAAAAACAGATATAAGTGGAGGGTGTCATTCCTGTGACACACAATTTGTTCTCTACTATAAGCTTGCCCTTTTTAACCTTACAATTCATGATGTGGCTTGAAAAGCAGGTAGAACAGTACAAATAATTGAAGGTAACAGCACCTGCCTTTTGCTTCTTTGAAGTCATTCTTATTGGGTTAACTTACCCTCACCTGCTGAATCACATCTGAGGGACTTGGAGTGCACCTCAAAATTTTGAGGCAGTTGACACACAATGTCTGATGTCAAAGGCAATTGCTGTTGTTCACTGCAGAGGAGCAAACCTGGCTGATACAACGGGACACTTGACAGTAATTTTCAGTGTGCAAGACAAATAGCTGGATACTGTGCAGCTGAATGGCTGGAATGATAGATGGGCACTGTATAATAACAGCCATCACACAGCACTGAGAGCAGGGAACAGCATCACATTCTGTTTTACAGCACCAATGAAAACACCACCAAGCTGGACTTGTCCAAATGTCCTAAACAGCAATGCTAGACTGACCACAGTGATGCTTCAGACTGGCTAAAAAGGATTATTTGAACTTCTGGCCAATGGACTGGGCACTCTTTATATATTTAAACTTTACATGAAGGTAATGCTTGTGAGTTCCAAGTTCTTTACTTCTCCTGCTGCACCAAGGACAAATAGATCACACAGGGACTTTAGCCCACACCACAGGAACCACAGCACAGCTTTTTTACCATGACCCTTAGCACCAATCACCTTTGTGGAAGGACAAGAGAAGGACCACTGAGCTGGGTATTGTCATTCAAAGCCCTGCCAATACTTGTCACATTCCTCATCAATGCCATAGGTAACCAGAGATGTCCAAAGGAGCAGGCCAGCTGTTCAAAAGGCGTAGCAAAGCTATGGAGTGGCTGTCTCAGGTCTTGAAATTCCCACTGAGATTATCATAACAGCAAAAGATTAGGTTCAAGGTAACAGTATCCCTTTGGCACCTCCTGTCTTAACATCCATTTAGCAAACAAATGCTGAAGGAACAGGCTCCACTGTCTGCCCTCCTTCCCCACAAGGAGTGGCCAGGATTTAGTCCCAGTCTTCTTTCAGTGTGCTCAGTTTAACATATTACTCTCCTCCTCCTCGTCTGTCTGCTTCTTCTTAGAAGCTCAAATTCATGGTCTGGAAAAGGTTTAAGCCATCCCAAATCATATGAAATTAATTCATAAAGCTATTTAGGAGTTTGTTCTTCTTTTTGAGTGGCAAGAAATGTAGACCAAGAAAGAGGAATTTCAGTCACTGATGAACTAACAGCAGCCTTTAGGATAAGAAGGCTGAATCCCTGTGTCTGAACTCCTTATTATTGAACTCCAAAGCTATAATAAATGCCTTGTTTGATGTCCCCAGGCCTCGACAGATCACAATATAGCAAGTCACTGTAGCCCTGTTTGTTAGAAGGAAGAGATGCTGACAGCTCAGTGAAGATAAGAAGCAAAATAACATTAAAAACAGATTCATGAAACACAAATACAGAAGGACCCAAGAATAGCTACAGTCCAGCAGGAAAATGATTTCAAAGACATCAAAAGGAGATCTTTAAACAAAAGCAGTACTGTCACAACAACAATGTGAAATGAACCTTCTCAGCTCTGACACTGCACATCAACCCCACACCTTTGAAAAGATGCAATATTCACACTCACACAAATTACATCGGGCAGCTAAAATACAGCATCAAAAAGTACCACTGAATAATGAAGAAAGGATGCATGGAAAGAATAAACACTCACAGTTTATCTGATCATGACGGTTACAGTCAATTTCGTGCTATCACCAGCTGGTAATTGGTAAATGGATGTCTGAATTGACTCAAACTTCAGGGCAGCATGAAAACATCACCAGAAATTTCATTAGGGAATGCAGTTTCTTTCCCTGCTTCTAGAAGTAAACAGCTTTTCTCAGCCTTTCAGAGATTTTAGTCCTAACCTGATCTTCTCAGGACTCAGAAAAAGCTTGCTGTTTCTGAAGAAGGGTTAGCAAATAAATGTCTCTCCTTGTCAGAGACTGGATATACCACCAGAAGATTTAAACCCAAGCTTGTGACAGAGATTTGAGTTGAAGAAAACCCTTCTCCTTCATGTCTTGGAAAGAAACAGGCAGTGCCATGGAGTCGTTCCTCTGACCTATTTCAGACCTGTGTGAATTGCACTCAGCACACTCCTCCCTCCTTGGATTACAGAGACCCAACACTGATAAGCCCAGGTTCAGGTATCTGAGAATCCTAAAGTGGAACAGATGAACTCTGTCCTAAAACATCATGTCAGGATTATAACCCTGTTTGCTCAGAACAAAACAGTGAGTTACCTGAATATCCACTGAGGAATCAGGAATCTCAAATGTGATGAATGCCTTCCCTCACAGAAGAGCTGACATTTTCATGAGGAGGAAAAATTATAAAGTAAATGTTTCATAATACTCCCTGCTTCCAGGAGGATTTGCTCACATCTAGCTCCACTCTGCTGCCCTTCACAGAGCTGAAAAACCCAACAGAATGGTCAACAAGACCAAGAAACTGAGAGATCTGGAGCAAGAGATGCTCATATTGAGCACTTGTGCCAGGCTGCCATATGTGTTTGCCTTCCTAGTCAGCACTCACCATTCCCATGATGGTATCAGAGATCATCTGGGTTGAAGAAAATTAGTATCTGTTGTTAATTACCACAGTGGAGGCCTGGTAGAGTGCTGAGTGCATCTCTGGCAGTACACAGTATTGATCAAAACACTAGATTTATTGGAGCTCACAAAAACAAAATAGCACTTTGACCAAACTCCTGAGAGGATTCAAATGAAAAGAAAACTCGTTTAAAAAAATAAAACAAAAAAAAGAAGTTGAGAAATCCTGAAAGCACTTGCCTGTAGTCCAAAAGGAAAGGAAAATCCCGACCAGAGCCAATCATAGTAGAAGTTCAGCTTAATCATCATTTGATGTGTAATACTTTTATTAGCATCATTTGGAAAAGAACAATGTCAGATTGGGGACAGAAATAATTTATTTTCCTCATTTAAAAAAAAAATATGCCTTTCACGAAAACGTGTTTTATCAAAACTGGTTTTGGATTAAGCTATTCTGGCTGAGAAAATGCTGAGCAGCCCCCCATGAATCCTTCCTTTAAACAAAAAGCAAAATCAAAACAAAAAACTGAAATCAAACCCAAAAGACCCAACCGACCAACCAAAAAACAACAAAAAAATATTAGTACTTAATTTGGGGTGTCTGGTTAGAGTAACAGCTACCTTCAGAAGCTACAGACCATTCCTCAGATGGGGGAGAAATCCCTAACAAGGAACAGCAACCCCCAGGTCAGAAAGTATCTGAATGGTCTCAGGGAGCTGCTGGTCTGCCTGACCTGATTCCTGGAACAGGCAAAAAGTGGCTGCAGAGGCAGCTCCTCTTCCATGTAATTTATTATTCAAGTGTAAAAGTTTAATGTACCTATTTGAACAATTAAAGTGTGCTCTCTAGAGGAAAGTTTTCTTTTTGTCTCTGAAGACACGATGCCTCATCAATCACTAAGTGCTACAGCCAGGACCCAAACATGCATTTAATAGCAAGTTGCTGGTTGCTCTGTACACACCCAGGAGCAAGAAATAGCTTTATTACTATAATAGACACAATTAAAGAAAGATAAAATCAGGAACCTCACACAAATTTCATTGGGCTTCTGTGACAAATCTGCTCACAGCTGGAAGCCTACTATGTTTAAGGGTGACTGATCTTTAATACAATTTTTATAAGATCTTTGCAGTGCTGCTATAAAAGCCTGTGGCCCAAATCACGATTTAACAAGCAGACCTTCCCTTCAGAAAGAACTGAGCTGGCTGTGCTGCAGTTTACTTCATTTAATGTTTTCAGGTGTTTACAGCTTTGCAGTTTAACTGATGGTTTTACTGAGCTGCTGCCCAGTTACACTCAGCACCAGGAGAGGAAAGGGGAATTTATTTCACTGTTACCTTCAGTTATTAAGACTTTGGAGTACTCATGGCCCAGAGTCTCTAACTCACTGGATGGATTTAAATTACTATTCTGTGAAAGATTTGCTTTCTTGGGCTTTAATTATGAGCATACAGCCTAACCTGTGAAAGAGAAGACAAGGCTTAGCTTTGAAAAGAATGACACCACTAAACTTGTCATCTGCTGATATTAACAGTTTATTTTTCACTGCTCTTCTGCTGCTATGCAAACCACAATGGCAACTGCATCTAGCAGTGTTATTTAACTCTGCTTTACAATTTCATTAAATTGGACCCATTTGAGAAAGCATAGGTTCAAAAGACTGCATCTTCCCAAATACAGAGAATTGTATTCCCTATTCTCAAAAATTACTATTTGTAGCAGAGTTGCCCAAAAGGTCTTTCCCTTTCCACTGAAGTCACATTTTGTCACAGCTAATCTTTTTCATTAAATTAATCATTTTAATGATTAATCATTTAATTTAATCAAAACATCCACGGCAATTTCTTAGCACCAAGACAGAAGAAAACTTCGGCAGAGGAAACAGGGAAAATACCATACAGACTCAAAAGGAAAAAGGAGGATTTTTACTACAGTTTCAAAGCAGTTTCTGCTTGAAGAGGGAGACAGAAGAGCTTTAATGTTCATGCCATGCACACAGCAGGCTGGCTCCAGCTGCCAGGCCTTATTTGTAGCAATACTCCAGAACAAATTGTTCAATTGATAGTTCTCTAAAGCCATCCAGAGAAATGTGAAAGTCGGGGAGGATGGTTCTTCCTTTCTCACATGTTCCCATCAGGAGGAAAGATTCTCAAAGACAAATTAGATGCTAGATACGTCTCTGTAATGACAGCTTTATGAGGTTACACGATGCTAACTCATGCAAAACAGTGAAATGGAAAGACGAAATAAAAAATCCTGTTAACCATGAAAAACTGCAAAAGCTACAAAAAGTCAGGAGTATAAACTGGCCTGTATTGTTACATATGTACAACTTAAACATTTAAATCCTATTCTGACATTAAGGACTGTAACAATGTCTTAAAAACTATGATTTTTTAAAACAAACTGGAGAGTCTTTTTTCATCAGTGTTATCAGACAGACCAAGGTTCACATTTCTTCAGCAACTATAGTAAAAGCACTCTCCTAAAACATAAATCAGAATCATGTAAAAACCAGCATGACAAAGATATGGGGTCTTAGGAAAATAAAACATCCTGTTTGAAATATTTAGCATCACTCCTCTACTCAAAAGATACTGGTTTGATTTATGTTAGTAAATTAAACACTGCCAAAGAACATTCCCAGGTGCTGGAGTGCCATCAACCACACCATTAAACTGCAGCCATGATCCACAGCACCATTTTGGCCATGGCCAGCTGTCAGTGAGCCAAGTCATGGCAGAGCACAGCTCAGGAATCAACACAGGGCAGAGACCAGCCCATAAAGCAGCCCAGACATGGTCACTTCACTGGCACAGCCAGGGCAGCTGAGTAGGATCAGGAAAGTGGAAAGAAGGGCCCCAAAGAAGGGCTTTGAGCACATTCAGTTTACAGGCATTGCTTCAACCACTCAGAACTGACATGGGAAGGAAGATGATTTCAAAATTTCAAAATTAATCTAAGGTTTGATACTGCTCTTTAGGAGAGTCATCCAAGTTCATGAAGTCAAATGGCATTTAGTTTATGTGTTGGAAAGACTAGGCTTTCCAAACAACAGTTCAACTCTTCTGCTACTCCAAAGAATCCTTGGTTACATTCTCATCCATTTCAAGTAGCATCAGCATTGGTTTATCTTCATCACAACTAAACAACTGCAGTTCTTCAGAGAAGTGTTGATTGCAGAGGTTCTTAGAGTACATAATTTCCAGATATTCAGAAATAAAACGTTTATATCCTACTACTTGTGTAATACACAACAATCTATCATGAAAGCTCTCTTCTCCATCCCACAGCAATGGGGAATCCACAGCTTTTTGCTGAAGTGTGAAGGAAGAGTGCAAAAGAGGAGTGAGTTTAACAGTGCAGGGTTGGCTACTGAAGCTTGTCTGCTTTCACTCCCTTAATACTTCAATTTCAGGGTTGTCTACTGAAAATCTGAGCTACTCTGACCAGTGTCTGCATGATAAACTCAGGGTTAGGGAAGGAAATAAGCATAACATAACACAAAACATTCTCCTGGAGTGTATCCTTTAATAATATTCCCCATGAGAGGTCACCAGCTCCTTAAAGCCAGTGAGTTGTGAAGAGCATATCTATGAACTGCATGTTACAAGAAAACAGCCTGTAATCCCCCTATTAATCCTTGGCATCAGGGCACACACAGTGTAATTACAGACTGCAGCAGAATAATTTGAAAACTTAATTCCACAGGGCCATAATTAGATCCTGGCTGTAATCCTTTAATTGCCAATATCATCTAATGCATTACAGACATAGCACACAACCACACGAGCAAATGTGCTGAGAAGTTGTGCAAGAGCCACAGCAAAAGCAACAGCAGAGCCAGAGATGCAGGCTGTTAAACAAGGAACAATTGATAAACATCAGAATATACAACCTAGAAACACCAGGATTTCTACTCTCATTCTGAAGATTTGTTGCATCAGTAGTTGATGTCCAAGAGCACCTGACTAGAAACACAAGTCAGAACTATTGAAAAAAATCTGTCATAAATTGTCACTTGTGTCACTTGACCACCAGAAAAGGGCAGAAATAGATTTCCAGCAATTCTTTGGAAGAAGTTATGAGGACTTACACTGCAGCAGATGCTGACCTAGTCCAAAATGGAATGAAACCACAACAAACCATTCACATCAGCCAGCACACACCCAGCTGTCAGTTCTGTGCTCCTCTGTGGGTCAGGGAGGTACCCACCACCTCAGCAACACATCTTCAATTGTGTTTTAACTCATCCTCATTGCAACTAACCCAACTACACCCTGCACCCAACTGCAGATTACCAGCAGCAACAGAATTACAAGCAATACAGGTTTACATTAAAAATATATTTCTCCTTCATACCACCTGTCAAAGGCAGTGAACAATCTTCCCTTTGTAAAAATGGCTGCAACTCTTGTCATTACCCCACATGGTGCTGGAAAAAACAACTGCACAGCAAACTGCTGAAAAATTGCTTGTGAGGAACAACCTCCCAGTTACACCATTCTGCTCCTTTACTTACTGAGAGGAACACACATAACAAGGCACCACTTCCTTAAGTGCATCATAAACTCAATATATATGGAGGCAATTATTCTCATAAATACTCTCTATTTACTGACTTTTTAAATCCACATCCACTCTTTGTTTCCTGTGTAGAGAAACACCTCCCCTGAGTGGCAGCTCTTTCACTTCCTTGCCTGGATTAAACTGGAAGATGAATTGAAAATGAGGGAGAAATTCCTTCAGGATTTTCCATATATTCATTAATAATACAAGATACCATGGTTGTTGGGAAATAAGTCTTTAATTTTAGAATAGTCTAAGCAATTGGGAAGATGTAACGGGTTCCCAGAATCAGAAGCAAAGCAGCACCCAACCTCAAGGTAAGCCTAAGTAAGAAACAATTACTAATAATATGACTTGGTTATATTCACTAGCTGAACTCAAGAGGACTTAAAGGGAAATAGCACCAGGAAAGCAGGAGGTGACAGGAAAAGCTTGTTTACTTACAGGTACTTACATGAACCCCATGCCTCTCCCCAGTAGGATGTGCTTTTATTGTAACATATTGGTAAAAATATAAAATCTCATTTAAACACCTAGAAGAGTTACCAAATTCTCCTTCTTCTTCGCAATTTCACCTGATGGAAAGTTGAAAAATAATCCAAATGTCCTGATTTACCTTGACCTCTACTTCAGCAATAGCTGAAGGCAGCAGATGGGCTCTCAGGTTCCTCCAGAGCCTTTCACCTGCCCAGCAGGAGAGAGCTGCAAGGCACAAATGCCATTTCTACAAGCAGTGCTTACAGTGGATGAAACCTCCTTCTTGAACAATGTGACAAGCACTGGCACAGCTGAGAAAGCTGCTGAGAGCTCTGTGCTGTGACATGACACCACAGCAGCTGTGTTTGTCCCCAGGCACACAGGAATAGCTGTGCTAGTAGCCCTTACCTTGCACCAGAGAAAGCTGCAGCTCACGGGAGTTACCCTTCCATAAAAACAGGCAGGAAGTTTAACACCGTTTGGCACAGGTTGGCACAGTGAGACCCAAACTGTGGACACACAAGCAGGACCACACAGGTAGTTTATTTAAACAACATCAAGGTAAAAATTCTCAGGTTGTTATGAAGCCAAAGAAGTAGAGCAGCATCCTTCAGCATTTTTCTTGGGTGTAGTGCAGAAAAGTGCAGCAGCCCCTCCTCAGCTGCACTTCCTCCAACAGTGCCCAGAGACCAAAATCAGGGTGGGGTTTTTTATTCTCCAACTTTGAGCCTTTAAGAATTCGACCCAACATCTGTGCATCATATCATAGTATTTTATTAACTGAATGGAAAAGCACTGCCAAAGGATGAATGAACCAACCTCTTTTGGATGCTTACATGCTAGGATGAGATGACTTGTCCTCAGAATGTAATTATGTTACTTTTGAAGCCCAAGTGACCATGTCAGACATCTGCACCTAAGGATTTGTCATTTATGTCAGAGGACACACACTGGGTGCTAAGGTATTGTTGTTTAAGAGTCCCTAGGAAAGGTCAGGAAAAAGCACACAGAAATGAAGTGACCTGCCTGAAGTGATGCAGCATGGGCAAGACTGATATGGCCAGTGGTTGTAATAAATGGAAAAGAATGAAGAATAGTATCAAAATCAATACAGGATCAATATTGCCCAACAGAAATCTTTTCCACTGACTTTGGATCAGGCCCTGGATATTGACAGAGAATCATCAGAGGTGAAACAGCAAGAACAAAAGTGACTACAAAAGCAAGACATGAATACATACCCTTTTGATTCTTGCTTCTATCACGTATCTTTTGCTTGCAGAAAAGAAACCTAAGAAGCTGGAAAGTTATACAAACACTCCCCCCCTTCACTACTTTGTTTTTCTCTACCTTTTGCAAAAATGCTCTTGCTAGAGACAGTGTATGAAAATGAGGTAAGTCGTTTTTTCACAGTTATACCTGAGCTTTCATTTTCTGTAACTATCTGAAGGCACCACACAGCACTTCCTAATATCATGCAACACACTTTCCCATTAGGCTGGAGGCTGTGTATCTCTGCTCAGTATTCCTGATGTTTTTAAATAAGGTTTTTGCTTGTTCCATCTCCAACACTTGTTTGACACAACAGCAATTTTTCCAGATGAGAGAGAACCCAGCAATCATAATGAATGAATTATTTACAGAAAGATCAGTACTCCAGTACACATCAAGACTTCATTAATTGTAGTTAATTGAAAGTGAACATATGCACAGTGCTCTTCAGGTTCATAAAAGCTTCAAGTGTTTTTACATACTACTGGAAAAAAAAGGAAAGGCTCAGAAGATTGATAGCAGGAAACAACACCGTCCAGCTCTAGAGCATTGACTCAAATCAAGTCAAAGTTAATTAATGGTAGAACACAGATCTGCTAATGGCTACAGGGGGGGGCAGGTAATCCCTTTTTCTAATGGGAACACAGATCATAAACCTTCAACAAAGCTAAAAGTCCCAGTTACAGCTATGCAGATCAGGCTGAACTTCCTCCTACAGTTTAGTTTTCCTGTGCTCTGCTTCCATGATGGCCTTCCACCTAAGCCATGCTGATCTAGATCTTTGAAGAGCTTTTTAAAAGACTTTCAAGGAATTCTACAAACCAATTTAAAAAACCCAAACAATAAACCCAAAGAAACAAACAAAGCAGAAGACCCAATTTCGCAAGACTCATTTAAAAAGCAGCAGCAAAGCTCAAGACCAGTTTAGGTCCAGGTTCATTGTTCTATTCATAAACTTGCAGTTCCCACAAACACGGTGAAGCATTCTAATAGATCATTATGTTCAGGAAAACGGGTGGGGTGAAGTTGACTGCAAGGTTAACACTTCAAATCATCTCACAGAAGTGTCCTGTGATCACCAGGGACAAAGCAGGATCACAGCTCCTTGACAACAGCTGTAAGAGCAGCAAACCTTTACCCTCAAAGCTCCAGAAATGCATTATGTTTAGAGAGAGCACTCCTTAGGAAACCATGCTGGTGTGTACGTGCCTGGAACTGGATTAGGAACCTGCTGCTCCTTCTTGTTTACAAGTCTTGGGTTCAATTCCTTTCTCTGTCCAATAGAATTCAAAGCCAAACCAGTTGCTCCTTCTTAGGGCAGCACCCAAAACACAAGGTGAGGGGATCATTTTCAGTATTCATTAACCATTTGCAGGACATCCATAAAATGTAATTGAAATGGCAAGCTTACTGTCCCTGAAGCTCGAATTATCCCAACAGCAGAAAAACAGAAGGGGTAATGAACTCACATTTCCACTGGTCCCCTGACTAATCTCACCTTGGATTTTTTTCAGTCCAATGACTGTTTTAGACTCAAGAGGGTCTATAGTGTGGCAGGTAGTTCAGCCTTCCAAAAATTTGAAGAACAGGAAAATTCAGCTTCAGATCATTCAAACATCCTAAACATTTCTACTGTCTATATTTTTTCAGGAAGAGCAAGCAGGAGCACATTTCCTGGTTTGTTTTCAATGCAAGTCTTGCTCACTTTCTGAAAGCTTTTTATTTTTTCCCCCTCAAGACAAAATGGGTGCCCATGCCTTGTGTCAGAAATTTTAATCAAAAATTACTCGCCTCCTACAAATGTCAAGATGCCTTAATGCCTGCAAGTCACATGTAACTTCTCACACTACTTGCCCAGCATTCCCTATTTTGTAGCACCATGTGAGTGTGCTGGTGCCTCAGCAACCACTTTCTCAGTGCATCAAATGTGTTGAGTCTTCCTCTGAAGCCTGCCTGCAGCCACGCTGTGCTTATGGCTCTGGATTCTGCTGTACAGGCCAAAATCCTAAATTAGCAGCAGTGCACTGACAAACTTGAAATGTAGATTTAAACACAGATAAGCTGATGTGATACTGGAACAAGCTGAAACAGTAAACATTGTAATAGAATATCCATTTCTTTCTTAGTGAGAGGATTGAGCAAATTATGCCTCAATGTTTTTCCTCTGAGTACTGAGCTTGAAGTTGAAAAGCATTGAAAAGCAGGATTGAGTCCAGCAGTCTCATTTTGTTTAATTTCTAATTTATGCTGAAGAAATAATTGCTTGGTCTCAATCCATCCATGCAAGCTAAAATCAAACTGATTTGCCTTATAAAATTCTTACTGGGCTACACAAACTGTACAAAACCTCTGATGATAGAGTTAGGATAAATATCAGCAAGGACTGGGCAAGCAAGATTTCCTACTCTGCTAGATTTAAACCATAGAAGAATAAAAGCTCTGTCCATAACACAAGAACATGTACCCATAACAGAAGAGTTAAGCCCTGGAACAGCCTGCCCAGGTGTTCAGGAGCCTCCATTCACAGAAGCCTGACTGGCCCTGAGCAAACAGAGAGGATTTTGAAGTGAGCCCTGCACTAAACAAGAGTGCAGAATTTCTGGACCAGAAATCTCCAGAGCTCCCTTTACATCCAATGTATGTGATGCCACATAGACTGACATACAAATGCAAAGTCAACCCGATGAGATGAAGTGAGGGAGTAAATCAGGACTACCACAAACATTCATAAAGATGTTAACAGCTTTTATTTCACTGGTGCAAGGCCCGTGTGTCATCCACCACTCACCAACAGCAAAACAAAACATCATCTCCTAAAAAACAGTTTCAGAAATTTCAAAACAAAGGAACAGTGGCTATAATAAACTCCATACAATACTGTAAATCACTTTGTATCATCCAAACATGAACAGATCAGCTTCTATCATACATGGCTTATTTTTTCCCAAAAAAATATACCAGCACTATCCCAATACATGCCGCACACCTGGAAATGCATAACATCACTCCATGACATTGACAGCTGTTCGTGCTTAGAACTAGTCATCAATTCACCCTACCAATATCATAAAATACAAAATTATATGAAAACCTACATTTACAAAGTACTGTCCCAATCCTGCAATCTATTCCATTTGGGTAGGTACCTGTATCCATTTCGACTCCCCTAAAGGCAATGTGGTATTTAGTGCTCCATTGCTAAAGGTTTGATTGCAAACTCAGGGCACAAGTGGGAAAGGTTCAGATCTTTCCACAAGCAGTAAAACACTGCCTTATTCTTCTAGATTCAGCTTCAGTAGTATTTGCACAACCTCCTAAACCAAGACTTACCTATTTTTCAATTACCTCACACTTAGGAAGAAAGAAGGAAAGGCTCTGAGTAGTCAGCAGAGAAATGGCTTGTACTGAAATGACTTGGGGCTGTAAGCTGTGCTTTAGTGCACAATGGTGATCCAAATGCCTCAGAGTTAACCACATCTTGCTTCAGTATTTACAGTATCTGCTGCCTTCCTCTGCACTGCATGAGTTTCTTCACCAGCACAGTACCAGAGATCTTATTTCCATTGGATGAGCATTATGACATGACTCCAAAAACGGGATTATGACGACAAATACTAGGGCCATACTCTTCATAGTCCTTCTTGGTGTGACATACTTGGAAAAACTCTGGCTATAAAAATAAAAAACAAATCCCCCCAAAAGCATAAGAACATAAATAGAAAAAAAAACCAACAAATAAATTACATCTTGGAATTCCTGTAGATTGCAGCTTTACAATATTGTATTTCATTTTGAAATATAATAAAATGAGAAATACTAGGATATGAATACAACTAATAAAGAGAATTTTGGTCATAAGACTGCTTTTAAAAACAGCAGTAAGAAATCCCATTTGGCAGAGAGCAATTGCTCCCATTTTCCTGTATTTGCTTCTCTCTTGCATTTAAGACCATTGACTTGGATTCTATATTCCTGAAGTCCTAACTAATCCCTAGTGCTGGTTTAAAGAATAAAGGCACTATATTGGAACTATCATAGCAAAACTACTTCAGAATTATGTCAACTCATGATATCCTTACTTGAGCAAAGCTCCTACTTGCCCTGTGCAAATTTTACTGAGATAAAAATTGGGTAAGAGTTCCAGAACATGATACAGTTTAGGCTGTCACAATAAAAAAGTTTAAAACTTAGTACTCAGATCAAACTCACTCAGAATTCAACATGCAATAAAAATTAAGAACAACTTTAATGAAGACTTACTGTTGAAGCCAGCATGGAACCTCCAAACCAAACTGCGTAACGCTGCATGTGATGTGTTATCACTTGAACTTCCACTGGTTTGGGCTAAGGACAACAATTCCCATTTAGTTGGTTTTCAAACTTAACATAGTCAGAACCAGACACCTTCAACCCTCCATTCACATCACTACCAGACTTATTACTCAAACATGCTTCCCCTAGGAGAACAAGTCCTAAATCTGTTCATGATAACTATGATGAAGGACACAAAGTTAAATCCCTCTTGCCTACTGCTCACACATCTCCTTGAAGGAAAACCAGAACTGCTCACAGTAATTTTAAGTTTCCTATAAAGAGATGTCATAAACTGCAAGGCTACCAGTGCTTTCAACAACACATGAACAGATACTACTGACTTCACAGTGTATTTTCACCAGTGAGGTGAAAACTTTGAACATGATTTCTGTCACTAGTCATGTAATTAATGTACTTGAAATGCTCACTTACTTTTATCCGACCACCACTGAGCTCCTCACTGAGCCGCAATCTCGCATCCACCACTCTCTTCAAATCCCTTTGCAGTCGTCGTCCAAAGTCCCTGAACATCGTGGACCCTCCTGAGAGGACCACATTCTGTGCAGAAATTAAAGACACATTCTGTAAATCCATCTTCAAGCAAGTTTCCCAACAGCCAGCACTGCAGAGGTGACTATTTAAATCTCAGTGTCATTAGGAAGCTGCCAAGGTAGGTAGAGCACCTTAAGCACCCCCAATTCACAGGAGGTTCATGGCTCCCCTACTTTTCTCCTTTAAATATATTTATGTAAAATGGGTTATTACAAAGGAGGATTCCATTAAACCCATGAGCTAGTACCCTACATATGCAAAGCAGCAGAAATAAGACATTCCATCAAGAAGTTTCTCTGGGGATGTTCACAGCAAGCAGTTTTAGCCCTGACACTAAATAAGGTTCAAGTCTCATATTACATAGCTACAAAATTATCTAGAACTCGATTTTCTTTTTTTAATTTACAGAGTTCTTCAAAAAGGCACCACACCTTCACAGAGAACGGCAGCACAGAGAAAGGTATGATGCCTCTTCCCTTGCCTGTCTGGTATTACTCAGTTTTCAGAGCAGAACCAAATAAATGCCTTTCAGCCTGGACGTGTACTTGGATTCTAAACAGACATTTTAGAATCTCCAATCCCTAATTCTGATAACGTTGCAGCATCCCAGACTAAGGCAGAAGTCAATTCAAAGGTGGGGAATTCAAAACAGGACCCCAAGAACAAAACATTGGTGGCAGCAAAAATGCTATTAATGATCAGAAAAAAACCCCTCAACGTGACAAAACTGCACATGTGCCTTTGCACAGTGCTAAAACCACTCACATGCCTTTGGCACATGTCCACAAGGAACTTGGATCAGGAGTTCATTGTACACAGGTCCAAGGATTATCTCAGTAACAATTTTTGACATTGCAGACCAAGACTGTGCACATAATAAAAGAATCCCTGATCTACTGTTTTCAGCCTGCATGTGGATCTGAAGAGTCAAAGACAGGCATAATAAGTGTTCACACTTGCAGAAGGGTGCAGAAGTACTTGGATTTTAAGCAACAGATAACCAGGGAAATCTTGTTTGTACCTTGTAAAGTGAGAAGAAAGCTGTTTGTTTATTCATGAGAAAAAAATTCCTGCACATCATAAAAACCATTACAGTAGGAAAAACTCATTTCTTCACAGCTTCAGATTATCTACAGTATAAAAGAATGCATAACAAGGCAGATGTGCTTTAAAGAAAAAAAAAGCACTAGTCCCCATAACATTACTGAAACATTTCCAAAAGGAAAAGAGGACAGAGAAGAGGAAAGGAGCCAGAAATCACAGCTGATCCTAAAGTTAAAGCAGGAGGGAGGATTCCCCCTACTCTCCCCATACACAAGAACATCTCTTCCCCTGCATCAAAGTGGTCATCACTGCACTAGGGAAAAGGAAATTGCTAATGGGCAAAAAGAGACAACAACCAACCTGAGTGATGAAATAGCAATTAAAAAGATGCCATCAGAAAATATTACCTGGAGATAATGAAGTTGGCGAAGAATGTGAAAGCAATAATTTTATTCAAAGCAAATTAAACTTCAAGCATACTCCATAAAGTGGACAATGTTATCACTAAAAATAGATTCCAGAAGAAACATAAGAATAATTTTTTTAATACATCCAAGACCAATTCATGTAACTACAGAGTTAGCAGTGTCATTGGGAGGATCTTTCCACCTAATTACCATTCCAGGGTTAGAGGCTAAGTTACATCTTCTTCAAATTACGATTATTCAATTACTTCTACACACTGAAATCAGCTCAACAATAAGACTGCCCAAGGAGAAAAGAAACACCAAGGTACAAATGTTGAAAAGATAAGTCACACCTCATTATCACACATGTGGACCAGCAAGACTAAACAAATTTCTGGATATAAGTAACTAGGTGACACCAACAGCATTTAAAAGATGGTTAATTATACAGTTACAGCTCTCCTGCTCCCTGAACTTCTTGCCACTGCAGACCAAATCCATGCTAACTCTTTAGAAGAAGACTTATCTTACAGCCTTCAGCAAGTTCTCAACTCAGCAGGTCAGGTCAGAAGCCAGGTACTCCTCACCATGCAAGCAGAATCCATATCCACTCCAAACCCCTCAAACACCACACCCACCACTTACAAAGGACATAATAAAGGTGAGAAAATACGGTCAGATTAAAAAAAAAACCAAAAACAAACTCCAGGAAACAACCAAGGGGGTACCACCTACCTCCCTGCACCCTGACCTCTCAAATATCTTCTCTAGAATAAATATGCATAATTCCAATAACTACTTAACAAAAATCATAAAAATAAAGCATGCTAAATACACCTGTGGAGAAAGCTTACTAGTGATGTTTGAGTTTTCAGCCTGCCAGGGAATCCTCTGGCCTCCCAGAAAAAGACATCAGAGAAGTTTGTCTTTAAGTATCTATTTCCAGCTGATTCCTTTAAAGAAGATTTCTTCTGATCTTACTCTGCTCAAACACACTTCAGCTGGTTTAACAGCTCCAAGCAGCCCAAGTGTTTTGCAGCTAACACCAATTATCATAGCTGCTGATGGAAAGAACCTCCAGCTGGTTTTTACCTTTATAGGTAACTGGCTGAACATTTGTTTTGAAAGAGTGTGTTGCCTTGGCAGAGAGGAACTAAACCCTTCCACACACCTGAAAAAGTTAACCACAACAAGCAAATAAACGGAAGCAGGCTATTTCTGGAAGGAGACCAGGGGAATGGATACCAATCACAGAATCATTAAGGGTGGAAAAGACCTCTAAGATCATCAAGATCACCTCAGAAGACCAGCAAAAAATTTCTCCCTTCTCATTTGTACCTTTTGCTTCTCTTATGAGCTCTGTGGTACTGAGTTTCTCATTGTACCATTTCTGGTACTATGCCTGTACAGTGTAATGCTGCAGAGATATGAAATTACCCAACAAAGCAACCCAGCTCCTGCAACAGAAATTTCTGACTAAATCAGGCTTACATAAAAATTCCAAAGAGTGAAACTAGCTCCTGAAGAACTCAGCACTACCAAACACAAGGTGCTGAACTGGCTTGTGCACCTTCACACTGCATCATGGTGTGAGCACACTCTCAGCTGGACACATCAGACTCTGCAGCACCAAACTGAAAAGTATCCCCTGCTTTTCTGGCAAGTAAGAACAACATATCCCATTTTCCCTTCTTTCCAGCTGATACCCTAGATTAACATGACATGACCAGACCACCAGAAACATGTATGATCAATATATGACTGTTAATAAAAATTATTATGGGTAAAACCAGGAAGGTTCATAAGCTGAAGCCAAGCACTTCATTATCAAGTGAATCAATTAAGCTACATGTCTCTGTTAATTTGGTTAAAACGGGGCAATATTTGCCAACACAATATGGAATGTATAAGGATAAATATTGTTCATACCAAATGATAAATATAGCACAAAGAAGTAAATTTATTGTGAAAAACACTATTTTAAAAATACATTTACTTCTAGTAATGAAGAAACCATTTCTTTTTCCTTAAAATAATGAATTTAATGTGCATTTCACATTTCAAGTAATAGCACAAGATTTCAGCATGACTTATGGTGGTGCCATTCAGCAGAAATACACCTCAGACACAAAAGGAACCCAAAAATCCTGCAGATGCACTGAGATATTGTTAAACCAACTAGGAGGAGTAATCTTAGAAATTTATTTACAGCTCTGATAGGAATAAGCAGGGCTTCTCCTCAGTACTCCTGTGCTACACTGACAAGAGTTAATCTCTTGGGGTTCCCATTCTCATACAGCAGGAATGCTGCTCCTTTCCCATGTCCTGTCATGGTGCCAGCAGATGCCATGGCCTGGCAATCTCTCCACCCTTCCCTCAGCCCCAGAGCCTCCCCACTCTGCTGTGGGTCAGTGACAATGAATTTCTGTGATGCTGGAGCTCAGAGCAGCAAAGCCAGTCCAACAGTGCCATCTACCCACCATGCAGTGCAGCTGGAGCTGCTCTCACACCACATGTTTCTATTTACCAGCAACTGAAGTCAAAAGTCATGTCAGGGGGTTTTTACCACCCCCTCAGCTCCTGCACCCCAGACCTCTCCAGTGTTTGAGGATGGGCTCTTGTGAGCTCAGCAGTTTAACTTGCAGAGTTAACACTGACACAACAAGCACAGTGCAAAGTCTTAATTGCAGCAACGAGCTTGACTTTACTATTTCACTAAGTTTGCATTTTGAGAGAGACTAATCTGAGTCCACAACAGCTGCACACCCAGCTAAGAAGTCACCTTCTCTAAGGAAAAGAGCCAATTTGTCAAAATCTTCTCACAGTGTACCTGTGTCTCCATGGAAAACCTGAGTAATTCATCTCAAATAAAACACCATACTTGCCAATATCCCACAGTCCCCTACCTCATGCAAAATTTTCAACTTGAGAAGTTGGCTTGAGAAGTTTGAGGTCAAGGATGTTGTAATTTGATTCAACATGATCTGAATAATGAATATTTAAGCATGTTTGGCTAGGACCTTTCAGAGGTATTTCTGACAGAATTTACCTGGCTTCAGATATCATTTATCTTATACTCTTTCACTTAGATATTTGTGCTAAAAACACAGTAGAGAAAAGCTGACAGAAATCAACTGCTGGGACAGACAGTGACCCTACACTTCTATCCTTTGTACTGGGAGAAGGCAAAGGCCTCAGAACTGTTAATACTGATCTCATTTTAACTCTGGAAGTACCTGGGGAGAGACTCTGGATAAGGAAAAAGAAAGATGAAGTAGAGCCTGGAATAAAAGTGATAGTTTCTAAACCTGTTACTAACAAAAAATACTGTTTATTAGGATAGCAAGCAGTTTTAAAAACTTTTCAAAGCCCTTTGTCCACCTCTGAAGTTGTTATAACTACATTCAGGAGAAGACTTTTTTGACATTAAATGCCAAAAACTCATGTCCTAACTAACAAATGTTAAGACAAGTTTCAGAGCACTTTCAGGTTGAAAAGAGACTTTTAAATACCAACTAGTGCTGAAAACATTCCACACCAGCATCTGCTGTGGCTGTACCACAGGAGCAGATGTTCATCACTGATCCAAGTTGAGTGTGCAGTATTTACACAGAGTTCACTTGTGTGCTCACAGAAACCTGAAAACTGGGAAAGGGTCTCATTTTTGTGCAGACCACAGCCCCCATATTGCTACTGCACTCTCCCTGTAATTTCTCTCCATTTCTGAGATATCAGTTATATTATGTCTTCATGTAATTATGAGGTAAGTACAAAGAAAGGTTGTGGAACAAGGAAAGAGGAAGCAAAGAAATTCTCAAAAAATAGAAGTAGACGAACCATACACCATTCTTCTCAGAGAACACCAAGAGTGATGGAATATCTCACTGAGCCCCACTAATGTAGGATTTTTAGCTGCATGCAGGATGGGCCATTCTTCAGTGGAATTCAACACACAGGAATGACCAACTTAGCCAGGATGCCAAATTGTTTCATCCATGTGGTACGATCCAAAAATTATCTCCTCTGTCAGTTCTCATTTCATTTGAGCACTCATTTTAAATTTCATTTGCTTTCTGAAGCTTTAGGTTTTCAGAAAAAAAAACCCAAACAAAAACCAAAAAAAACCAAACAAAAAACCCCAAAACAAAACCAAAAAACCAAACCACCAAAACCCACCTCATTTCTTCAAATTTCAATGCAAGCCCCCTGGTTTCAAACCCAGACCTATCTTTTTCTGTTTTAGCAGAAAGCAATTAATTCCAAGCAATCCAGATCTCTCAACTCTGTGTTAGAGAATACAAATCAGTTTTTCCAAGCAATCACATTAAGGTGATGTAATCATGGGAATTAGAGAGTGCATTACTGGCAATCATTACACAATTAAAAAAGGCTTCATCACATGTGAAAGGATGTTTGTGCTCAGTATTGAATGGCTGAAGGTGATGGGATCTTGTGGAGGCTCACTTCAGCTGTGGGATGGATTTCTAGGGGTGCATCACCCCCACTCCAGGCCCCAGTGGGATCTGAGAAATGTTCATTAGCCCCCAGCCCTGACAAACTGCATTTGGACTAAGCCCTTCTGCAGCTTAACAGAAACACTGTCTGTTCCCAGAACTCAGAGGTGTTAAGTGTAACCTGTCTTTTAACCAACAGCCTTCAAAACTTTTTTCTTGCCCAAATAACAACTCAAGTGAAATAATATTTCTGTCATTGCACTTTCAAAGAAACTTACCAACTCAAATTGTGGCCAGGATGGAAAAATACTATTATTAAAGCCCATTCTCTACTGGTCCTGTAAACAGCAGTCCAAAGTGAAATCCTTTTGAGCTCTCAATTCCCAGAAAGTAAGGGGCCCATGTGCATGTCTCAAACACCAATACCTAATAACTGTGGAGCCAGCCAAGAACTGCTGGCAATAGCAGAGAAGAATTGCTGGTAGGAACTAGGGAGCACTGGTATTAACACACTGTGAGGAAGAACAGGATTTGGCTGGAGAAGAGGGGCCAGACACACGTAGGACCTTTGTCCATGAGAACAAACCACAACACAGTACAAGGAATGAGAGGGATGAAGTTGGCATGGACTATGGGGTGGGATTACTACCACCAAAAGCCCCCAAAGCCCTCCATCCCATTTCCAGGAAGGCCTGCAAGAACAGACTGCACGTGGTAACTAATTTATATGGAAAGAAGAAACCTGCATTTGGGGCAGAGAAACCTGTCCATAAAAAGGTACCCTGACCCCAAGCCCAGGTGTGTCCCCAGGACCCTGGACATGTCATTGGCTGCACTGATACAGTTAGATGAACACTGAAACCACGACTGGTGCTCTCTTTTTCTCTCTTTCTTTAATTCATCTCTTCCCTCCACCTTACCCCTTTACCCAAAACCTACAGCTGTGTGCTTAGATAGTAGGTCAGAGACTAACAGATCAATTTCCATGCCAAGTGTGTAATTTATCAATCAAACTTTCAGACTCTCTGATTTTTGTCATTTCTTCTGAGCAATGAGCATTTACAAATCTTAGATGCTTTCTTCCCTTTAGACTGGGTTGTCACAGATCTGGCTGAAGAAGTCTTATCAAGGTTCTGCTGCTCCAAACATCAATATAAGGTAAGATAACTGGGCTTGTGAGAGAGATGGTGATCAGCTTAGGAAACAGGGATACCAGCAATAAAGCTCAGAAATACCACAGGACATCAAAAGATGGGTTGTGGAACAATGATTCAAAGGCTACATACCACATAAAACCTGCATTAAGGGTACTGCTAGGTATTTTCTGCAGGAACACTAAGGAAGAATCCAAATACATTTGATGGAAATTCAGCTCCAAGCACAGGGCCTTGGCTGGCCACCACTCAGCACTGCAGGCAAGTGAAACTGCTAAACCTCAGAGAGAAAGTATGAGTGGAATATTTCTGCATCCATACATTATTTCAAATAATGAGAACAAGAGATGCTCGTCCCTTTGAAGTGACCTTGCTTAAACAAGACGACAACCATTACCATTAATAACTCCTGACATCTCTCAGTACATTCATCATGTAATTGTGAAACATTATTTTAATTAAGCAAGCATAATGAAAAACAGGAAAAGGGAAAACAAAGTCTCAATCAGGGGAAAGCCAAGGGAAAGTTATTTGTCTACTGATTATGATGAGACAAAAGTAACTTAGCCTCAGATTTTAAACATCACTTTCTGATCCGTAGCAAACCCTACTCTACCAAAGCAAGGAATCTGTTGCTGAGGAAGCTTTGGTCTTTCAGATGAAAAGCAGAGACCCCAAGCACAACCACACACGAAGGGGTTCCTAAACCCTGCTGCTACCTGAGCTTGAAGTCACTGAAGATATCTACTGCAGAACTGACATATGAGCCTGTTAAGTAGTTCAACTTCCCCTTTTATCCTGCCCCACAGATCTGCTCTGGAGTGCTACATTTCATTCTAGATTACAGAGGGTGTTTACCAGTAAAGGAGAAGAGACTGTAAAATTTTAAGAGTTACAAATTATCCTGAGACATGATTTAGTTGGAACTTAATGCTAATTCTACCAGGTGAGGAACACTACCACCTTTTACATGAGCAGACAAATCTCTGTGTGCTATAGCTTTATGCTGTTATTTCCAAAATTGTATTGCTCCTGCACAAGCAGAAAAAAGGGAACCACGGGATGTGGGATGTGCTGTCAACACGGACAGAGCTTGCCATGGACTATGCATGCCACTTTTCACTCCTTAAAGAATCAGGAACTGAAAGTGCTCTCTGGACTACACCTGGGTTTAAGCAGGTTTAAGTTAGCCTAATTATTATCTCCTAAAATATTTTCAGTTTTCATGTACTTTATAAGTGATGCAGCACTGTCTAACCTGCAGACAACAGGCAGGTACAAGACAAGACCATAAAAAAATATTGGAAACCACTACTTAATAAAGCAGGTGAAGGAGAGTAGTGAGAGGGGTAAGACCCCAGAATAACCCTTAAAATGGGCAAAACCAAAAGTCCTTAATGTACAAGAATTCCCATTACAAATCTAGATACAAACAACATCCCTCTGCCACAGCTCATCAGGGACAATACTTACCTTGGTATCGAGCCTTTACAGAAACTTTTCTTTCAAAACTAAAAAGCAGCAAATATCTAGTGGCCTTCAGAAGTGGCACTTTGTTTAATTTCTATCCAAAGTTCACATTTCTCATTGTGGAGGAAGTGGTAGCCATGATGCTGGTATTTAGTGCTTAAATAAATCACATGAGTCTTGCAGGAGAAAGGCCATACCTTATATAATGGACGCCGGACATCAATGGGACAGTTCTGTATAACTTCATCAACTACATCCGAAATGGATTCCATGAAATCAGGGTTAGCAAACTAAAATGAAACACAACAGGCATTAGGGTTTTCATCCAAAGAACAGAGAAATAAAAAGGCAGAAATAAGACTGTGGAGAGACTTTATAATAGGAGATGAGTAGGACTTTCAAGTCTTGCTCACCACTTATTCTACATTAAAACAAACACTTCTCTACAAGGGAGATGATAATTTCTTTTTCTGCTGAGAAACTGAGAATCTCTTCTTTGGTCATAAATTCACTGTTGACAATTTATGCACTATGCACTTTTATTGCCTGCAAGGTGAGTTTGAGTTCTCCTGCAATATTAAACACGCTGTTGTTACCACTGACTGCGGTCCTGCCTTTCTTTTCAAGGGAGATTAAAAACACCAGTGTGCAAATCAGAGTGTTTCCCTGCAAATCAGAGTGTTTCCCTGCAAAAATATTTTAATGCTACTAAAATATTTCAGTTAAACTCCCACCACAAAGTCAGATTTTTTTTCCCAAGTCCAGGAAGTATCTAATGGTTAAAAAGCATAGTCTAATGTTTTGAGTGAAAACCCCTATCAGTGCAAACATAAACACAGTGCTAATGTAAATTTCTGCATTTATAAAATTAGAGAGTCAAAAGATGCTAATGCTAGAAAACAGTCTAGTGGAAATTTTCCACTTAAAAACAGAAGCTTTAAATAAGAGAACTGGTAATAGCCCATGTTTTTTTCCTTTCAGAGATTAAATTAATTACCAATACATAATAATATATTATACTAGATATATTGAAAGCTTTTGTGCAGAAGTACGTGGGATTTACATTCAAAACAAGATGAGGTATCAACATGGATGAACAAATAACAACAGTCAAACATAACAAGTATACACTGAACTGAGAGAAAATGAGCAAAGGAAGTAGTCTCAGAGCTCAGGAGCCCTAAGACTAATGGGGGAACTCCCGAAGAACTCAAGCTGCCTTCCAGAGTAACAATTAATCATGCAAGAAGCAAAAATATTAAGCCACATAAATCAAAAGGGGAACTGCTGCACACTGAGTTTTCATCGGAATGAACTAGAGCCTGAAAACTCCTGAGCTCTCCACGAAGATATTGATAAAACAGCAAGGAAAAAGGAGTAAGTAGAAATGAGAGGTAGGGTATAACATCATCCCAGAACAGGAACAAGAGAACTAAATATAAAATTGCAGTCTGCCAGCCAATATGATATGGCTGGAGAATGGCAAATAAAATACCTAATTTAAAAAGTAGAGAGATAACCGAGATAGCCACAAACCCCAAGACCTAACTTCAGGAGTATTAAAGACTTCAGAACAAATTCTGTAAACTGAAAATAGGAAAAGATTACAAGACAGCCCTACCAAAGACAGTTTTTACCTAGCTAAGTTGCTGCCCTTTCAAGTGAGGATTTAATGAAACACAACAAGAAGTTCTCTTTGGATGCAGAACACATCATCTGTTACGTTTTTCTTGTCTAGAAAGTCAGTTCAGGTTTGCATGGTTTTGTCAACACAGACTCAAGAAACTACCAGGAAATGAAAAAAATGGCTATTAGTCCTTCATCTGGTTCCTAACAGGTTTTAGAGACCATGGAAAGAGGAACTCTTAAAATTATGTCTGACATGGAATTCAATGCTTCTCTGTTACATCACATTGGTAAACAGCAGGGAAGAAAAACTATTTAGCCCAGAGATTTAATATTGGCAGAAGATCAGATGGCTACAAACGGACCACAGAAGACTAAAGCTGGAATTTAGACAAAAAGGTGGCAGAGAGAATCTTTTTAATATTCTTCCTAGGAGGAGGGTAGAAAAAGGGAAAATTCATCAGTCTTGATGTGGATTCTAATAAAAGTTTTTAACAGTATTCTAGACTATGGGTGCCTGCAAAAGTTCAAGGAATGGAGAGGACCTGACTCCTTCCTCTCACAATATCCTGAAACTCACTTCAACTGAACTACGAAAATCAGACAGATAAAATACAGTAATCTTTCCCAGAATTGTACATACTACTTATGACCACATCAAGATAGATTTCAATAGACTTCCTTCAAGGATACATTTATCACCCATGCCTTACAAATTGACTCAGTATCAAAAGTCTGCACCCAATATTTAGAATATCATCAATGCCATGCTTAGTGTGTCCAAAGGGATTGGAAGCATACAAATACAAAATATAAAGGCAGACTTGCTTAAAGTGATGCTGAAAGAAAGAGGGAAACGCTGTAAAAAAAACTGTGAATTCAAACAATTACTTCTCAAGTTCAGAAAGGAACAGAACAAGGTGTTATAGACCTTAGACTGGAGAAAAAAATACTTTTCTGCTGCTCTGAAGTTACCTGTGAGTGCACCTGGCTGGTGTTCAGGAGCCTCACTGGCCCCTCGCTGCCACGGGATGGCGCCCAGGCACCGGGAATGGCACAACTTAACCCAGCTATTCCCTGCTCTTACCTCGGGATGGAAGAAGATTTCGGGCCCGAGGAACCTCTCGTAGCCAACATCTATAACGAACTTGGTTTTGTTGATGGCGTTGATGCCCGTGTATTGTTTGATCCACTTGCGAGAGTCTCCGTCGTACTTGGCAAATTCCTTCACGATGTCGGGACAGATGTAACAGTATTTCTCCTGTTAACAAACACCCGGCATGGAAAACAGCTGAAATAATTAATGCAGCACTGAATTAAAGTGCAACAAAATCAGAAAAGAAAAAATGAGAGTTTTTACAGATGGAGCTGCCCAAGGGACTTTCTCACCCAAACCACTACTGAAGCCTCAACCCCACAAGGCACGAGGCTCTTTGGCTTCCCAAGGCTCAGCTACATTTGCCTCTCAAAATGAATCACCAAAAGCAGGTCTGTGACAATAAAGAATTTCAAGGGCAAGCTTTCACTGCAAGAGCAGGCCCACACAATCACCCTACTGTTTTGGGTTGTTTTTTTTAAATTCTATTACAAAGCAAATTTTAAACAACTCCGAGCTTTAAATGCTGGTTTAATCTGTGGAACATACTCCAAACAGTCTAGTATGAATATTTTCTTCCTCTTTCTCCTTCCCCCACACTTGATTGGATAAACTACCAGAAGTTGGAGTAATTATACTACACTGCCTACATCTGCATTTTTAAGAGAGCCACTGGCAACTTGCTAGAGCCAAAAAATTAGCTCATGGAGATTTATTATGTATTTATTAGGAGATAAAGAAGAGTGTACCTTTATGGCTTTTGCTGTCTCCAGAGATTGTTCAGGAGGAATTCCTACCTCCCTTTCCCTTAGAAGCTGTTGAATAAAGTAAGTAATATCTCTACCTGCAATAGGAATATGTTTGATGCAACTTCCAATTACATAGCCTTCTGCCTATGTAGGAGGAGAAGAAAAGACATATTTAAGGGAAAAATTACTGTGTAACAGTAATTAACATTCATTTTTGTAATACTCTGATTTTCTATTAAAATTAAAAACTTGGAACTGTAAAATCACTCTAAAAATGTGCACCCCACTGCAAAGTGGGTATAATTTTTATTTAAAGACCTTGATTACCACATATAAACAAATACTGACTATCTAATAGATACACAAGTGATAAACAGTCTTGTACACATTAGTCAGATCCAATGGTTCCTTTAAGGCATCATCATAAGGCAACATAAACAAACTAACTGTGTTCTGTTTGAGAGTGAAAAATTAATAGAAAATAGTATAAAATTAAATTTCTCAGACAAGAAAAAACAAATAGGAACAGAAAACTCAAACAGAAGTAGGATCTTACAATAAGCACAACAAAAATAAGAAATCTACTTGCTGAATTTTTTCAGGATGCATTTACTGAGAACACTGGTATTGTTGCACATTAGTTCTTCCCTTGCTTTTTTTGCACTTTTCAGAGTTTCACACAGTAAATGCTGTTTGTTCTCAGTATTGCCCATATGACAAAATACTGAGATCGTCAAGTTAACATCAAAATGCAAGATGAAGTTAAAGGGAATAAAATTTTCATTTCTAATATATCTGATCATTCAAGGACACAGTATGAGTCAAAAATACACAAAATTCCACCAATGGATGTTAGTATGCACAGGTAACTCTCTATTTTTACCATCCTCATATAACTAAACTGATGAGATTGATTATATATAAAAACAGGTACTTATATAAATTTGTAGCTGTTTCCACATAAGCAGAGTGGAAACAATAAAATAAGTAAGCCATATAAAAAGTACATATTACGAGATACATTAAACAGTCAAAATGCAGGGCGTAAAAAAAGTTAGGACATTTCTTGTAAGCCACTGCTGGCATGCAGGAGACATAAAACCATGAGAATCATTGATATTTAAGAGAACTGAGAACAGTAACAGAAGGCAAGGTTTTACACAGAAATAGCCTTTTAAAAGCAGGACTGATGATTCCTTACTGTGACCTTCCTGTAGTCTGCAAGCTAAATTAACACATAATGACATACATACTTTTGCAAGGAAAGAAGTCCCAAACGACACAAAAAATGTAAAAATAAGGTTTCATTTGAAGCTTACTTAGATTTATAGTAACCAAAGCACTGCTGATTTCCAAGTGCACCCTGCCACTCACCACGGGGATTACGTGGGTCACTCCATCACCGCTGTCGATGACAATTCCAGTCAGAGTCCGCTCCCCAACCTGCCGTGACGTCCAGGAGGCAGCTAAGGCCAGCACTGCCTACAGCACAGGGAGTTCATATTTAGCAGCAGGCAGAGTGTTCTAATTTACACTCTCAAAAAACACTGTTTCTAACATTTTAGACACGTGCCTACGAAAGACCAAAACACTGCAGTTATTTCGTACTTTAGAAGGGCATATTCATTTTGTTCACCTGCACAGCAATGTAAAGTCCTGGGATGTTAAATGATTCAAACATGATTTCTGCAAGGTATTCTCTGTTTTCTGGTGTGTTCAGTGGAGGCTCTGTCTGCAAAAACAAAGAGTTTTGAAAAAGCACCTCAACAGGATCCTGCCTTGATTAGCTTGGTATGGTAATCAAACTTTTAAAATCCTCAGTGCACTCAGAATAAAAAAATTCAAACAGAATTTAAACCGTATTTGAACCTTTTCGAAAGCAACAGCTGACCTGCAGTAGCCTGCATCACAAAATTAACAGAATATAGTTATAATGCAGCTTTAAAGATTAGTTTTCTCCTCCAAACCCAAACCCTGTCATTGCCAGAGAAATTAAACATACAGAGAAAAATCCTCCAGCAGAGCTACTTGTGCTTGGAATGGTATTTGGTTTTCTTCTTACAAAACTATTTCCTTACCAGGCCTCACAAACTCACCATTAAAAAATAGTGATCCTCGGGCTCAGCTCGAAGGTACTTAAAAATAACCTGCTCCATGAACCTCTCCATGAGGTCCCAGTCCTCAACAATTCCATGTCGGATAGGCCACTGCAACAGCAAAACCTGTCAGCACTGGATCATGCAAGGACAAATAAACGCACAGCAGGAACAGTCTGACACCTCATCTCACAGCTATCTTATCAAACCCTCCATCCTGACTTGAATTCAGAGGCACAGTTCAAAGTTACCTCCTGCTCCCAGGTATTTCCAAGCCCAATTCTACCATGCAGGACTAGCAGCCAGAATCCAGACTCTGTTCCTGTTACTCTGTTGCACAACTGTGTTTTAACCTCTTTTTGTATAAATTTTATCACTTAAAAAGTTGAGAATCATACTTGGCTTCAATATGCCTTTCCATATTATAAAAATAAATAAAAACCATATAGGCTATATATTTTTCAACGAAAATTTCTGGCAGGAATGATGTTTACATTTTGTTCAATGTTAAGAACACAGCTGACATTTAAGTAACACAGAAGGATGTATAAAATATGATTTTTTTCCACATAGTTCATAAGCCAGTAACACTTTGTAAGTACAAGAAGTCCTTTACTAGGGTATGGAAAATATGATTCACAGAAAAGCTGGATTGAAGACAGCCCTTCACAAAACAATTGTGACATTCCCTGAAGCAAAAGTATCCAACACATTTCCTAGTTCGTATGCCATGTTAAAAGGGTACACTTTAGCAAGAATTTAAATATTCAGTGTATATGACTATTTTAATAGCTCAGAATTTTGAAAACTGAACAGCTGCACTGTATCAATGAATATTTACACAAACACCAACCACACAAGACAGCACTAGTAAAACAGATATCTAAAAAAGGGTAAAGCCATGAACCAAATCATGCAGTTTTTAAAAAGCAATAAAAATACTTTACAAAATAAGCAAACGTGTTTTGAATGGCTACCCAGAAGTCCTAGAACATTTCATCATAAAAATGTGAGACTTAGGAAAGGCTGTCTAGGTCTCCTGAATGCTCACCTTTGTAGCATAGGTAGGTTTATCTATGGCTTCATCTCCTATGAAAAAGTCCAGATCATCAACACCTTTCATTACCCTCCTCTGAGCCTGGTCCCCCACTTTGGCTGACTCTCGGATTGCAATACCTTAAAATAGACCCAAAAAACAAATCAAAACAAAATTGAAACAGCTAAATACCAAGTGATGAATATTTATTTACTGAAGGATTCTTTTCCAGAAATAAAAATTGGGATATAAAAAGTAGAAATCATGTAAGTGATCTACTGACAAGCCAATAGAGCTGAGTCATTCTCAGTGCATCCTGCAGGATTCTGGTCACCCATCCCTCATTATTGCACATAATAATTCACAGAAAATACTGAAAATGCGTTTTGTTACAGACTACAGCAGTCACTAATCCTGTACGAGTGCAGCATTCCAGTAAGCAACACGATTTTCTGAGTTTTAACACTAGAATAAAGAGGAAAAGCACCAGAGAAGAAGACAAACTGTGTATTCAAAAATAAGCATTGGAGTCATTATCCTGGTTGGTGAGAAAGAGGAAAGAGGGAGGGGAGAAATCAATTTGCAGTGCTACAGAGAAATCTTTGGAGACACTTATGCTTCCCATTAGCAGCCTGCAACTATCACTAAAATTATTAGATGATGGCTGCTGTAGGCAAGAAGATGAGACAGCAAAAATCAAATCTGGGGCAAGCTAAAAATAAATATGGAATGAAGTACTGCTAAAACGTAACCTTATTTATATAGTTTTCTTTTAATAGGTCATAATCAGGATCTAAATAACATACAGCAGAAAATGCAGAGTAAGCAGGCATCATCCACAAACACACCAAATACTACTAGCACCAAAAAAATTACTCACAGACAAACGATTCTTTTGGAAATATATCTACCCCCCATCAGGTTTATAGCTGTATAAAACAGGATTTATAGCAAATTCACAGGAAATCCCAGCTATCCCACTTCTTTAAAGTAAGACATTTAAATCTTTACCAGTGGTTTAGGTTTCAAATCTTACAATACTTAAAACAGTGAGACTGTATGCAGTACTGCAGCTACACCTGGTGAAGAACGTGTCCCCTTCACTTCTTTGGCCACCAATTACCTTTATAATTTCCTTATCTTTATACTTCCTACCATGACTAGCTACAAGGTGGTCTAGGTGCATTAGTAAGTAGTTAATTGGCAAAGTTTACAAAAACTCAAAAGCAGTGTTTAACATAAATGGAGGTAGCAGATGACATTATAAATACATAGTCAGTGCTACTATTTATAAATAAATATATACAGCATTTCAGAGAAACTAGTAAGATATCAATTCAAATCAAGAACACCAGAAAAGTGTAACATTTTAAACAACTTTAATACATAAAAAAATTAAAGAGTAAATCTGTTCAACAAAAGCATGTTAAACGTGCAAGAACATTTTAATTGGTAAACACACACCCAAAAGGAACATTTTCTAATAAGAACAACTTTTTTGAATATTAAACTGTCTACAGTCCCAGACAATGTAAATAAGGCAGACACCACCTGCACTTTAGTGCTTAATTTGATTGGGAGCCTTCCCCAGATTATCCAGGCTGTAACCATGGTGTCAGGTAGACAGGAGGTAAATTGCATTCTGTCTACTCAAGAGTCCTGGCAAAAAAATAATGGAGATAAAAAGGAAATTGGATTGGAGTTCTCTTCATCTTTGTCATAGCAACCAAGAGCTGGTTTAATGAGCAACAGTCCTAGCTAACTGCAAACAAGGAGCTCTGTTTAGCTACACTCCAGCCAAGGATGCTAACACGATGAATATCACTTCCCAGATGGACACGGGACGGTGACGGCTGAGCTGGGAGCTGGAAGCACGTCATTTCATCCTGAAAGTGCTCAGTGACAGCAGTGTATATTACAATTTGAAACAAAATCAACTCACATGATGGGATAATGAACTGAGGTTCTGTATTTCCTGCATAGCCAAGCTTTGTATACCTAGGAAAAAAAACAAAAAAATCATCGGGTCATTAGATGCACTTAGATGCGAAAACATGAAGAAAAAAATACTTTAAATTCACTCCACTCCTTAAAAGTAAAGGTGAAGCATGTATCACATGCCATGACAACATTTTCTGGGTTTTGCTTTCAAGTATCATCCTGCTGAAAAGAAAACTCAAAGTGGTAAATATTTTACATGTTAATTTATTTTTCAACTTCAGCTCACGGATTTTTCTAGTGTTATTCAGAACTATCGAGTATGAGAACTCAACTCTTACTTTTTCCATCTTGTTGACCAGCTATGACAAAGGATAGGCAGGTCACACTGCACCTTTAGGTAAAAATTAGGGCTGTGCAGATTTTACCCTTCAGTTACCATGACCAAAGAGAGCCTTAGACTTTACATATTTGTTTAATATTCTCAAATAGAGGGGAATAAAAGAAATAATACAGTGTCACAAGTATCAACCACAGCTGAGAACTCTTGTTACAATCCTGATACAACTCCTTTTCAGGCCTTGAACAAACCACTCACTTTGTCACAGGTATAGTATCTGTGTGTGATAAAAGACAAATACTACACCAAAGCAAGCCTGCACTGATTAAATGCTTTAGAAATGGGCAGCAGATGGTACAAAGCATCAATCATTTCTTTCAATATACATATAATAACTCTTTTAATAAGGAAAGGATCAAGAAAAAAAAGAAGGGGAAGAAAAACAAAGTAATTTTAACATAAAACTTAAAAATTTCTACAGATGCTAGTGGCTTCAAGCTACTCCAGGTCTTTAGCAACTAGAAATAATTAACATCCCAGACTATGAAAAACAGCTCTATTTCCTAGGGGGAAAAAAAAAAAAAAAAAGAAAAAACCCCACAATAACAAAACCCACATCAGAAACTGTTAAAAGAAAAACCAACCCAACCAAATTGATTGAATGCTTGCAGAGACGGATGTCATTCTTGAATATTGCCATTAGCTTGAAACAGAAGTACAACAGCAGCATGATTTGAGGGAATCAGCATTGTTCACATCATTTTTACACAACAAACCTAAAGCCACGACGTTCTTAAATGAGACCAATCCCAGCCTAGGTCCTAAAGTGAATTTAAAGTCTTTATCTGCATCCTAATATTTGCAAACAATATCACTCCATGGCCAAAGCACAGGCTTTGCATCTTCATTAGCAGCTTGAAAAGTAGACTCCCCTTGACAGAGTATTTAGTATAAAAATACTCATTAAAATCACAGTTTTCTTAGATAAAGGAATTAATCTAAACTGAATTATCAATGACCTTGGAACTTAAATATTTATATTTCAACTTCTCTTCAAAGCTATAGCTTTAATAGACTTCAAACAATAGTTAAAAAGCCATTCCCCCCAAGGCTAAAAAGACAAGGACTATATTTTGGAGGCAAGGGTTTGTTGGGTTTTTAATCATCATTATAGACATATGCTTTCAGTCTAATCCAAATTGTTTATGCACACTTGCTGTGGCTCTCAGAAAAACATAATCAGGATGTTAAATTAGACTGACTGTAAAGAAGGACATTACTAGTAAAAATCCTTTTTATGATTATTATTGCATAGATTCTTCACATTTCAGAATGAGGCCTACCTAGGGAATATTGTTAAAACATAACAAGCAACAACAGGAGTTCCACTGGGATTTAAGACCAGTACAGGCCACTTCCTCTTATTTCTCTCTCTGAAATGAATCATGACTAAACGAACATAATGAAAACCAAGGGGAACACGTTTTTGTTTAAAAGACCTACTTTCAAGACTTAGAAATTACAATTAGGCAGAAACATAATGAAAAAAACCCTTCAAGCTTCAGAGACAAAACCCAAAGACAGTATCTACATACATGTAAATATATACATATAATTTTCACACAGTTTTTATATATCGGAGTGCATGAATAAATTAAAAGCTTCCTGCAGTCTAACCAGAACTCATTTCTTAAACTAAAGTCTGGCCAAGAGGTGAGTTTAGTTTGCCATCTTTTCCCCCTCAACACACATGCTAAAGTCACTCCCACTCACAGTATTAAAAAAAGAAAACATCTAAAAGTCAATTTGGGCTACCAGTCTGCAAGAGCTTTACCTTCTCTCTCCAGAGTGGATCAGATCCCCCTACGAGAGTAACTCATAAAGTTACCAAACCCCTACAGCTCAGTATTTTACAGATGGGTTAATTCACCTAGTGAAAAAACTACCAAATAAGTTTATTTCTCAGCATAATGAAAAAAAAAATCTTCAAAGAATTCATCTCACAGAAGGTAACATATGGAAAGATTTATTTTGCAAGCCATGAATCCATGTAAGATTATCACTAAAACTAAGAGAACAACTAAATTCTCATCTCAGTGGTTAAGCAAATAAGCAGAAAAACAAAATCTGTTAAAAAAGAAATCTACTTAGGATGAAACAAGACATACTGGAACAAGCAGCCACATTTCAGGTATTTTTGACAAAACCAAATGGAAGGGAAACTCCAAGTTCTCCCAAGATCATTCAGGAAGAGAAGGAAAACATATTATGCAGGAGTGCTGCTCTTTGCTGTCCAGGAGCCTCAGGACATGGCAGACTTGGTTCCAGATCTCTGTTCTGCCCAGCAGGACCCAAACCCATTCTACCTCTCAAGGGTACATTGAAGTGTTTGGGTGACCCATTTCCAGGACCTCCTACAGAAAATACTCCCTTTACGTCATGCTATTTAAATATTCACTGACCAGAAAGGCTCTGCACTTAAAACAGTTACAGAAGTTACCTGGTCTCCAGCCCCTTCTCCAATGAATATTTAAGCATCTAAAACACGGTTTTCTTTCTCCTGGGTTACAGCCTAGCAGACTAATGGTAATGCAACATCTTGTGATCTGTAAAATTACAGAGACAGCTGTAGCAGAATGTGTAGATAATCAGTATTCCAACTTAATTTCATTAAAAGCAGCAATTTGTTGCCAGTTAGATAGGAACCTACTGGAAACTGGCCAAAATATAGGATACTGCACTAAAAATTAGCAGAAAACTGATCCAATAGACTAAGGCTATTTCATGCAAGGAGATTTGGAGGACTACTCATTCTTTTTAAATCTCTGGAAATTACATATTGTTGAAACAAGCAATTTCTAAAAATAGTGTGGCTCTCTTTCATACTGTTTTGACCAGGTGACGAGTTTGTACATAAGCCAGTTTCACAAACTTTTGCATGAGGATTGGTCACCCTAACACTGTTCTCTTCTGAAGTCCCAACAACATGGAAAGATGGAAAAACTCACATCAAGAATTGACTCCAAAGATATACAAATGGACTGCACTTGGAAGCAGATGCTGCACCCTTAATCACTTTAGAGAGAAGATATGTTTTGGAAAATTCTTCCCAAAGCATGAGAACAAATCAAAAACTCAAGCAGTTGCTTCATCCATCTGAAAACACAAGACATCCAATTTTTTTGTCTGTGCAAGTATGCAAAAGAGCAATGCCCAAATGCAACTATTTTAGCATTTGGACACTCCCTATTGCTTTTTTGGTCCTCATCTTTAAAACAATGTGTTACATTCACACAAAAAAACCTCTGAAAAGATAAATATGATGTGATTAAAAACAGCAGAATGCTTTGAGAAAGTCCTGTAAACAAACAAATAGCCTCTGTAAATAGAACACTTTCTCTGACAGCTAAGAGGCTGAATAACCAGGCAATGCTGCCAGAACACCTGTGATGCCAGGCTGCCACAGCAGACTCTATTATCATTATTACAAGAATGTCTGAGGAACTTGCAACACGAGTTCCTAATGAAGACTGGGAAAAGCACTTTTGAAATCAAGGAATGGCAATGAAGAAGTCATGAAGGAGAAAATACCAAATAGAAAAAAAATCTATTTTGTCTGCACAATTTACCCAAGAGCACCAGCATCGACTATAACAATAAAGAGTTCAGTAGAGCCATTGGGTTTCTTGAGGAAGTCTAGCACTTTGCAGGACTGAAGCCTGTGATTATAAACAACAACTAATTAACTCAAGCTCCTTAGACCCAGAACAACAATTACAATGCCTGTTCACATGCCTCACGTGAGAAGAGCAGAGGTAATACTTGGCTAAAGCAATTCACTAGGAATCAGAAATACAGTAAGAGAGGGGAAACATAGCATGTTCTGAGGCTCCAGCTACCTTTAATAGCAACATCATCAAAAAACACATTAAGCTTCAAGTTTTAAGACCTAGTCCAGCTCACCTCTCCCAGAAATCAAGTATTTACCTCTAAACTCATCTGCAAGACTTTGCCAAAGTGCTTTTTCTTTACTAAAAAGGAATGGCTTCAGTAAAATACACCCAAACCAGAAGCACTCCTCAGTGTCTGCAAATAGACTAAAGAGAGATATTTTAAGATATCTTTGTTTTGCCCACCCACCTACTACTGTTCTGATGTCCCACAGTTAAATGCCAATTAATAAAACTTGTTATGAAGTTTAAAGCTATTTAAAACAGCAACACAAAAAGGCCTGGTAGTCCTAAGGAACTAAAAATAGCATGCCCTTCTCCACAAAGAGTGACAGCAATGTGTAAACTGATCACGAGGAGAACCTCATGCAGAGAAAATCAAGATGTAGTGCATCAAAATTGCACTACGTCAAGTCATTTGCAAATACTCATGGAAAAGATTATAGCAAATTATTAACTATTTCTGCAAGATTTGTGAATAAATAGTGAACAGTTTATGGATAAGGAAATTCAAGTCATCTATATCCAACAGACTAAAAGAACTTTATCCTGTCCTGCTATAAAAATGTGTTTCTCACTGAAGGTCTGTAATTATTTTTTATATACCTGTTCTTTTTTTTGAGAAATTCTGGCGTTTTACAGGACTGAGGCATGTGGCTGCAAGTAACAGTAATTTAACCAGCCTCCTTATGCACAAAACAACAACAAAACCATTCTTTTAACGAACTTCTTAAAACCCTTTACATGAAAAAAGATGGATTAGTGGCTGGACAGAACACCTCATTCATGACCAGAGATTTAAGTAGAAAAGTGTATTTTATATACAGAGTGCATGTCTGCATACACCTTTCCCTTCCTGCTATGCTCTTCCAAATTTTTCATCTGAAAGCCCTTTCATGAATAATTTGAATGAATTGTTTGAAGCTTGTAACCCGAAGTAGATTCATTCTAACAATGAGAAGGTTTTCAGCCCACACAGAGGAAAATTCCAGAGACTGCGTATCAATGAGTCAAGCTATTTCTTCTGGCTGCTTTTGTTCAGACTCATACCATCCTGAATTCTGCAAAATAATTTATTTCATATTCAGTAGTCTCTTTGCAGAAAAGTCGTCCATTTTTGAGTGCCCTACAGCAAAGTCAAGCACAAGTCCCACCAGCAGAGATATCATGTTGTCTCCTGTGAATCAACATCACTTGGAGGCATTGGAAAATAAATGTGCATCATTTGGGGACTATCCAGACCCTTCCTGAAACAAAACAATATACATGTCCCTCCCCCACAAAACCCATCAGCTTTACCCATGCAAGCACTAAACAGATCTTAGAAATTCTACTTCAATTAGTTTTTCTTTGAAAAGACATAATAAGCAATGTCCTATCCTTATTTATTTCGTATAACTGTTGGCCAGCAATATCTACTGCTGGTTTAACACTGGAATTACTCCAAAAACTGAAAGCCAAGGGGGTCTCCTGAAAAATGCAGCTTTGGCATTTAATGTATTTTCTGGGTTTAAGAGCTTCTACTGAAGCCTTTCTAAAGGATCCGCCTAGACCTTTCATTTCTCTCAAAACTATCAAGTAGTAATCCTGTAATATTAACAGATCTGTGGATGATCGATACTTACAGTATCTTCAGCAAATATATAGAAAAAACCTGGGAAACTACCAAGAAGCATCTAAAGAGGAAGCAGAATTACACACAAGGTAGAACTTGGTCTCCATTCTACTTCCAAAGTGCCCATCTGTGAACTCCAGTATTCCCCACTAAGGAACAGAGCTGGTTTCTGGTAAGCTAAGGTATAAGCAGAAACAGGCAAAGATTTCTAAAATTTCACAACACTTTTATAAAGACATATTTCAAAATGTGACACACTTTTTCAGGAGAAGGCAATGTGGCACCACAACACTGGAAAGTGCTTCCTGTAGTTACCCAGGGATTGAGGTTTCATCTGGTTGGATTAGTTTGGGGTTTGGTTTTTTAAAGATTGTTCAGCTCAGGAAATTCTAAAGATAACTTTCCAAGTATTAAAGAAATTAAAATAGTGTTGCAAGTTCCCTGCAGAGGAAAGGCTGAATTAATGCAATCAGTGATACCGAGTCTGACAAGTACAGCTACTGCATGAATAGTTACTCATGGACCGGTGCTTCACTTCCTCTCCTCAGAGCTGTCTGTAACTGCTGGGCCAAAGCAAAGGTATTAATTAGCAAAAGCACAGCACAGATTCAGCATTACCTTCACTACAGCTCCCTGTGACATCTCCCCCATAACGCACAGCAGGACTGGATGCTGAATGGATCTTCTCTAGCACAGAGAGGCAGGACAGACCCGCACCTGAAACGCCTCCCAAGCACAACCTCTGCAATTCAGAGTCACTCCTGCCCTCAAAGACTTGAGTTACAAAACTTGTGGTTCGGTTAAGTACGGAATAAATCTCACGCTGATGCGAGAGAGGCGAAGGGATGACCAAGCGCATCACTGGAGCAAGGCAGCGCGCTCCCATCTCAGCCGCAAATGCTAAAATTGGGGCCGGCTGGTTTCAGACGGGGAGAGGAGGCAGGAGCCGCACCGAGAGCGGCCCGGGGCCAGGGGAGCTGTGCCCGCCGGGCTCTGTGGCCGTGCACGGCACCGACAGCGCTGCACCCGCCCGGGGCATCGCCGTGAACCTTCCCGGCTCTCGTCTCTGCACCGCTCTCTGCGGGCTCCCGGCTCCGCTCCCCTTCTGAAACGAGTCCCCTGTTTTAGCACTTGCATCATGAAATACTTCAGAGGACACAGACGAAAACGGGTCCCGAGAGGCGATCAGGGCGCACAGAAACACGCACGGCGGGGACATGGCAGGGCTGCCCCGCTCCGCGCTCCAGCGGGATGGAAGGGCAGGAGGGGGAAAGGGAGGACGAGAGCGATGGGCACCAGCCCGCTGAAGGCCGGAGGGGACAGAAACCCTCAGCAAGCCGAGAGAACACCGGGACACACGGCAGGAGCGCGGCCCCGTGCGAGGAGCGCTCGCCGGCAGCGGGGGACGGCGGAGGGGCGCGGCGCGCAGACATCCCCCCGTCCCCAGCACGGGGACCGGCAGCCGGTCGCCCCTGCCCGCACTCACCCGGTGCCGCCGTCGATCACGCAGGGCGGCAGGCAGCTCGCCATGCTGCGGGGCCGGCAGTGCGGGCCCTACGCCACCATCCGGGCGGCCGCCGGCTCCCCCGGCGCGGGCTCCATGCGGGCGGGCCCGCAGCGGCCGCCGCCAGCGCCGCCCCCCGCGCCTGCGCCACCGCCCGCGCCCGGGCCGCCATGTCGGGTCAGGGCCTCCCGCGGCCGCCGTGAGGGAGAGGCCGGTGCGGAGCTGTGTCTGTGGCGGAGATTCGTGCTCGGGGCTGGGGGATGAACTCGGCACTGCCGAGTCAATGTGGTTGGGAAAAGAGCTCGGACGTCCTCGAGTCCAGCCTACCACCCAGCACGACCACACCATGTCCAGTCTTTCTAAAACATCTCCAGGGATGGTGACTCCACCACCTGCCTGGGTTGCCCTTTCTGAACTGAACTCCTGTTTTCCAAAATAGACATCTCTGTATTATGAACCCTGTGCTCAGCACAAGTCCCAGCTAGCCACTAGACACTGTGAAGAGAATAACCCCAGCTGAAGCCAATACGTTCTCCTCATTACTCTACACCACTGGCATCATGCACAGGTCCCACACTCATTCTCCTGCTTGTGAGAACACTTCTTTTCATCCACGTCAACCAGGGCCCCTGCTACATGGCCTGACATGATGGATTTCATCAGCTTAAAACCTTCTTAAATTAGATACTAAAAAAATTAGGTTGGATATTAGGCAGAGGTTCTTCACCCATAGGGTGGTTGGATGCTGGAACAGGGTCTCCAGGAAAGTTGAGAGCTCAAGAAATGTTTGGAAAACACACTCAGGCATGTGGCTCATGGCGTGGCTCTTGGAGATATCCTGTACAGACCTAGGAGTTGGACTTGATGATTGTTATAAATGAGTTTAATGTTTGGGGTGGAGTTGGGGATAATTGTTAATTGATAACTGTTTGTTTGTTTGTCCTAATTTGTGTCTACCAGGTTGTTGTTTGTTTGTTAATGCTTTATGTTTTTGTAAACTGTAAATGTCCCTAGTTGACTGTCCTTGTCCTTTCCTGGTACCTACCTTGTATCCATGCCCAGCCATAATGCTCCTAGTTGTTTGCCTGTTCCTATACCTATATTTGGTGTCCACGCCCACCTCCCCTATTTCTCCCGGTTCCCATTTAAACGATATGCACCTGCAAGTGCACATGGGACACTATGCAGAGTTAAAAACCCCGAAAACAACGAGCCCAAATAACATCTAGAACTGAGAATAGTGTTCCCAGGTCAGGAAAATAGTGGAAAGAATGTATTTACTACCGGAGCTGTTTTGTCCTGTCGCCATCAACCAACAGCACCCGACCACTGCCCCACACAATCCGGAGGCCGCCAAGTAAGCCCAAAATTTCCTCCCCAGCTCCAATACTGAGAGCGCTCTTCCACAGCCTGTGGCCCTTCTTTGTCGAACTCACCAATCTGTATCTGTAAAGTACTAACCTCACTGCCCCACCCAATCTGGAGCCCGTGAAGTTAGCCCAAAACTTCTCTCCCAGCCTCAATACTGAGAGAGCTCTCCTACAATGATTCCTGTGGGTCCTTTCTAACTCAGGATATTCTGTGATTCTTCCAAGCCACATATGATGGCAAGGGCTACTACAATGCATGTTGCAGGAGGAATAAAAGGCTCACCATCTCTCAGCTGCTGCCCCTCAGAGCAAGACCTGCCTCGGTTCACGTCTCAGTGAAGGTGGGGTTTGCCCCCGGAAAAAACACCAACGTGGAACCAATCACTTGTAAAAACACAAAACGCTGTTTCCTTGGGTGCAGGTGGCTGCGCTACAGCCCACAGATTCACCAGGTCAGCCCAGAATACCTTATCCTGGTACACTTGAGCACTTCAAACAAAAAAAAATAGGCTGCAACAAACATCACCTGCAAAGTTGTTGACATCTAATTTGCATACGGGATAATGATGTGTGACTCAGCCCTGGTCACACTGCGAGTGAGTGCGTGGTGATGCCAGAAATAGCTCCTCCAGATGCCTTGGCCTGAGCATGAACTACAGAGCAAGCGTGTTTCCCAGGAGGAAGGGGCAGTTTCCTATCCCCCAGCTCCATGTTACTTTACCAGCAGCTCGTGCTGACTAAAGGCTGGTGGAAGATAATTAATGAGATGCATCCTCTGGTCCTCATACCCAGTGTTGGTGCGATGGCTATAGACTGTGCATATGTCCTGGGGGGGTTGTTCTGCCGTTTGCCACAAACTGAGCACACTCGCTCAACATATTTGTTCACTCTGTTCCCCTTGGAGATTTTGGAAGATACAGAGCATGATGGAAGGGAGCCCAATTTGCTTGTTGGATGGGCTCCCTTATCGGTGGGTTGGAACAGCGAATGTTCAGACTCTTAATAAGTACCTCCAGAGCTGGGGATTGGAGCGTGATGGAAATTGTCTGCCCCCCCTCGTCTGGCCAGTGAAATCAAACAGCACATGGAAGGCGCTGCTTTAGCATCCAACAGATAAAAGAAAGAATATGCTTTGACTTTCCTGGCCAAAATTTCCCCTCTCCCATGCTGTTGCACAATATGCTGCGCTGGGCTCAGAGAATATCTGCTCGTATGCTATATGGGCACATCACCATAAACTTTCTTATAATTCTAAACTTTCATTTCATTTTATTTTTTTAAGAAGCTGCTAGCTGTTACAGCTGAGGAGAGAGAACACCTCATCTGGAAAGCGGGTATTGCAATAGCTCATGTGCAGCTTACAGGCTTTCTGTAGACATTCAATTTGCACACAGCTGCAGAGGTTTGAAACATTTGTGCCCTGCCGTTCTCTTTTCAAGCTGTTTATAGAGTCCCTTGGGCATTGATTACTACCCGGGTAGCTCTCCCAGCTGTTTGAGTGCTCCCTAACCCACTTCAAGCAGAATCAGCTGAGTTCAAACAATTTAAATAGGAGCCATACATTATAACTGTGTTGATTGTGCCTGAAGTGGGTTAGGGAGCAACTCAAATAAGTTGCTTTGTTAGCAGAAGTGAGGGGAGGGGTAAGGCATAGTAACATCTTGAGCTCCTTCAGATGATGACATCTGTCTGTAGTTTAAATAACATAGAGACAAGTCCATGGAGTACCTGGAACAGAAATTGTGCCATGAAACTGTGATGATATATGCTAGTTGATGGTCTTACAGCAATGGGAAATGTGAAAACATTCATTCATTCTGGTGCTATATTAGAAACCCAATATGTAATGATTATTTAACTGGCAATAACAATAACTAGTTTCTCAGGTAGAAAAGGAATAAGGAGACACCTGATCTAAGATATAGGGAATTATCGATTCTTCCAAATCCATCATCATGTGGTATTTGGAGGATACCCTGACCTCTCCCTCGGAACACAGCCCTTGTAATTTTCATTTCATGCTTTAAGCCCACAGACATCATTATCTCCTTCTGCTCTCAACACTGTATAGGTCACCACAGTTGCTGAGTTTAAGTTGTGCTGGAAGGGAAATGGGCGCCCAAGGAGGTCTCTTGTAGTGCCTGCCACGAGTTACATAATTAGAGCTTTGTTGTCTTATGTTGGTTTTTTCATACCTCTTTTCACTACAGGATCCAAATGCCTTCCAGGAGTGTGTTAAGTGATAATATCTAAAAGATATTATCTAATGAGTGGCTAAATATCTGCCACTCCTTCATTTCAGACTCAAAGGCAGAACTGTGTAGGCAGGAGAGGGTTGGGGGTTTATTTTTTATTTTAGAGGTTTTATCTTAAAGAGTTGATGTTACTGTATGTTTACAACAAAGAAAGTAATCTAAGGGAGTAGAAGGTGGTGTAGCTTTGATAATACTTTACTCCCATGAGAATTTATTCAGCACTTACAGAGCAGATCCCAAGAAACTCAGATAACTTTGAAAATGCACATCTGCACTTAGCTACTAGAAGCCAGTATGTGAGGCGTGCTTGTGATGCTTTGTATTAAAATGAACTGCACATTGTGTTCTAGATCATTTATCTCCAAAGGTAATAGCACCATACACAGCTATATCCCATTGCTGCTTCAGGGAAGGGGTAATGGAAACCCAGCTTTGGTTCCATCTCTAATCTGCCAGGAGGAGACAGGGGTCCTTAAACAAAACAGATGCACAAGATTAGTAGCAGCTCAGAGTCCAAGGCCATCCCCAAATGAATTAGCAGGCTAACCAATAGTGTTTGCAAACGCTCAAAGAAATGAGACTACAGAAAAGGTTTTCTTTGTTTACATAACCTCTCCCCTGCTTGAGATCGGCTTCAGTCAGCTTTTCCTCCTTGCTGAACTGCTCTGTAAAGCACTCTGCTGTCTCACTGGTACTGATAACACCTAAGATCTGCTGAAGGACTGTGCTGCTGGCACCGTAGGTCCTCACATTGCCCAAACAACCTCCCTGCAGCCACATGTTCACGGTAGATTCTAGTTGAAAGGGTGTACATACATCTTATTTAGTGGACACTTTCATAGAGGCCCTGAGAACATTCTCCTGTACTTCTACCTCCTCACAGAGAGGTCACCAATATCTTGAATTGTGTAACTTGAAGATGAGGGCACTGTCACATGTCCCCTGAAGTTTCTGTGCTGTCCAGCCTTCATGCTTCATCCAAAGTATGTTTTGGGGTCTTTTTAAAATTACTTTCAAATCTAAAATTTCAATCATTAGATACATGTCCAGTCAGCATTCTTCCTTTAAACTTTGAATTTTGATGTGAAGAACTGCTATCATATTCAGTGAATTGCTTTTGAGTTAGATAAACTATCCCCTCTGATTTTGTTCATCGTACCAGCCAAAATCAGTGCTGACATCTCAGTCACAAATACATGATTGAATTCCTGCCTTGTTTCCTAACTATCAGAAGCGATGACAACAAAAAAGACTCACTTCAGAAGCTCAGAAAGCAGCAGCAGCACAAAAAACAGGTCTTTAATCCCTTGATCATCATGAACTTGAGACTGGTTTAAGAGCAGCTGTTACACAGTTGTCATCATACAATCACTTAGGAAAGGTCACCAAGTAATGATCGCACACCAGCAATCAGAGTGTTGCTCAATCACTAGAAAGTAAATGGATGAAGAAGCTAAATCTTCCCCTTGGCTGCAAAGCCCCCAAAAAGAGCAGAGTGAACTATTCATACAAAGATGTAAAGCAAACATTAGCTTATTGCATATTTATACCTGTGCACAGCTATTTCTGGGACCATTCTTCAGCAGGGTACTTCAGTCCACCTGCAATTTAAAGTCCATGAGTACTCCCACTGAAAACAACAGAACCATCCATGTCCCTGAAATTCTATGTCCTTTAAATAAGTCTGCAAATCAAGGCCTTTAATTCCTGCCAAACAGACCTTAATATGCTGTGGCAAAAAACTACAAGCTGCTTATGCAAATGGTCTAAAAAAGTACTTGCTGTCTTTAAATTATATCAGGGTCTTATGATACAAGACAAGTTAAAGAGGGTTTGGTTGACAGGGGTCAGAGATGTATTTTGCAGAATAAGTGTCTTATTTCTGAGTGTCTTTCCTAGTTGTGTATCCCACTGTTGTGGGATCTCATGTGTTTCATAGATCCATGGGGGAATATTGCCATTACTGGCACCTGTCTGTTCAAAATAAGTTTTTGTATCCCAGCTAAAAATTTTTCAGTGCTTCTCAGGTTTATAAAACATCTCCTGTGTCTGCTTTTTCTGTGCTAGGGTTGAATAGAATCAGAATCCAATGCTCCTGTTGATATTGTACTCTCAGCCATGATATAATCAACTACTTCATATGTTCCTGTCTCTATAAGCCACTCTAGATTTACTATTGGTGTGTATTTTCTTAAATTTTGCACAGTGACTTCCTACTTCCCTTTCCTGAATGGCCACTGTTAATTTAGATCTACTCAGAAACGTTTTGGATTCTATCTAATCTATTTTCTATTTATACCACATTCATCACCATGGTAGCTGAATGCCTTAGAAAGTGCCTTTGAGGTAGAGGCTATGCAAAGCCTATTTTAAACCACCCTGATTCTTTGTCTTTAAAATTGAATTCTTACAACTTCATCTTACCCCAGCTGAGAAATTGCCCTTTTGCACTTTGCATCTGTAATTTGAAGTCAGTCCAGCACTTGGGACCCAGTGTTAGCTGAGAATATCAGCTGCACCAACTCTCACACCTATGTAAATAATATATTTATATTTTGATAGTTCTCATATTCAAAGATAAATATTATGATATAGAACATTCATAATTAATTAAAGCAGCAGTTCCTTAAATGTGAGCAAAACCAGGAGACTTGCAGTAAATCATGATCACTTTCACCTATGTTAATGTGCTCATCTACCTCAAAATCCAATTATTGACTGTACAGTCTGTCTGCATATTGAGACTTATATCAATTATATACATTGAGGTGTGTATGTATACATAATAATATAACTGTGTCACATGGTTTTAAAACAGAACAATGAATTTTGTTCCATATACTCAGTTCTGTGCACTTTGTGATGCTGCACCATGAAATTTGCAAAAAATTGCAGCTCTAATTTTAAAGAGAGTACATCAGAAGCCATATTTTTACATCAGGGGATTCTACACCTGCACTTCTTAAGAATTCTGACAAACAACAGAAGGTCTAGCCAGTACCTGGGAAAGGTCTGAACTACTCTATCATCCTATCTTGCTTAACAATCCCAGCAATGCACTAATTAATTGTAAATTTAAGGAAGAAACAATAAGTCTGCCTGTATTGAACATGGGAATAGCACAGAGTCAGTTGTATTTGTCAAGTTTTTATGGTAATTGCAGTGTTCACTTTCAGATTCCTCCTTTGGGTTTTCAGTTTGATATTCTTAGGAAAAAAGTTTATATTATCTGATTGTTTCTTCCCTCCCTCCAACACACTTACTGGGCAATTTCAACCAAAGCTGTGACAGGGGTAGAGGCCTGAAAGATTTTCAGGAGTTGTGTAAAGAAGATTGCTGAGAATCTTACAGGGAAAGGCCAATGTCTCCCTCACAGAGAGACTGCAGCATCAGCACAGCTCTATTATTAGACAACAACAAATTAACAAATTAACATGGCAGAGGCAACTTCCCAGGTGCCACTGTCTAAAGGACTGTTTGTTTATTTTGCCTGAAATAGCTACAGAAACCCAGCAGAAAGGCACAGAACACAGCAACACAGTGATGACTTTGTCACTGTTGGAGCATGTATGGCCACCCAAATAAAAAACACCAAGACAGAGATTTAAGTTCATCTTAAATCTTGCAGGGCTAGTCCAGGATGCAAACAATAACCCAGCTCCACATGATATAGAACCACCCCCACTCTGAGAAGTGCATCACCTGTATGTGTGTGCTGAACCTCCTGTCCAATGGTTCCATCCTTAAATAAAATCGCCTGCAAACTGAACTGAGCCTTTGTTACTTTATATTGACAGCTGCACATTTTGTGCACCAAGTGGAATATTTTCTCCTGTTATTGGCTGAGTCATTAAAATACCACTCAGATAATTTTTATGCAATGTAGTTTTTATCAATATCAAACCTGCTCAAGTTTCGTGGTTTGCTAAGTTTCCCATGACGTGCTGTTCATAAAGCGTAGATGTGTTTGTCACAATGATGCCATATGAAACCTCCTCTGAGGCCCAGAAGAACTGATGGTAATAGAGAAGTGATTTCTTCATACAGACCATGAAGCAAACAAGAGATCACAATAATCTGATGAGACGATCTCGACATCCTCCAGCCCAGCCTACCTCTGCAGACATGTCAGTAGACTCGTTTGGACAAGCAGTTTGTTGTTTGTTTTCTTTTAAAATACATCAAATGAGTCGACACATCAACAAAGCAACAACATATTTTTCCAGTTACTAAATGCATTTGTTAATCAGCCAAACCAGAGATACAGTGAAGCCTCTTTGTGACGAAGTCTCTGGTTCTCAAAGTCACCACAGTGCTGTCACACAACACAAACATCGTTTTGATCTAGTCAGGCTTTAAGAAAACATTTATTGTAGCTGAATACAGCTGTTCAAAAATCACAGACATCCAGACTGTATGTGACAGGATCAGCCCCAGAGGCACAAAACAGAGTTTGACCAAGCTTTGCTGCTGGAGTAGGGCACTAGCTGGTGTGAAGCACCATTAAGAGCAATATGCCATTCCTCATTTCCTAAATTCCTGCTATTCAGATCAGCTATCTCTCTGAGTCTGTGTATAACTTTCCTAAGCAGCAGAACTATTTTTAAAAAAGCTTTTGAGGAAAAACTTGCGAATTTTTCAGGTTGCAACAAGTCACGCACCAGAAGGGCTCTGAGGCTGGTACTGGCATACATGGAGGTGGAAACCCAGCCTTCCACAGAGACCAGGGGCTAATTCTCTTCAGCTACATGAAAATCCTGGGATATTCATTGTGCCAATAGTGAAATGGGCTGCCTCATTCTCCAAGGCCTTCCCACAAAAATATTCTCAAAAACTGGAGCTAGACCTTTGCTAACTTAAGCAAATACATCTTTATTGGGCATTTGCATATTAAAATTCCTCAGACTCTCTAACTGGACTTAACTCCCTGCAAGTATTCATCCATTTAGTAGTAAAAATGCTGAGTATGAGGTGTTGTTTTGTCTCTGAGTTCACAGGTCCAACATCCAACACCTGTCACTCACTTCAAAGTGCTCAGACCTGTGGTAATTGTCCATTGATTTATACCTTTTTTTCCTTCTCTATATCAAGCATCATAGAGGTTTATGCAAGCCTCAGCATTCTGAAGTTATATAAGCTCAGTCACTTTCAAAACTTATTATTTCCCTACATAATATATCAAGGGAAATCCATCTTCCCAAAACAGAATTTTCACCTTCTCTTATACGGACAAAGATAATTTTCTCAAATACTTTGTGCTGCTGCTTCTTCCTCAGCTTCTGAATTTCCACTCATACCTCCCTCCATCCAGCTCCACTTGTTTCGAGGCACCAACATATTTATCAACTAGCAGATGAACTAGGCTTTTTCCACAAAGTACAGAATTTTGCTAATGAATAACAAAATGTTTTGATACTACTGCTGTATAGAGCCAACCCCCTGTTCCAAGACTCCTGTATCATGGCATCAGCGTTTGCAAAAACAAAGATTTTCAAGTCTGTGGAAGCCTGGTTTCACACACCACCTTCACATACACCGTAGTGCAACAGGTCTGTTCTGCAACTGGAAATAAAAATACAATTGCAGCACCTGTAAACATATGCAAACCATTCGTAATCTTTGTATCTCAGCTAAGGGCAGCAGTGAGGGCTGGGGGTGATTAACCGAGTGGGTGGCACTGCCATTGATCTCTTCACCCTGCTTGTTGCCCAAGCAAAGTAGATCAAAGTTAAATTAAATGTACTTACCCCCACTACAAGCAGACCCCCAGCTGAGGCAGACATGCACAGCCACTACGCTGTAAATCCTTGCATATCAGATTTCTTCTTGCCTATACTCCCACTCTGAGAAAGGCTTGTAGCAACCCTTCAGAGCAGCTAAGGAAGTACTTCTCTGGGACTTGTGTGGGTGCCATGCCTTTCCTCAGCTGGTTTAGTTTTGTTGTTTGTGGAGAGTTTTTTTGCATACAAAATTGTCATTACAGCATCCCAGGCTATCACGCCATGAGGTTCAAAGTAAGGAAGAGTATCAGCAGATGCAACCAGTGAAGTGAAGATTCAGTACTAATAATCTCAAAGTCTGACAAGAGGAAAGTGGGAATCACACACTGACAAAATAAGCAGATGCAATCAAGCAGCTGCACCCTTTACAATAGAGCAAGTTTTTATCTTATCTATTCTTTGCAGATGCACTATTACTTTTCCACTTAGCCAGGCACTCTGGCTCTCTCAGGAAAGGTATGGAATTGGCCTGAAAAAATAGGAAAGAAAAATGTTCATACTGTTTGAAAAATGTATCTGCTTCACAGTTTTGTAGATGAAATATGAGATTCTAATGTAAGTCAGGAGCTGAGAGTTCCATAGAATGAGGCAATAAAGATTATCCAGCAGTCACAGTCTGCTGGGCACACTGCAGGGACACAGTTACTATCATCACTTTGTGAACCCTTACTTACTTTCTAATGACAATGTCATGGGTCATCTCTGTGCACCATGCCCCAGACACCAGCATTTCTGCTGGGATTTGAATAAAAGTGAAATACGAGGGGCTTGTGCTATACTGACTTCTCTAATACAATTAAGTTTAAAAAAAAGAAAAAAGAATAATAAAAAAAAAAAAGAGGTCTGATGATTGAATAGCCAGGAGGTCAGATCCTCCCCATTTACAGTACCAGCAAATCAGGCAGTTTGAGGAACTCAAAATAGTGATTCTGGCCACTTACTGCAGTACCAAATAACTCCCAGAAGAACTTATTGTATACATATACATGTGTGTGTGTGTACACATCAATATCAACTTTTGTCATCACTTTGGAATAAATCTTACTTGAGGTCTGAAAAAGAAGAAACATAGTGAGCCCTTAAAGGCTGTCTCATAATTTTGCTTTCTGCGAGGCTCCCTGGAAAAAAAGTAAAATAAAACATGATATTAGTATATCCAAGTGAGCCTTACACAGGAGTTCACTGCTGAACACGGGTGGAGATGACAACTCAGTCTCTGCACACTCCCAGGGTGTTAAAAGACCCAGACTCTTCTTTCCCACAGCTCCCACTTCTCCAGCAAGATCTTCCAGCCATCAGAATATAAACTGCTCAGTGCCCTTCCTGTGCATCTCCTATGACAGTGGCTCCCGGAGCTGCAAAGGTGACAACATTCAAAGAGCCAGTGAGAAGCTGAGCATCAATCTGACTTCTTAATTATGAGCAGCTCTGGAAGGCAGGAATCTGGTTCCCACTCTGGGGCTGCTTGTATTTTTCCATTTAAGAGTCCACCTATCATTATCTACCTTCCTAGAGCTCAGTATTCTTGATCTGCAAGGGACAGAGACACCCCTCAGGCAGTTCCAAATCAGGCACCTGGTCTCAGACACATCTTCATCTCATCATCTATCCCAGGAGCTTCTTCCTCAGCCCACAGGCTTCATCATCCCATAGATTCATTACAAACAAAAGGAGAGTTATTGCCTCCAGCACACTGACATGGCCTCTGAGCTATCTGTCTTCACTTGGAATCACTGCCTGATGGCCAGGAATTAGTTTTGAAGCATTATTTCACTTTAACCTAATGCCTGAAGCTACTGGGTATATCAAGTCCTTGGTTGTGTTTTCAAAAGCACTTGTGCAACCTCAGATCCCCAGAGTCACTTTCAAACTGACTCATTGAAAACACTCTACACCCTCCAGTTATCTCCAGAGGACAAGAGGTGAGTAAGACTGAAAAACAAAGGAGGTAAAAGATATATATATATAAATCTATCTGTGTACACAATGATAATATTTAACATCACAAGAAAAATTCATAGAAAGGTATTTTACAAATTACATAAACCATTACGTTTCGGATGAAACAGATGAAAAACTCCTTGATATAAACCAAGGATGTATTTCCTTTTCAGCAGAGGATTCTCTAATGGTCCAGCGGTTTCTCTTATCAGTGCTTTGAACTAAATGGTAGTTCCTCTGTTTGGAGGTGGTGAGGTTCAAACCATGAAGAGCTTCACTAGTTAAAAACTTTTATTTTAAACTGAACTATATGTCAAAGTAGAATATAGATCTTGACTGTCACTTGACAGTTTCTTCCAAATTCCCCTTTGATGCCCAGTTTGGCACCCAGCACTTGTGAGCAGGTTATTTCCTCCCCATCCTTATCAAGCAAACTGCCACAGGGCTGTCTTGCCTCCTTGCAGGTGGCAGGAAGAAGCCATCACAAAAAGGAAATCCTATCATAGCCTGATGAGCATTATTTTGAGCAGCTTTGTCTGCTAAAGGAGTCCCTGCTCCTACGTTGTTCCTCCTTGTACCTCCTAGGTTGCTGCAAATAAATTAGAGCAGGGAGCTGAGCTAGATAACCCCCCACCTCTTCTTTTTCAGCCAGAGTTTTTTTAAGTCAGATTAGCTCTCCCTTTGCACTTCACCACATGCCCAAATGCTTGTGCCAGAGTAGCAGAAGGAGGAGTAAGAGAGTGGGAAGAAGTGGCTGGAAGTAGGAGGAGGTGAGGGAGCAGAAGGGACTTCTTCAGCTCTGAGGCCTGCAGCCTGAAAAAATAACTCCCTCACTGGGATCAAGTACTCCTGGGGTGCCCTTGTGAGGATGGATGTGCTCACTCCCTGAAATGCTCCACTTGATGAATCTTCATGTACTAGCAAATACCTAATTTGCTGTAATGGAGATCTGCCACTGAATGCATCATTCTCCAGTGGGGACATTACCTGGAACAGACAGAGGGTTTCAGGCAACCATTTCCAACATCTCCCTCAGTGTGTTGGCCTTTGGGCTTTTGTGTGTCTCCAGCCTTGTCTTAGGGCACTAAACAGATTCTCACCTAAAGCAATACTGTAAGCAAGGCATTCTGTTGCCTCGGATTTCACACAGCCCACAGTGCAGTCACAGAACCTGCAAGTGGCTGGGTTATATTTAGAATCCCACATTGTCATTACTTCCATCCTTCAAAACGGAGGTGAGGGGAAAATGCAGAACAGAGGCAGATGAGGAATGCACAGCTGGAGAACATCAGCAGGCATTGAAGCCCTGGCTGGGCCTGGTTCACCTCCTGTTTAGCTGAAAGGGGTGGGCAAGCCTGAGAAAAAGAAAATGGGCATTTATTTCTCCTGCTGTGGTCAACACCTGGCTGCCCCTGCAAAGACTGTGCTCTGGTAATCCTCCAAGCATCATTTTCTGTGCCAAGTCACTGCTGCCACTGAGGAATGAGTGGGCAGTGGGAAAGGACACAAGTCAAAGAGCTGCCAGTGAGGAGGGCAGCATGTGGCTGCTACCTGGACTGAAATATCCCACAGGCAAAGCACAGCGAGACAGCACACCCTAAGGACAAAAGGGACTGAAAATAAAAGGTGATAAAATGCAAAACAAAGCAGTGGCACAGTTCATTTACCCATATATAGGTCAATCATGGTCATATATAAGCAGAGATGCTTGTAATTAACAATTTAATTTTTTTTTTTGCTAATTCCCTTGGATGTGAAGTGGGATTTTTTTCCCAAGACAGGATCCCAACAGAAAAAGAGCAATATTGAAGATAAATTTTGAATTCTACCTTCAAAAGATACTTTCCCAATCGCTCCAACTTATCAGCACTGTTTCCTGATCATTCTCCAGGCCCCTCATTTATGTCTGTGTTAAAATATGAGCAGAGTTGCTTCCAAGGCAAGCAAACCAACCTATTTGTGTTCCCTTTCACTGCTCCTAAGGTAACTTTATTTAACTTCTCAGAGGCACCTCATCTCTTGATAGTGTGGAGAACACTTGCTCCTGCAGCTATAATAATGGGTAAAATCAACCAAATCATGCCTTTATTTTTTATCTCCATGCTACCTTTACATTAATTTGTGGAGATTGCTTTAGTGAAAGCTTTGGCTTGTTGGGACTTTGCCAATGCCAAGAGGGAAAAGGGAATAGAGAGAAAGATTCTGGCTATTTTATTTTATTTTTGAAGGAATTATTAGGTTCACTTTAGAAGAGCAGGCAAACACAATAGTCGCTGAAGACTTCACATTATGGGATAAGAAGAGCTTTTTTGGGCTCCCATAACTCTGTTGCTCTCTAAATAATCCTTGTTATCCTTAATTTCAGGAAAAACCCCAGCAATATGAGGAGCTGTCATGTTCATTTAGAAGCTGTGGTGTTAATCTCAGAGCCCTAACCACATCAGCCCCCATTTCCTCTCTGTTGCAAACCAGCCCCATTCTCTCCTAGTCCTTTGCTCTCAGCATCCTCAGTACCAGTCAGACCAGAGATTCCACTTAAGCAATGCACATATTTTGCAGATGTTTCCATGTCCCATTCTCCTACAACTGCATCCTGAGAAGCAGATTTTCCAGTTAACATACACACAGAAAAATCTCTTAGAGAACCAGGACCTTTTTTGATGGCTAAGAGGTGTCAGAAAGCTTGCTGTTATTGCATAGGATCCTTGTAGTAATTTTTAATATTTCAGTTAACTTCTGAAATACCTGTTGGACATAGAGAAGTTCTCAGAAATCCATGGTCATGGGCTGTACAGCTCCCACAAGTCTGCTGCTGCTTCCCAACCTTCCAGGTTGATCATCTCCTTTTTTATTGACCATCTGTTTAATCAATCCAAGCAAGTGCTTGAATGCAGGTCTTTGGGGGAAGCACTGTAACACACCTGTTGCTGTTGTTGCTATATGTGAAATCATTCTTGTTGAAATTCTGCTGCCATCAGAGGATTTATCCAGAAATTGTTTTAGCCTGAGGATCTATTGCAACTCTCTCACAAATGAAAGAATAAAAACTCCCCTGTATTGGGTCAGGCACAAAAAACATTTTGGTTCACCTCCAGATGGTCTGGCAACAAGGTATTTTCTTCTGGACACTTCATTGCGTGCTTCAGAATTCCAGGCTTTGTTTTTGAGACTAAATCTCACAAAGGATAAATTAATATCTGAGATTTAACAGTGCTTTGAGATCTCCCTGCAGCTGTAGTCACTTTTTACCACACTAAATACAGAGGCACAGCCTGGCCTCTCTCACTTCTGGTTTCATGATACCATCTCTGCACCGGGGAATTGAGCACCAAAACTGGGGTACCCTCCTCCCTCTCACCTCCATCTCGTCCCAGCAGGGTTGCAAGGCTGACCTGGTTCAGTGCCAGCACAGCCCAAAGGAGACAGCAAGAACGTGCAGCCAAGAGAGGGTTCACATCTTCCTGGAGCAGCTTGAGTTTATGTTGTTCTAAAGCAATCAGGCAATTGCCACCTTAGCCTGCACATTGAAAATTTTAAATTACTCAGGTGTGGTTTAGTGAAGTGCTTAATGTTTCAGTAGAACACTGCTGCACTGATTAGCACAGATTATGGCAGTGAAAGAGGTGCACATGTTTTCATGATCTACATAAGATGAGAAAGCATGTCAGAAAACCCCATTTGCAGAGGAAGGATGTTGTCATATACTCTTCCCCCCAGAGACTACTGTTACCAAATTGCAGTTCTAACTTTTTTTCTAAATGTTTCTGTAAGAGGAACTCTTTTTGTAACCTATCCCTCAGCAAGTTTGTTATGAACGTGCATCATCAGAAGATTCAAGCCATCACTGCTTACATACATACACAGAACATACAGCTGATGGGAAAAAATGTGATTTATATATTTTCTATATATTTATTTAGAATTATTTATTGAGAATTAATTTTCTGCAGATATACTTGAATGATGCCTTACAAATTTCTGCTGCAGTGAACATTCCTATCAGCACTTTATTGTGAGGGCACGTGGACAAAATTGAGCATTGAAACAGGTATGAACACAAGCAAAGTGAATACATTTAAAAACTAGGGAAATGCTACTTATCCCAAAGTGAATTTTTGCAGCAGTGTCAGAACACAATGAATATAGGAAATCAAAACACAGGATAATATTCCTAGGCCACAACAAGCCATCTAACCTAACAGAATATTAGATGGCTATTTTATTTAACAACCAGTAGGAAGAGGTTTCCCATCCTAGGGGAGTTTCAGTACTTCAAAACCCAAAGAGCAAAATCTTGTACTCTAATTCACCAGTGAGCTGAGCTAACAAGAACAATTTTTAAATCTTTCATTTTAACTATGGCCTCCTTTCATTCTAATATCTTAGTGTATTTAACATTAAGATCAGAAAAAATATTTCATGGGGAAGTTTTCACACTCGAATTGTTAACCTATGATGTCTCAGCAATTTCCATAACACTTCTACCTGGAAATTTTGAAGATGAGATATCCATTCAACTTGTTTTTATTCAGCCAAGAGAGTCCACAAATTTTTTTTGTTTTCTGCCAGACTTCATTCTCTGATAGGAGAACTACAGATTGTTAAACTGTTAACTGACTCAATTCTATGTTGCTCCCATGACCATCTTCCATCGTCATGACAGAAGAACTACAAGCATGTTAAGGTGCAGGATGTTCTGTGCAACTCTCCACATGTGCAACTTCACAGCAGGTACTGCCAGTTGCCTTACACAAGAGACTGTCCGAGGCTGATGTAACATCCACCATGGATAATGCAGCTTTCCACAGTACCAGGAGACTGAAAAGGCTCTGAAAAAACCATTGCAAAGCCATCTTTGATCCGTAGCCATGGTCACAGATGTCCAGTTTGTACAGATTGGAACTTCCGAGAAACTTCCAAGCAAGGAAAACCCGACAGACCCAGGCAGGTCAGAGACAAACTCACCTGAGATTCCTCTAGCTGCTGTGTGGAAACAAGGACTGCAGAATCTCAGAAACAGGAATAAACTGCTGAAGGCCATTTAAACCAACCTCCCACTCAAAGCCAGACTATCACCAACTATAAATCGAACCAGCTGTGGATTTATTTGACTGAATCTTGAAAACCTTCAAGGATCAATATTTCTCAACTCTTCCAAAATATACATTTCAGTGCTGTAGTGTCCTCCTGCTGAAGAAATTCTGCTAATGTCCAGTTTCATTCTCTCAAGATGAAAACTGTGGCCCTTGCCCTCAAATTTCCTCTGAGTTTCAGCATTTCACAATAAGTTTCCAGTTTGTGTTGCTGCATGAGGTTATTCTGCTCCTGGTACCCGGCTTCACACACCTTACTGAATGTCTTAAGGTCCAATCCACAGGTGTTTTCAGTCCCTCTGGACTGAAAATCTGTTGTTCAGGGTGCTAATAATTTCCCTTAGTTTAGCATCACACACAAGTTTTTAGAATTTGCATTCTCACTGAACACAATGAAAATATTGAACACCACCAATCCTGGGGTACAAAACTACTGAGTTTTGGGCTGCTGATAACTGTTCTTCAAACCTCATGGTCCAGTCAGTTTTCAACTGATCTAACAGTCTGTTCATCCAAGCTGTACTTCCTTATCTTCCAGATAAGGATGCTGTAGAAGCCTTACTGAAGAGATAATGTATTACATCCATGCTCTCATCTTTTTAGCCAGACATTTCACCATAAAATGCCACCAATTGGTCAAGAAAAATTAACCATTGGTAAATAAATTCATCCTCACTCTTCCTTGTCATTACCATCTTGTCATTTGTGTGTTTAAGTGGATTTCCCAAAGGATGTGCTCCATGAAGAGCAGACTTGAGCTTCAGGAGTAGTGGCAAGGCCAGCATCACACAACACCCAAATTTATTCACAGATATCGAGATATTGGGATATGACTCTGCTGGAAGCACAGCAGTGCAGGTGTAGTGAGGTTAGCTCAGACCCTACAAACAGTTTACCCACAGTAGAACAGACTTGGTGACTTTACTGAGCAAGCTTTTGTGGGGGCTTGGAGCCAGGGTGAAATCAGAAAACCTGTCTGCAGTGCCAAAGATGGGCAGTCACTGCAGGAAACGTACCCCAGGTCTTTCTGACAGATGGAGCTCACAGGCTGTTCAGGCTCAGCTTTAAGTATCTTTGGGATGAGAGCACTGTCAAATCCCACTTTTAAGACAACAGTCAAAAACAAGGCATTCCCTGAATAGGGTCTGAAGTGAGGTAAAAGTCTGGTGTAGCTTGAGTCTGGTATAGCTTGAACAACAGTTTATAGCCTTCTATAAAAACATACCTTTTTCTATTACTGCTGGCAGCAGATCTGACAGTGTTATCTCTCTACTTATATTTTATGCTTCCTAATTCCAACATATGATGGCACTTCACTTCCTAATATCCATTGACATTCTTTTGATGTATCTTTTGGGCTAGTGCCTAAGCACATTTGCAAATAGTTTAGTGCTCAATTTAAGGCTGAATATATTCCCAGAATTCCTTGGGCAATCAATTATTTATTACTTACAAGTGTTAAGATCAAAAAGAAAAGAAATAGATGTATATTCCATGCTGACAGGAGGTCCATGGGGATTACAGAAAACAGAAACTTTAATGCTAAATTTGTGTAAAAAGGATAAAATGGGGATTCCCTAGTCAGTTAAAAAATAGAAAAGAAAAAAGAAAAAAAAAAGGGAAAGAAATGGCCTGGATTATACAGTTATTTTGCTTGCACATTTCACTTGAAATGTACCATTAGTTCTCTGTACCACACGGGCGAATTGTGGTTTGTTTTCACCAAGAAATACCAGTCAGCTTGAACTCAGTGCCAACTACCCTACTAGAGGATGCCCTTTTAGCAGTGTGCCTAGGGGATCATAAACAGCTAATTAATTAAGATACTGATTCACTCCTATTGACAGGCCTAGGATTTGTGAGAATTCTTCAGCAGGGTCAGAGTGCCTGCATGGATTCTTTGTAAACTCTGGGGCTTGTAAGGGCATCAACACTCAAGCAAAGGGTAAGCCACAGGAGTAGAATTTAGAAAGATCATTCATACTTCGTTGAACAGCACTGTAGAAGGCAGAGGACAAGCACATCTGACTGAGGCAAAATTTGCTTTATTCCCATCAGTGGGGTATGAGCAGAGAGGGAGGTTCACAAGGTCAAACACAAGACCTCTCTCTCCATGGGCTGCAGGTCAGAGCTCAACTACTCAAAGAGAAACTTCATCTGTAGTCCCTGCTGGCTATGAAAGTGGCTTTACAAATCACATGTTCTTCTCTGTAAGCCTTACTTACTTATTGCTAACCTGAAACTGTGCCCGCAGACAAGCCAGAAAATACCCCTGGCTGGGTCACCAATACAAACCCAGTCCAAGCAAGGGGTATCTGGCAATTTTGCAGTGACCAGTGGAGAATCATTCAGGCAGGACAGAAGTGGCTGCAGGGAAAGGACAATGTGGTAATTCCAGCTCAGGAATACAAGCAAAAGGCAAATAAGAAACCTAGATAGAAATACAGATGAATAGCTGCACAGAGCAAGTTTATTTCTGATGTATGGCTGCAAGCTCAAAGGTAAAGCAGAAAATCCAGGAACTGGCCATGAAACTATTCCAGGCCAGGTTGGATTGTGCTCTGAGCAACAGAGGTGGAAGGTTCCCTGCCCATGGCAAGGGACAAGAACTAGATGAGCTTAAAGGTCCCTTCCAACCCAAACCATGTTATGATTCTATGATCACAGATGCCAGAATTAATAAAGACCTGGACTTGCTTTTTCATGCCTAGCAGTCCAGCTACCAGTGGATTAAATTATTTTCTCTTTGTGGGGTGGTTTTTATTTTTTCAATAAAAATTCAGGAAATCTATGCAGCAAATCTATCAGCTTTTCTGAGGTCAGTGAAATTATAACACATTTGCAATTTAGGTTATTTATTTCTCAAATAAACAGATAAATTAGACTACCATAAAGCCCAAATGCATCTAAGGAAAGTGGCAGCTCTCCAGGTAAAAAGAATCGGCCATCTGCTCTAAAAAATAAAAGCAAAAATCTAATAAAACCCAGTGACAGATCACTTCACTCATTGAGAGAAACTTGGAACAGTGAGGCTGAAATCAGCTCCTCAGTGAAACTGGAGGAGTCACACAACAGAGAGGTTGCAACTAATCTGATGGCATTCACTACATGGAGACTCAACACATACTTTAAATCTTAATTCTTACTACCACTACTACTTCTGTTGTTATTATTATTAATCCTTTTTAGGTCTGCTTACAACTTTGAGATGGTCTTTAGTTGATAAACCTTTTGGGGTTTGAGCATTACTACACAAAAGGTAAGACTCAACTCAAAACCTTTCTGTTTTATTTCTGGGAGTGATTCTTTTGTGTAATGACTTTTGGAAGAGTCAACTTTTCACCTCTGGAATGAAGGTATTTAAGAGTCTGGTCATTAATTAGGAAGACAACAATTTACCAAAAGAGTTTAGTTCAACTATATGAACAAACAGTTTTCAAGCTAAAAGATATGTTTGGAGCTGGTCTGTGCTGGAATGTCACCCACACAAATCTTGTGAGGGAACATTTAAGTGACAATACACTGAAAATTATGAAGCTTATTTTGGAGCAAAATCTCTGTGACTGGGAAAAAAAACGTTCAAAGGAGGAAGCATACATTTCAGTTTCTAAATTAGCTATTTCTTAATTAAATATAAAAGTTTGATGTGTTTTTTTGCAACCATCCTCACACAGTGTAACTTTCTTGTCAACATATTGGTTTTCTTCATGCTTTCCCCCTTTTGTTTAAGCTCTTACCTCAGGCCTTGCTGCAGAACAGGGTGTTAGTTCTTTAGACTGCCATCTAAAGTCTAATAATCTAATTCTTGGGACGACCGTAGACCAACTGGCAATTTAAATTTAGGGCTTTGCATCTTAAAAATAAATTAAATGTTTATATTTACAGTAGACTCTCAACAGCCCTGGGCCACCTGAGCTAGTCCTTCATTCTCTAGAACACATCCCAGGCTCCTTGTGTTGGCTGAAATTAACAATAGTGAATGTATGAATAACCAAATATTTTTTTTAAACAATACAATAAAAAATAATTTTGCTCAGGGCTGCAAATCCACTTTAAATACCTTCCTTTCTTGCACTGTCATTTTTCCTTGCAACAATGCAGGTCTTAAACACATGCAGTGGAAAATACAGGATCCCAGTGTGAGAGATGTTCAAAATCAAGATTAGGAAAGAGGAATTTTCTCCAAAATACACATTTCATAAAGACAGAGATGCTCACCCCTAGAGTCTGATCTTTCTGCTATTAGGAAAGTCCTCGTTCCTGCTGTTGAATTGCTACACGAGCAGTGCTGTGGCTCCAGGGGCCCCCTCAGGCTCCCCTCATGCCAAACAAAGGAACACTAATTTTCTGCCTGTAGAAGCAGGTAGAAACAGGTGTGCTGGGGCATGGAGACCCTGGACACTACGAGCTACTTACACCTGCAGTGCTTTAAGGAGGATTCTGCTGTTCAAGAAGGAAGAGTAAGGGGTGGGTAGGATGCTGTACTCCTGGATCACCCACTATCACTCAGAAACGTGACAGAAAATATGAAAGAATGACAAATAAATAAATAAATAAGCTCACCAGAAGCCCAAAAAATAAAGGGTGCAATTAAAATTCTTGCTCTGCTGAAACCAACGGTAAAGAATGTCTCTCCTTACCTATGTTACTGTTTTTCTCCTAAGAAGCAAGGTCAATGAAGAGGTTTAACATGCAGGGAGAAAAATAAACAAACAAAAAAATAAAGATGAACTATGAGAACTAAATAGACAGCTTTGATAAAATATTACAAAATGTGTTAAGATGCCAGCAATGGTGACTGCTGATGTGCAATCTGCCTATCAAGGTGACCAGTGTATTTGATTTACACACTTCTAATCATTATGTACTATTTCAAGCTATTAAATATCCTTAATATCGGGTTGTTGGGTTTTTTTGCTGCTGAGTTCTGTGTTGTTACCCTCTCTCTCAAACAAATATTTGTTGCTTGATTTCCATTGAACTGAGATACTTCATTTTGAATTAGATGGTAATGCCAAAGCTGTGTTCAGCCATGCAGTAGAAGAGCTCCCACAGAACCCTACTGGGACACTCACAATGCTAAGTGATGAGGTAGGAGTGGGCTTCAGTCGACTGGCATTTATCTGTGCTGTATATTTTATGGCTCTAAATTCAAGTAGCAATCACTTTTTAAAAATTAGTGCGACATCTTTAATTAGAGGACAAGAGCAACAAAGAACCTATAATTATTTTTAAAAAAATCATGTGGTTGATGCAGTGAGTGGTGTCTTTGTCATCACAGCAAGTCCACTCTGCTCTTGGGTTAGGTCACCCTCAGTGAGCTTCAAGGGCAATCACTACTAATTAACAAAGCTTTTAAACTCTTCCAGGGAACGTGGCCCAGACCACTGAGGTACTGTAAGAATACTCAGACACACAGCTCTTAAAGTTGTCTGTCCTTTATGTTGACTTCTTCCAAAATACAAAGCAGAAACTTCCTTCAGTACAATGAAACCAAAAGCATTATGGCTGCATTTTTGTGCCCTCCCTACACCCATCCAAGTCTTTCTCACCAGAGAACCATGCTCCTGATAATTTGGCACGTGTATCCATACACAGAAAAAGAAAAGCACAACTCAGGCTGTGCCATGACCATCTCCCTTCTGTATTTTAATGAGCAGAATTAGTACTGGACACCAAAACTAGAGGTTTGAGTTGGGTTAAATCTATCTAATGGCATCCATCTAGAGTTAGTCAAGTGGCAGCAACAGTGTGCTGTGTTTTATAGTGGAGCTATGTATTTTGGGCTGAAAGAAGGTTGAAAGAGTAAACAAACCTAATGCCTTGCATCTGAGGTTAGATTTTCTATTGTGGTACATGCTAGTAGAAACTCTTTTTTATAGACAAACATGATTTCTTTGAAGAAAGAGAGAACTGCACCACCAGTTTCTCCCCCTAACTGTAAGGACGTGCAGTATCACCGATAACCTCGCTAGACCCGAAGGGAGGATATCATTCCTGCTCTTTGATATGCAGATACTGGGAGCTGCTATTCTTATCCTGCTGGTTTTGCATTTAGCCTGTGGAAGGAACAAACAGGTTCTCCTGTGTTTGTGTTCTCCCCGTGCCCATCCTTCTCGCCTGCCCAGGTTGCACAAGCGCAGTGGACGGGCCGTGGTCCGGGAGGAGCAGGTCCTGCTGCTGGCCACGGGCACACGGCTGCTGACGTGACCAAGCCACCGACCATCAGCTCCTGCCTCAGAGCATCGCACCACGCAAGCCCAGGGACTTATTAAAAATACTCTATACCCCTTTTAATTGAAGCCATAATTGATAGCTGGCTTTGGCAAAGAGCAATTTCACAGGCGTCAAGAGTTTAATCCCAGCCACGTGAACGAGCTTCCCTTGAGTCACAGTGTCACCAAGGAGCATCCCCTGAGTCACACCAGCACAGCCACCTGCCCCTTTCCAGCAGGAGCAGAAAACACACACACACACCTATAGAAAGGCAAGTCCTTAAAATAAATTAACAGCTTGTCTCCAGGTGGGGGTCAGGGTCTTCTCTCAGGTAACTCGGGACAGGACGAGAGGACATGGTTGAAAACGGTGCCAGAGGAGGTTTAGGTTGGACACTAGGAAGAATTTATTCACAGAAGGAGCGATCAGACACTGGAATGGGCAGCCCAGGGAGGTGATGGAGTCATCGTCCCTGGAGGTGTTTAAGGAAAGACTGGACGTGGCACTCAGAGCTGTGGTCTGCTTCACATGGTGGTGTTCCGTCATAAATTGTACTCGATGACCCCAGAGCTCTTTTCCAACCTATTTCACCCTTTGATTCTCCCGGCCGCGTCCAAGGAACCCCAAGCCGCTTACTAGGGTCGGACGGGTGAGCGGCCGTGACTGGATCCGGAGGCGAGACTCGAACCTGCGGCTCCGCATCCCGCAGGCTCCACCCCGCGCTGCCGGGGGGCAGAGCCGCGCAGGCGCAGAGGGCGCGGCCGGGCGGGGGCGCTGCGGGGCGGTGGCGGCGGCGGGCGCGGGGCCGCCATGGGTGACGCGTTCGGCGGGGCGGAGTCGGGCACGCAGGTGAGGCGCGGCCCCCGCCCCGCTCCCCTCAGCCCCGGGCCCGGGCACACGGGCGGGGAGGGCCGGGTGAGGCCGCAGCCGGGGGACAAGAGGAGCTCCGAGGCTCCCGCCCCCGCGGGGCAAACCCCGCAGGGCCTCCTGAGGGGGCGGTGCGGGAGGGAGGGAGTTCCGCCCCCCGAGGCTTTCCCGGTGGATTGCCCGCGGATCCGGGAGGGCTGAGGCTCTCCTGGGTCTCTGTTCTGCCTTTGTGTCGGGGTGCGGGTGGGCTCCTGCCGTGGGCGCTTCTTGCAGCACGGGGAGAGAGGTTGGTTCAGGTGTTTGGATAATTCCTTTATAAATGTTATAAATACTCCCTTCGCGGTCCCCTCCCCAGCGTTGGAGGGGATGCCTAAGGAATACCTGTGAGGAAGGTTTCATTTAAAGGTTCGGACTTGATGATCTTAAAGGACTCTTCCAAATTTATGATTCTATAAATTAACATTATGCAAGATGGAATTGCTTTCCTCCTCTTTAGGAGAAAAGAGGTTTGATTTTCAGGATCTTGTTGTGTTGTTTCATTAGTTTAGGGGATTTTTCATTTCTGGATGTTTTATTTGATAGAAACTTCCACTTGCAATCAGCAACTTAATTGCTTGGAGATTTGCGTGTAAGTGTACCAGAATATGCTGAATAGTTTACATAAAACAGAAAAGTGTGATAATATATATTTATTGTTAGAGCCCTATATGGTTTTTAGTGGGACTTGTGCTTTTAAGCCCTTTTGACACTTTAAAGAAAAAAAATAGTACCAGATGTCCACTCTTGGCAAATGGACACGAATTAAGGAGATGAGCTGTGCTCTTTGTCCAAGGGGTAAATGCATTTATTTGTCCACATGAGTGGTGCCAACAGGGAATGCACATGGCATCAACTGCCTGCAATGGATGGATATCCAACCTGGAACAAGGGAGGAGCTGGCAACCAATGGGTTAAGAAAAGTCAATGTATGAATACAGTGTCCAGACAAAAAATAGTAAAAGCACTTGAAACAGAAAACACTTAATTTAAAACAATACTTCTTTAAATAGTCTCATGCATAAAGTCAGATTTTACTGAGTTATACTGAGAGCGCAATATTATGCTTTTATTATTGAATGTGATTAATACAACAAATTAAAACTTCTTGCAAAACACCTTTGGTATATCACAATAAAATAATGATAAATGGCTTGCATATATATGTCTTCATGCCCAAAGTTTACAAAAGCTCAGTCAGAGCGGTTATAGTGGTTGAGAATTAAATTTTGTCTAGTACTCGAGATAGGTTTGTATGTGTAAATAGCCTGTAGGTTAGCTCACAGCCTCTACCAGAGCTGGAGTATTTAATTTGAATTTCTTTAACATTTTAATGAAGTAATCTCTCATTCCTGACAAGGCCTACGCATGTGCTTCCATTGATGCACAGCTCTGTTGAAACTAACAGAGTACGAGCATGTCATGTATTAGTGGGACTGTCCATATGCATATTGTTTATTAAAAGGATAATAAATTATAAAAGGCATAGCTGGAATATTTGAGTCCCATCAGCTTTGTCATTAATGACATTTAACCCAGCTGCTGCTGAACTTTTGCTGTAGAGCTTGTTCTCTACATGTAACTGCACATTTATGCAGTTTCTTGCTGGCATAATTATATTTTCAAAGAACACCTAAGAGTGAGGAGCTACCACTAGTAGGTTGCTAAAGGGTGGTGTTTTGTGTAAAAAAAGATGAAGAGAGGCTTATAGAGGAAGAAATGAGCACCTATACTTTGATTATAGAATCTGAAGTCTCTAATATGGGATTTGAAATTGACTTGGGATTTTTTTTCTAAGATCTTCCCAGTCCAAGGCTCTCTCCAGTGGTGCTTTACTGCTGTGTTCTGTGCATTGTGATAAAGCTTGGGATACCTGACATCCACCCTCCAGATTACCCTTTACATGCTGTAGGTTTCTCCCCCTTCCCATTTTCCAGAAGAACATGTGAGGAGGCAAAATGGGAATGCCTCTTCTGGAACAGAGCCAAGGTGGCTCTTGCTTTATTTGGAACAGCTCGTGCTCTCTCTGTCTGTAACGTGGGCAGAGGTGAGGGATACCTGTGCAGTGTCTCATCTCAGCTTTGCTTCCATCACTTCTGCTGCTGTGTGGACAAACCTTTGTGAGAGTTGAAGGAAAATTGTTGGCTGTTTCTGCCAGGAACCCCGTTGCTCCCAGCATGGCACTAATGAGGCAAGTGCCTTTGGAGATTCTGCTTCAGAACTCGGAAGTAAATACAAGCTTGATAAAAACACAGGTGCACTATCATCAGCAAATTACCATAAATTACCTACATGAGCAGTGCTCAGAGAAAGCACCTGTAGTTATTTAAAATTAATATATAAACTTGCCACTTAAATAACGGCAGATTCGTATTTAAATGATAGCAATCCATTTACTGTGTGTTTCCAGAGCTCTCCCAGTAAACTTAAAGAGTTGATAGTTGACAGGGGCTCACTGCTCCAGCAAAAATAAACTGCAGAGGATATATTTGTTAGTGTACCAATTAGGAGCAGGAGGCTGCAGCAATGTGCTTAGGCCAGCAGCAGTGCCCATCACTGAGCCCCTGTTATCCGTGTGCCACAGTGGTGCTTCCTCTGCTGAGAAGTGAAGAGCATCAGAAAGCAGCAGCCTGTGGTGGTTTTCCTCTTTCCCTCAACTCCCACTGCCAATGAAGGGATGAGAAATTCCTGGTTCTTCTCCCCAGTGGGTGCAGCCTCTCCTCACCAGTGGACCTGGCACATGCTTGCACAGAAGTGCTGCACATGTAGGGTCTGCCAAGGCCCTCTTGGTAGCTGAGAGCTGCTGGTTTATGTGCCCCAAGTTACATTCCTGTATTCTTACATACATATGTCCATCTGGATTTTTGCTTTGTCCAGATTATGGAACCCTGCTGGTTCCCAGGAGTTCGCTGTGTGTTCTCTGTGCTGCACAAATGTGTGAAGTGTAATGGGAGGATCTGCTGATCCAGAGCAAGGTCAATTTGAGTGGTTTTTTGGCCCTTCAGAGGACGAGTCAGAAAACTCCTGGACACGTGTGAAGAGGCCAAGGCAAACACATTGACATTTTGTTAATGGAAGGGACTCTTAAAATGTCAATGAAAATGTCACACTTAGATTCCCATTGTGACCACTTGAAGTAAATTCAGGGCCATTTAATAGAGTTTTATTTTACTGTTAAAGGCGAACACACACAGAGCTGTTCAAAGAACTTTTAAGATCATTCAGAGCAAATGTTGCTCATGGATGTGACAAGGAGGAAAACAAGATAAGGCAGCAGTTTGAAGGTGTGTGCTTATTGCTCTTTTGGTCTTGAGGATGGGATAAAACTGAACAGGATTTGTTTTGTTCAGATCTTTAAATGACAGCTGGGTGTCTTGGAGGATGTAGTATTTGGCTGAGCATCCTGATAATTTCCTTTCCCATGTGTGCTAATACATGTAGGGAATAACAGCTCTAGTACCAGGGAAAATGTTCACTCTTGCTTTACACAGTGTGCCAGAACTACTAATAATACAAGATTTGTGAATACCTGTCTGCTTGCTATGCAAATACCTCTCAATTTAAGAAACTGTCCTTGATCCTTGAAGTAATTAGTTTTACAATGGACTTAGTTTAAGAGGGGCTTTGGAGAACTTGCTTAACAAATTCAAGCTTGCTTTAGGAAGGTTCTTGCAGAGTCACTGGTGACTAATTACTTTTGAACATTCTTAATCCATACTCTGTTTGAACAAGTAACTATGGTATAATAGGATTGTAGCCCAGAGGAGTCCTGTGTAAGTTTTCAAGTGAAATGCACATGGTTTTACTTATAAATGCTCAGAGAGGCTGGCTCAGGGGATTGATGATGGGTAACGTTTCACCTCTCTGCCAGTATTTTTTTTTGGAGGTGATGGTTGTTACAAATGATGTTCTTTCCCTTTGTTCTTTGGAATGGCAGCACTGCTGTGTACCGGAGGTGATTCCTCTCACTAATGTCCCTGAGCAGCCTTTGCTCTTTAAACTTTATTTCTCCTCATAGCCACTGGTTCTGCGCGCTTATTGTTTATAAGGATGGGACCTTATGTTGCTGTAGTCCAGACTATAGATTTCCATATGTATTTATGAAAACATTTTTTAAATCAGGCTAATCTTTCAATAGAGCTGTCATGGAAAACTGTCAGTTCTTAGAATCCTAATTTAAATTTGTTTCCTGAGGTCCATTATTTTAAGTTAACAGCATGGCTCTTTGTCTTGTCTTTAAAAGCTGCTTGCACGCCTTGAGGGCAGAAGTTCTCTGAAGAATCTTGAACCTTATCTGTTTGCTGAGGAAGGATCTCCTGTTCATGGTAAAAATGTGTCTTTATCCCATTTATGGAAAAATGTTCATGTAAAAGTTTTCTCAGAGATAAGCATACAAGTAAATTATTTTCCCTAGATCAGAATTTTAATTGTTGCCATAGTTCAATGCAAACTAGGTAAAATGGAATAATGCAACGTCACCCTTCCAAACATTATTAAATAGGCCTTAAAATCTACTTTATGCATATCAAAACACAGATGTAGGTGAGCAAATACCAAGCACGTTGATCAGTGTCAGTAGTTTTCCAGCAATTTGTTCTAGAGTCTGTCATTAAACCTATTTGTTTGTTTGTTTTTAATCAGTGGTCTAGACAACTACCACAAAGTCATAACTGCAGAAATTTGCAAAGAACATGAGGTTCAGTAAATAGCAAAGAGTTCAGTGATACTGAATTGTCTGGGTCAGTTAGGATAAAGGGGCATGAACAAACAGTGTTTTTCAATGAAGCCAAGTCATCAAGCCATTCAGTCTTGAAAAATCCTAAGTATGCTTAGATAGAACTTCATAAACAATTCCATTATGGACATAGGTACTAATTAGTTGAATGAGTTCACAATGTCAGGATCAACATGACTCATAGAGACCTTCAGTGAATGAAGGAGAATTTCAGATTGGAGAAGTGAGGTAACCTTTCAATGACACCAGTACAAGAAATTTTAAGATCGAGGTTTGATATTTTAATGAAAGAAATTAGTGAACTAAACAGCAATTAACACACTATTCAGGAAGTCAGACTGATTTTCCAGATGGTGTGAAATTTCATGAATTTCATGATGGAAGAGACAACTGATTACACAAGACTAAAAATATATATATGAAAAAAGGCATATGAGTGGCAAACTGTAAAAATCAGTAGTGAGGTACTACTGCTGTGGAGTTTATGTATGAGTGAGTGGATTTCATAGGGCAAGTACGTGGCTTCAGTGGTTAGCAGCACACTTGTCTGCAGTTTGAATTCCCACAAATACGGAAGGTTCAGAAAGAGCAATAAAAAAAATCAGGATAATTGGATGAGAGATGATGCTTAGTCTTCAAACACAATCACTGTGAGACCCTTTATGTATTGTTCTGCAGCACTAGAGAGCACACGTGGGCTTTAGCAGTATGTGATTCCTGCCCTGAAAGTTTCCAATGTGACATAACAATGATAAAGGGCAGAGAAATACTGCTAAGCCTGTGCAAGTAGAGCACAGAAGAATATTTGAATACTCTCATTTCTGAACTGTTGTGTTACTCACAAGAAGAATTAAGGGCCAGGAGTGAAATTGGTGTATGCTTCACAATGCTCTTAAATTCTTTTTTTTTTTTTTTTTTTTAAGAAGATGAGATATTACTGTATTTTTTTTCAAAACATAAATGTTAAATGATCTTTTAGTCTGGATGTTTGGTTTTTTTTAGTCAAGTTTACACACAACAAATGTTTGAGACTAAACTGGTTATGTACTTGTCAAACAGATTTTAAGAAGTTTTCTTGGGGATCACTGACTGCCCCTGCTGCAGTCCATAGTGTTACATAATTTCATGTCAAATTATCTGCTTTGCTCTTAAAGCTTTATAGGTTGTTCATATCTGTCTGAAGACTATTCCAGAACCTCAGTTTTAAGATGGCTGGAAACCTTCTCAAATTCATCACTGGTTTCTCTGTGCCAACAGAGTCATTGAACTTTTGAAGCACTTGTATTTTTCTTCTGCTTCGAACAAATGGTATCAATTATTACCCATACTGGTCATGCTTTTTGGCTGACATTAATGAAGCTGCCTAACATATTAGCACAGCTCTTTAGCTGTATATATATAAATGGACTTCACCTTTTATTACGTTTTTGCTTTGTCTTTTAATACCACAGTACTCATGTGAGCCCATGTGTTATTTTGATGTGTGTTCTCATTATTCAGACTTAAATCCCTGTTGAAGGCCTACCTCTTCATTTGTCATGAACTTGACTTTTAGTGTGTCACTGTGGAATTCTTTAATATGTTGCCCATGAAGTCAATACTGAACAGCTCTTCATCTAAAATGCTGTGATTAAAGCAATGCAAAGACCTAAATTACTCTTTTTTTCTGATGGATTTTAAACCAAACAAATATGAAGTTTCAATAAACTTTCCAAAGGTTGCATTTTAGTTGAGTGTTTATAACTTGCATGTCAGGGTACTGTAAAATAGGGACAGGTAATATAGGTATTAATGTGATATTCTAACCACTGCTTCTAATTATGATCGACTTGCATATTTAAGAGCACATAAGTACATTAATTGCATACCATTTAAGCTCTTCTGCAATGGAGCAAAAGTGACACAAGCATTAAATAATCTTCTGCTATTGCCGGTCATATTTCCCCTGTGCCACTGGCATGAAGGTGTGGGTGTCAGTGGAAGTCTCTGATGTTCACCAATTGCATGACACCCAACATTAACTTGGAATAAATATTAGGCCTTTCTACTTCACTTACAAATGGTATAAATACTAGTGACAGCTTCTGCACAGTGTTGTAAATTACCAGCCCAGGAACTTCAAGGTAGCCTACAATGTGAAACACACAAAGTTTTTGCAGAGTATTCCAATAGCCTGTTTGTATCTGTAGTGTCAGGAAATAGTTTAACCAGCATTTGCTGGTGGATTGATTACAGACAAAAATAAAGCTCTTTTCATTCAAGATATAACACCAAACTGATGACCAGGACTGAGCACGGTGTTTCAGTTAAAAATATATTAATCTTACATAAACATTCACATTTCTTCAGTATAATTTAGTTTAACCTGCATGCCCGTTCATAGGACTGGAATATTGTTAGTCTGCCCACAATGGGCCAGTCCAGGCTGCCCTGAGCCAGGCAGTGTGTTGGAGGAATTCTTAAAACCTAACTCTTGAATTCACCAGTGCTCAATTTCATGTGAAATCACCCTGCTCATCCATCTCCATCTGTTAAATCTTCACAAACTTAAGTCTTTATTAACCCAATTAGTTTGTCTTCTACATGTTTTGCCAAGCTAATGGAACATTCATCTACTGATATGTTTAATGTCTGCCAACACCAATTCTAATAGAAAAAATTCCCATTAACTTTCTTCAATGTTAAATTGCTGTTCCTGCTCTCCCTCTCAGCCTGTTCTCATCCTGTGACAGTATCTTTTTACTAATCCTCCTTTCAAAGTTGTTTTGACATTAATGGATGATGCTAGTCCTGATCACTCAGTTTCTTCTGTGACCTATTGTCAGCGTGTCAGAGGCTTCTTGAAAATGTCGCTGGCCTCACTTCCTCCTTTGCTGTGTCACGGTTTGTCTTCTCTAATCCAGAGAAATGAATTTGCCCTCTTATCTTACTGTAACAGCCTGGTTGTTAATTCAATGAAACCCTACATTTATAGATGTTGCTATAAATGGCTCCTGTTTTGCACCCGTTCTTCTTGTGGGCAGCCTCTTGGATAATCAGGAAGGCACAGAAATCCCCGGCTCTCTTGAGGTTTTCTTGCAGTCCAAGCTGTTACTGTTTTCAGACTAACTCAAGTGTCTTGGTCAAACTACAAGGCAGCTGTGTATCTCTTTCAGCAATGTTGAACAAACTTTGAGGGGTGCTTGGCTGTCTTGCTATTCACATTTATAAACCACCACCACAAAAACCTCAGAGAATGATTTTTGTAATTCAACTTAGAATTTTTACTTAAATAAGTTTTATTAGTTTTATTAGTTCTGCCAATAAAAAAAAAACTCATCCAGTTACTCATTCTGTAGCATACAGACATCCTGCTAGAATGTCTTCAAATGGAAAAAGTGAAATATTTATTTCCAAGAATAATTTTTGAATCCAGCAGGTCATACTTTGCTCTAAAGGCAGGTGAAGCAGTCTATTGCCTGTTGGCCCCACTCAGTTACTGGTCTGGATTCAGAAATGCCAATCAGGGTGGCAGAAATTTTGTGCCACAGCCAGTGGCAAAAGATAAACTTTGTTCCTTATCAAGAGCTGCCTTACGCAATTGTTCTAAAATATTTCAAGAGACAAAATATGAGGGAATGACCTACCCAGCACTTCTAGGAGTTCTTCCAGGCTGGTATCTCACTCTGCCAGGGTGTGGTTATGTCTTTGGCACAGGCTGTGTGACAACAGAGCCACTGGCTGCAAGTCTCAGAGCAGGGCACTGTGACCTCTGGACAGGAAGAGAAAATAAAAACTCATGTCTTGGGAAGTGTAGTTATCTTTCATCTCAGAAGTGAGGGAGCCATTCAAAACAGCTTAGTAAGGGCTTGAGAGGCAATCAAACTTTTTAATAAATTTCAAAGTATCAGAAATTCATAGAAATGGTGTTTCTGAGTGTCACTGAAATGGACAGACTTGGCACATCAGGTGTAAATTGCTTTTAACACTTGCAAAGGGAGAAGAGCTTGGTTTCTTCCCTACCATTCTCCTCCCCTCATCCCAAACTGCATCTTGATGTTGTAGGCACTTGTGAATGAGGACATCCTCTGGAAGTTGAGCAGTGACTTGAAAAACCCTGTTAACTCAGGCAGGCACAAACATGTTTAAGGAAAGTTGCAGTTAATTCTCTACTCTCACGTCCCCCTATGGAAAGCTGTTATGCCATTTGCACTTGCCAAGGCTGTGGAAATCTCTCACCTTCCTGCAGTTACAGTTGTGTGATTCTCCATACTGCATGTAGTTATCCTTCTGCCTATAAAATCCAAAATGTAATAAATAAATAATCCAGTTCCCAAAATTAGAAATTTATAAAGAGCAGCTAATAAATTAACTTTTTCTAGAGTCTTGCTCTGATACAAGACATCAGAAGACTTTGGATAAGGCTTTAGAGTATCTTGCATTCACATCCAACAAAAGAACTGGTTTCCTAATGAAGCGTAATGCTGTTTTTAATTAACATTTAAAATTTTTATGATATATATTTTATGACCCACATGGATGAGGTAATTAGGCTGAATCCTTTTATGAACAGAGATCCTTTGCTTCAGACAGAGGCTTTGCCTGAAGTTGAAGGAATCCCTGAGTCTCTCTTGTCAAAAGAAGCAGTTTCACATTATTATCACTACAGTAGAATGTAAGTGCCAAATAAACTTTCTGGTCTTCTCTTCAGTCACAGATTCCTAGAGGAATCTTGTGGCATTCAGCATGTGACATCTATGTGAAATGACCTCTAATATGTCAAAGATTCTTGGTTTTGTTCTCTACTTTGTTTTTTCTTATTTGTGTCTGCATAATGTAGATGGTTTCTTAGCCACTTTTTTATAGCAGCTTCCTCTTCTGCCTCCATCTGCCTTAATGACACAGATGAAATCCAGTTGCCAACGTTTTATTGATGGAAGTCTCCTAGATGGTGCTGGCAGAGGTTTTCAACCTTTGTTCACAGTTGGTTAACTTCATTTTAGAGCCTTTCTTGAAAACTGAAATATCTTTTGGTAGATGCTAACCAGAATTTTAACAGTCAATAAAATGCATTCCCCAATTTTTGGAATAGTGAGTATTGGTTCAGAAAACACTGAAAACCAACTCTAGGCTATAAATGCTCTTACCTGACAACGTGCTGCTTTGTTTCTGAACAGGAGATGTTATTGAATTCCATGGTCCAGAAGGGACGGGGAAAACAGAAATGCTTTATCACCTGATAGCCCGCTGCATCATTCCCAAAGCAGAAGGAGGACTGGGAGTAGAAGTCATGTTTGTTGACACAGATTACCATTTCGATATGCTCCGGCTGGTCACCATTCTTGAGAGCAGACTGGCACAAGGGACAGAAGAAATGATCAAGCAGTGCCTGGGAAGGCTTTTCCTTGTGAGCTGCAGTAGTAGCACTCAGTTACTCCTCACTCTCTACTCTCTAGAAAACCTGTTCTGTGCTCACCCCTCACTTTGTGTTTTGCTTTTAGACAGTTTATCAGCTTTTTATTGGATAGACAGAAGCAACGGAGGGGAGAGTCTTACCTTGCAGGAGATGAACCTGAAGAAATGTGCTAACTTCCTTGAAAAGCTTGTGACACAGCACCACTTGATCCTCTTTGCAACAACACAGACACTAATGCAGAAATTTGCAAGCTCTGCCGAAAGCTTTTTACCTTCAAAACTTCCACATGAAACTGACACAGACTACAGGCCTTATCTCTGTAAATCATGGCAGCAAATGGTAACCCACAGGATATTTTTCTCTAAGCAGTGTAATTCTGGCAACAGCAAGGGTTTTACTGTAGTTTCTTGCCACCTCAAAAGAAACCAGATAGTAAAACGTTCATTTAGTATTGCAGAATGTGGAGTTCAGTTTTAACACCAGTTTCTTTTTATAAAAGTTTATCAAATCCTGGTGCTTAAGGCCTGATTAGGTCTAAGTAGCTTTTAGTAACTTTTCAACTAGCTAGTTGTTGCTGGGTGTTTAATAATTGTTGTCAACATTTTCTCAAAATTCAGTGAAGGGCAGGGAATGGTAATATTTTTTAATTACTTCAGCAATTCAGTCCAAACTATAGAGGAATGTTGACATTACTTGTTTGTACTTAATCAAGAAAATGGTAACCAAAGACACATTAAAGTCTTAGTATCCTTCAGCAGTGTAACCTATGTGGCCAAATGCCTATTGGAATTTCTGGATATTGCTGCTTTACACTCCTTTGTTTCCAAGCTCCAGAAGTAGGAGCCTCCTTGTCTGTGGCAGAGGTTGCAGAGAGACCAGAGTTCACTCTTTATAAACATTGGCCTTGGTTAATTCCATGTAGCTTTGGGCATAAGAAATGCCGGTTTTGCCTGAAGAAGGGGATTCATTTTCACAGCCTATTAAATAGTGGTGATCCAGACTGTGCTGCTATTCCTGGCTCTCAGCCTCTCCACTTACCTTAGTGAGTGCTCAGAGGAGCAGGGATTGCAGGTATTCTGACCCTTACAAACATCTACCATTGAAGAATCTTCAGCTATTAAAGAAATAGAGGCCTGGTTTCCATAGCTGAAGGAAAAGTAAAGACCCAGCTCTGGATACCTGTGAGTTTGTGCTGCATGCAGCAAACAATTTAGTTTTTGAAAATAATTAAGTGCAAGTTACAGGTTGTTTTGGGAGTGGAGGTGGGGTTTTTTTGTTGTTATTTATAATTTTTTAAAGATGCACAGACTTTTTTCTCTTCCCTCCCTCATTATTCCTTCCCACTTCTTTCCCTTCCCCACTCTCTCTAAGAAATCCAGGAATGCCATGCCTCTGGTCTTTTACCAATATGTATTTGCCACATGTAGAACATTTGTGTGCAGGATTTGCCATGTAACATGTTGCAATTCTGGCAAGGAAGATTCAGAACTTATGAGAAATGCCCTACAGTTCTGGCAAAGAACACCACATTATTTATGAACCTAGAGTGCCCTTTGAAAGCTTCAAAGTACTTTACAAGAAAGAAAATTGCACACAGTACATTATTTAATACAAAAACTTACATTAGCTTACAAATTCAAATTACTCAAACAAGGGGGAAATACTTCTCACAGCGATGTTTGTTCGGTCATGTTGCACAGCACATTTTATAGTTTAGATTGAAGAGATTATTAACAAAAATGCACATTAAGAAGTATCTAGCTCTGTATCTTTTTGAGGAAAATGCCTAAAAAACTCTGTTGTGAGACACTTACCTTTGAATTTCCTGACTTCTGAAGCAGCTTTTTCAAGCTGAATATATGTCTGGAATCCCAGCTGTGTATAGTTCAGTTCCCCCCTGGGTTCCACTGTGGCTGTTCACAATGAGTTCAGTTTAATTACTCTTTCTTTGGGAAAAGTTTCTTTTTTCCCTTCTCATTTTAAACCTTCCATCTGATCACTTCTTCACACCCATCAGTTCTTTTACTCTGACACACCAGCAAACTTTGCCTTTTCAACATCTCCCCTGAGCTGATAATTTTATAGAATGTCACTTCATTTGTGTTTTTCATCCATCAGCACCAATATGTATTTCATCTCAAAACCTGCCTAAGTACACAAATCCATGAAAAAATATATAACAACCATTCAGCCTAGAGTGAACCCAAGTTAGATAGTTTACCATGAGTAGACACATTCACTATGAATTATGATAAAGGGCATTATTGAATTTTTTGTAAAAAAGCATGGGAAATTTCAAGTAGAACTAGAGAATTTTAAAATTGGAAAATTCTAGGACAATGTAATTTCTATTAGAAAAAAATGAAAACCAAACAGCCCCCCTTTCCATTGGACAATACAGCTCCACTGATGATTAACTTCTTCATAAAATCATACTTGCTAAAGAATACGCTTGAGAAAAAAAAACAATGGATATGTTCTGGCATTCCCGTCTGGAAAAAAAGCTTTTATATTCTTCACAATGTAGTTTGTATTTTGCATTGTACTATAAAAGAAATGTCTAAATTGAAATGAAGCCAGAGTTCTAGTTGATCAAAAAGAGCACCTCAGGAAATTTTGAAATTTCCCAGTTTTATTTTTACTTTGAATGCAGACAGATTTTTTTAATTCTCTGGTAATTGTAATATTCATGCTCTGTACATTTGCTTTAGCTGTATAGCAAGCCTGAATTTCTGAGGTGCTGAGCATCTGCATATCCCTGTAATGCTGCAGGAGGGATAGGCAGTACATAATCTGGGAGTTCACTGACCTCATCCTCTGCCAAAATTATGCCATTTGGAAAAATGAACCTTTAGGATACAAGTCTCAGAAAGATGCAGTGATAAAGAACCTGGGAAGCAGCAAGTTGGTTTGTACCTTAATGCTCTGTGGGTATTAAACATGGGGTTGGCCATTTTTTAAGTGGAGAATTTTCTCAAGGTTTTGTCCTGATTGTAGTTAGTGGAGACTGTAGTCCATCCTTGTGAGCCTGGAAGAGTGTATGAAATGCAGCATTACACCTGGAATTCTCTCTTTAATGCAGATCCTCCTCTTTCACCTAGACCTGAAGTACCACCCTGTCTCCAGCCCACTGTCTCACCTGGGGTGCCCTGAGCTGCTGCAGCTCAGTCTCCCAGGAGGAAACACATTTCAGGTTAGTAGGTCTGTGCCAAATCAGCCCTGCAGAAGAGCGTGGAATACATGTATTCCTGAACTCTGATTTAGCCAGGTATTTCTTAGAAATGAAAATCCTTTCATGTCAGTGCCATTATTCTTCAGCTCAGGGTGGTATTATTAAGGCTTTTGTAGGCACAGGAACTTTTTACATTCCTTAGAATTTTGTTTGTTGTTTCATATGCAACATGGAATTAAAGCAGCAAGCTTGAAATAAAGAGGAACTCATTCACCCTTTCCCCCATCTTTTTCATAACAAGAGGTCTTCTTAACAAAACCAAATTAAGGTATTTTGCAGGTTTTATATTTATTTTCTACTAAACTAGTATTTCTATGGACACCTGGAAAGAAAATGTTGAATTTTATATTCAGTTAAAAGTTCTTTGTATTCCTAGACATTTTATAGAGCAAATAAAATACAAATAACAGTTTGCTTGGTTGAAGTTTGCACTTGCACATAAAATTCAAGTTTCCTTTTTCTTATATAACTAAACTCGGAAACATAATTTTCCTTGGAGTTTGGAAATGGCAGAATAGAAATGTTCTCCTTTGGAAGCATACCTGCAGTTGTATTTCTGCTGGAGAGTAATGGACAGAGGAAGAAGAAATACCACTTTGATGGCAGCTGCATAGAAGCTTTGGGCTGTGTCTGAAGAGGAACATGACTTTTTACTTTTCTGTGGCTGCTCTAATAAAATGTCTCTTGAACCACTTTATTCAAATGTACTTTTAATATGCAAATACCATACTGGGGCGATGGGCAACATCATTTTGCCATCACCAAGCCTGATACCAAACTTAAACCTTGGGATAAAGCTAAGCCACAGCACTAAACTCCAACTGGTGTAGGAAGTTGCAGTGAATTCTCACCTGTGTAAAAGCTGCAGACAGGTGCAATGTATCCAACAACTACAGAGTAGCACAGGACCCCTGCATTTCGTAAAGAAGGGGAGGCACTGGAAGGGCTTGGAAATCTTTGGCAATGGAAAAAAATTTCAGACAGGTAAAGGAGCATGAGTACAATGCATGTGCATGATCTGGATGGAGAACTGATGCCCTGCAGCAGTTTCTCAAATCAAAGGTCTGGCCATCCCTGTGTGTGAGAGAAGACAGCAGAGTGGCACTGGGCTGTGAGTAACACAGAGTGTGACACAAGTGCCCAGGAACTGTTCACAGACCTCTCTAGCATGGGAATACTTTCAAAGAGAAGGTTGACTAGAGTGGCCCTGTAAGTTGTTCCCATCTGGGAATATGGATTCCACTATGTAGATGTTTTATAGCTTATTTATAATGAAAATGTAAAACTCTGGACTCAGGAGGAATTAAGTGTAAAAACAGACTTCCTATTTTATGTTGGAGGTTTTTCCCTCCAGCTTTAGGCACCTTCCCAACAGTCAGAACTTAGCTCCAGAGCACTCTTGCAGCTTTCTGTGGCAGGAGCAATCTTCACTGAAAGTGAGTCGTTCTCTCTGGTGCTGAGGGTTTATGTGCACTCTTTTTTACCAGCACAGACTGGGCTACCCAGACAGGGAAGCTTGAACCCATGTGACACATCAGTGTAACTGGGAAGTAGCTGTGGAGGCTTGATTCTGTTGGCAATCAGGAGCAATGTCACATTTGAGTAGATGATTTGAAGAAACGGGGCTCTGACTTCGTTTGGGAAAAGTCTGGCACTCTTCCCTCTGCTTTCCCACCCTGCTTTGCATCGTGCCCCAGCCAGCTGGTCGTTGTACCTGTGTGGGCCACAGTGCTCCAGGATAGCGGTGACAAGATGTCACTGCCTTGCCAAATGCTGGTGAACAGCCATGTTTGGATCTTGGCACGCTCGTTCTGCAGGAGTTGGCACAACCACTAGAGTTAATTTAAACCTTTTGCCAGGTTTCTTTCTCATACATCTCGCTGGGCCTGTGCTAAAGACCTCCTAGCTGTGGGGGAGATAGGAAAGAAGAAATCTTGGGATTTGAATGTAAGGACAAGATTTTAGGCCATTGTTCCTAAAAGAGGCCAAGCAAGGCTCTGAGGTTCCTGCAGCAGCAGACAGAAGTCAAGGCCTCAGAGTGGCTTGGCAAAGGTCAGGGACTGGACTCTACATTTCCTGTCAAGGGATGAGTAGGAATTTTGACTTAGAATATCTGCACGCTCTCACACTGCTGATGGAGAAGACCATCCTGTGGTGGGCAGTGCTGTCTCTGAGGCACATCTCAGGCTCCAGCACTGACAGCTCTGTCTCCATCCCAATATCTTTGTGAGAAGGGAAGTGAGAGGGGAGGGGATTGAGAAGAGGGGAGGCTGTTTGGGAAACTCCTCAAGGCTTTGCTGAAGTATGGGAAACAGGAGAGCCATTTGGTCATCAAAAGTTGGCAGCCAAAGGGCTCCATTTCTCTCCAGAGCTTGTAGAAAAATGCCCACAGTAGCAAAGAATGGCTTAGCTAAAACCAGCACACTCTCATGGCAGTCTGAAGCCATTATGAAGAAGAAAACCTGGCTGGAGAGGAGACACCACCAGAGCTGCTGTTGTGCTCCTCCGAATTCCTGTGAGCATGTCCTGATGGACATAGTGCCACTGGAAGCTCCTGTCACAGCTGGAGATGGGACACCCTCCAACCCATTCTGGGAAGCAGGAAGCTGTGGGAGGCCACCCTGTCCCCCATGGCTGCTAAGCAATCTTGCCTATGATGAAGAGCATTCACTTACAAGGTCATGGCTATACTTTCCCTCATTCTTTATTTTAATGCCTTAACTTAGTGGCTCTGCAGTGATACTACTGCTACTGCTTGCATTTCAGTTACCATATGCATCAGTGGCACTTTTCTGACAATAAAATCACATTTTGTGAAATTATACAGGTGCTTGTATTTTCATCCATCAGAAAAAAAATTATGCTTTTAAAAAAATATTATTAATCCTCTAAGCAAATGCTATAGACCAGTTGCATAGGCAATGAAGTTACAGAAGCCAGTGAAGCCAGGAATTTGAATAGCCCACACAGTTAAAGGAAAGGGCTCACCATCTTTAAAATCCATGGAGGCATTCCAAATATGATTATTCTGCAATCCTGTTCACAACAAATCTTGCAGGCTGACACTACATGCCCCTTCCCATTGATTGTATGGCCTGCACAAGCACTCTGAGCCTATTAAGCCTGAAGTCCCTACTGCAGATAATAACTTAGACATTTCAGTCCCTCAAGCAGACACAAAAATGTACTTACTAGCACAGTTGTCAATTTTGTGGAAATGTCCTATGGGATTCCCTAAGTATCCTAACAACTGGCTGAGCTCTTTCCTTTGCTCCCACAGGTGTGGTTAAATCAAGGAGCAGTCAGTGGTAGCTGCAGGCAAGCAGGGCTCAGCTGCCTGGTGCCTGCCAGAGAGTGCCCGTGATCCACTGCCGGCTGCTAAGTGCTCAGGAAAGGTTCCATCTCCCACCATGGCAGAGGAGCCAGTGAGATCCCCCTGCACTGAGAAGGAAAATCCTAATATGCCTGATTTTCACCATGCCACGGTAGCAAATCAGCCTTTCTCCGTGGTGGAAATGGGAATTTCTGACATTCTCAGGTCTTTGCTGGTTGCAGATCAACTCACACTGATGTCACTAATTCACCCCTGTGACCAAGCACCGCAGCACAGCCTGAAGGAGACTCACCTGGGGGCACCTGCTGGGAGGTCCAGCACAGCTCCTGGACCAGGGCACTGCTCCTGGCATCCCTCCTGGCACAGGGAGAGCCAGCTCTGCTCCTCTCTAGAGCTGCACAATGCTCACATGTGCTGGCAGTGACTCGACCACTGTCACAGACTACAGACACTGCTAAAGGAAACCCAAGTCTCTCATTCTGATCAAATTCCATAGCTCTGCTCATGGCTCTGCTCTGGTGGGATCTCGTGCCTGTGTTTTGTGTGGAAATCACTTCTGTTTTGTGCTCAAGTGGTTTTCCTGCTCTGAGTGAAGGACAGAGGTTGCATCCACCAGTCTCAGTGACACTTTACCCACCCTCATGGCTGTGCTGGCTATGAACCAAATAGTAAGGAGAAAGAGCAGCACAACAGAGTGTCAAAGTTACAAAACAGGCTTTTCTTTTTGTGTTGGTTTGAGTTTTATTACTGTTTCTAATAGCTCTTCTAGGAAACAAAATTTCCCAATACTTCCTTTTCTGGTAAGACAGAGTGTGTGTGGTATCCTACCCCAAAGGCAAGAACAGGACATTCTCTGGGTTTATTTTTTTGAACTAAAACCATACTCCAGTTTAGGCTGTGCATTCCTCAACCCAGTCTTGCTGCACTCATGTATTCATCAAAGATACCATGGACAATGGGAAAAGTAGGAGTACAGAGTAGGCGGAGCTGCAGACAGGTGTTTAAATGAACTCGCTGGCTAGGAAGAAAATTCTGCAGATCTGAAAGCCAAAAGTCAAACTGAACTATTCCTTCTGAATTTGCAGTTTTACATGTACAGCACAGCTGAATTAGAGCCTGAAGATGATAGAAATGCAGACACAGAATAACAAGGCTGGTTTTCTAGATCTTTTGATCCTACAACCTGTTTTCTCCAAGAGCAAGGTTTAGCTTCTAGAAAAATAAAGGTGACACAAACAGAAGTGTTTTCTGTTAGGGTAAGAAATCATCAAATACCAGAGCAAAATTTCAAAACCTGGTGATACGTAGAATTGGTCCTGGCTGCTCTCTGCTCTGGATGATTTCAGTGTCACTGTTGTCCTGTCATTTATTTGAAGCCAAAGCCATTATATTTGGGAAGCAGGTAGGCTTTCAGACTCTCCAAAACCAATTCAGTATATTATGGGGTAGGATGTACTAAAACTAAAATGTTAATTCGTACACAGACTAAAACATATATTTATCTGCCTCCAGGATTCTTGTGAACAACAGCAACACAGATAGGACAGAAGGCATTTCATCTTGCAAAGCCATCATGACACGAAAGAGGTCATTCAAAGGCAATGGAGAAATCTTTTTGTTTAATGAAAACCGAGTGCGAGGTACATTTTCTTACAGTGTGGTCTCCTGTCCCAGCTCTCCTCCCTGTCTGAAACACTGTGCCAAAGCTCAAGCAGTAAATCTCTCTTTGCCAAAAGAAGCCTGCTGGAAACCAGAATAAATACAAGTGGAGACTAGAGTAGAGACTGAAGCCTCATCTCATTTTGGATTTGCCTTGTTTCCCCACAGCTTTCCTTCTCACCAGTTAATTGGTCTTGATACTGAAAAGCAGATTCGGATAATCCTGGGCAGGGTGACATTTGGTTTTGAATGCAGAAGAAAAGAGAGGTCAGAGCGTAGTCTTGATACAAAGACCCAACCCCCCTGAATCCTGTAAACTGTATAAAAGCCTTAAGTACTCTTGAATAAGGAATTGCTTTTTTGCAGACTTTTAGTTGACAGTCTTGTTTGAATTGTCATTTTTATTTCATCAAAGGAAACATAGAAGATGGTCGAGGATGCGACTTGCCCAGGTTTCTACCATAAAACAGCAAAGCTTAAATGTTGTTTTAAGGTGTTTCAACAAATACAGGTCTAAAAGGCTTGAGTATGGGGCAGCTCTGACAAACAAGTTGCCTTTGGCCTCTAATGGTTTTGATTGTGCTGTAGGCTGGGTTCATGTTGTTCTCCAATCACCAGTTTGAGTCTCAATTTTGCTTATTTGCTGGAAGTTTGTATAGCTTACATTCCCAAACAGGCCATGGTAACTCCAGAACAACCTATAGATTTAAATGCTAATGACTACAGCATAACCCAGACAATAAACCTATTAAGAAAAACAATGGGAAGAAACAACTCCAGACAATAAAAATAAAAACATTTTCCATGTGGATATTAAAAAATAATGATGGACTAATAGCTAACAGAATTCTTGCTAGCCCAGGTAAGCTACTGTTTGAATGAAAATTCATTACTTATGAACAGACTTGGGATATCTTGCCCACAACAGACTGCTCAAGTAATGTAGATCCTGTTCATTTTTATCCATCCCCTTTGTCAGGCCCCAATGGAATTGTTTAAGTTGGACTTAGCACAGAAGCCACCAGCAGAAATGCACTGAGTGTGCTGCTCTGTTGGCAGGACTCGAGGCTGTCAACGCAATGAAAGGATCTCAGCCACACAACCCAAGTTAAACTTGCCTCCTGCCAATCTGCCACATGCTAAATTCCAGTAAATTGCTTAATTAACGTAACGAAAGCAAACTGCACTCCAGTCTGCTCTATAGGTAGCTGAAAACACCCTCTCATACACAAGCAATGATGCCCTGTCCTTTAACAGTGTGGCCTACGTTTATCTGTTCCTAAGAGCTCCTATATGCACACCTCTTGTAAATTTTTCTATTCCATTATACAAAAAGTATTTCTGGTTAACTATTTTGGTAGCCTCATTTATATTCCCTATTTCTAGAAAGGCTCATGCATATGTTTAATGCATGAATAGTTCCAGGGAAGTCAACGGGAAAATTTATACCTTTAAAGTTAAGGGTGTGCATACATCTTTACAAAGTGAAAATGGACTTTTCATCTACACCTCAAGGTTTCCTCCAGCTGCGTCTGCCAGAACATACATAACTGAACCAGACTTCCAACACTAATCCATTATTCCTCCACCCAGAAACTTGGAATCCACCATTAACTCTACGATCATTATATATGGCTCTCTTCCTTTTTCCTGCTTCTCTCCCAAATTACTCATAACATAGGGCATGAAAAAAATTACTGTGGTGGCTAGGAAAGCACATGCACAGGCAGAGCCAGGTGGTGCTGGCTGGAGAAGGACATCAGGCCATGCTGACAGTGGCTGTTGTCTCACATTGTGATTCCAAGGCCTGTAGAGGTATCCACTGCACACAGGGGAGTGTCTTGTTCCCAGTCTGTGATAACTGGCACTCACTTCCACCTTGTTCTGGATCAAAATCCATCATCTAAACATCTGTCCCCAGTCCCCTGTATTCTCCATGCCTCGGTGACTTGGAGTCTTTTCCCACCAAACACATCAGTCATCGTGTTGATGGCTTAGGACCACACCAGTATTTTTGGTATGTATATTCCACTCAGGAAAAAAATCCAACAAAGTGTAATAATCTGTATTGCAGAAAAAAAGTTGCTACATTTTATCTCGGTTTATTTTCCTCTACTACAAGGACAGGCCAGTCAAAGACTCCATGGAGTAGAAAAGTGTGCTCAGTAGAAGAGCACAACTCCTGCATACATGATGTTAAACTATCAAGTAGAAAAAACATTTTTTTGCTTGGGGATTGCATTCCCTCCCACTCTCACACAAGCCAAGAGGAGTCTCTTGTGTTTACAGCCAGAGGATGGGAGAGAAGCACTGGGCTGGTCTTGGCTCAGCTCGGTTTTTTGTTTGTGTTGGACACATGATGACACTCCCCTCTTCAGATCCAAGGTCCTAAAAGCAATTTGTTTTCATTTAAAAACAGGAAAAAAAGCCGTGCTTTCTTACCATCACACACACCGGGGAAGGCTGACAAAGCAGCTGCCTGTCCTTGTGCCTCAGCAGAGGAGCTGGAGCTCCCATGGCTCCCACCCAAATCTTGGGTGCGTCAGAAAAGTATAACCACAAACTTTCCAACCTTTTGCGATCGAGCCAGCAATATTCCCGGTTTGGCAACTACAACTCCCAGCTGTCAGCCTTACTGGGCTGTATCAGAGCCACGTGGACACGGGGAGCTGCTCACACAGCCCAACTTGCAAGACCGGTGCCTCAATTTGTCATGCTCATGTAATAAATCAATTTGTTTCCTTTAACTAGGGGTTAGTCAGCAAACCCTCACTCATGCTTTTCTCATACAGTAAGTCTCACTTCCCTGTAGGATTTATGTGAATGTGGCCTTACCTTTGCTTTAGGAAAAGCAATGAGATGAGGTTGGTTTTCCTGAGATATCCATTCTCTTGTGAATCCCCCCACCCAATACACACCTGATTTTTCTACCCATGATGAACAGCTATTGGACACGTGGTCTACCCTATGTCCTGTACAGTATGATGTAGGGAAAGGATGTTGTCCTCCAAGCCAGGCTGACCTGGATATGGCTGAGCAGCAGAGCATTTCACCCACAGCCCCACTGCCACCCCTGACCTGTGTCCCAGGGGTGTGTGGAGGCATTTTGTTCCAGAACAGTCTGGGACACTTTTCCACTGAGCCAGGGGAGATCCTGTCTGTCCTTCTGGACAAACAGGTTGTTGTGTTAAGCAGGAGAGGCCTATCAGTGCTGGCATCTCTCAGTCTGCCCCGGCAGGGCTGCGTGGGAGGGCTGGTTACCAGCACCAGAAAATGTGGCTCCTTGTAGCTCCCTTGGCCCCTCTGGCCCCACTTGAACCTTGCTTGAACTGAGGTTCAGGCGAGAGATTTCACACGTGGTTCAGAGTGGGGCTTGGAGCAAGAGGACAGGGTCAGCAGCAGATCCCTTGGCACTGCTCTTCCCCAGCTCTGGCTGATGGACTGCAAAATCTCCAGCCCCATGTGCTCAGCCTGCCTTGTCCAGCTGTGGGAGGAATTTCAGCTATGGAATAATTTCTCAGAGGAAGTGTCTATCCATGAATTAATGTCTCTAAGAACTAATTATTGGGTAAACTGTATAAACAGTCCCTGGAGTGCCTCTTCAGTACTCAGCTTTTGGGCTTCAAAACAGAGCAGGCAAGAGGATTTTCAAAGGAGGCTCTGTCTGGGCAAGCAATGATGTAGGTGACTCAGTGGTTTTCCCTCTCACAGCCTAAAAATATGGAAAGGTCCATAGTGGTCATTTGGGGTGAAAATTTATAGCTTATTAATTTAAAAAGAATAAGAAAAAAAAGCCATTTCTAGGTCAGATCATAGATTCTAGGCTGCCATCCAATGTCAGAAAATATTCCCCTCCCAGCAGGGGATCCAGGCTAACAGGTTATTTAATACTTTCTAGTTGATTTTCTATTTTGAATAACTGCCTTAAAGGATTGGTTTTGGCCTGAGAAACTGTTTGCTTACCTGGCACCTGAACTTCAGTGATAAACTTTAATGTCCTCCTCTGAGTATTCCCATAGCACACAAAGGAGGCTTCATGCAGTCCCACTAGCTGTAAATCTGACCTTTCTTTAAAAAAAATCAAAATCAGATGTTGTTCATTATCTCTTCCAACTCCTATCTACCCATGAACATCCAAAAGTTTTAAAAGCACTGCTTAAGCAGGTCTCCACTCCATTGATGGAATATTCTTTAATATTTTATAGCTCTGACTTGCACTTCTAAAAGTACTAATTAATCTCACTAGATAAAAACTGGCACAAAATGGCACAAGTGAGAATAGCTCCATCCTTTCTCACAGCAATCGTGTGCCAGTTCATCTTGGAGCATGTAATGATTTACTGTAATAGTTTTAGGCCCGTAATGGGGCCAATAACTGGCATCTGGAAGCTGTGAGGCTCTTTCCCAATGGATGCCATTCACATATAGTTATTTAATTAATTAACAGCTCCACTACCATAAGCCAGTGAAGAGTCCATTAAAGTTGTTTTTTTTTTTTTTTAAATATCTTCCAAAGTAAGAACATATGCTGCATACTGCTTTTCCCTTGGAGAGTGCTTAATGTTGCAACCTGTTTATCTTATGACTGATTTTCAAATTCCACCTTAACCAGCTGCTTTTTGCTCGACTTTGGGATTCAGCAGAGACTGAACTGCTGAGTGCTCAGCAGGAGCAGCGGAATAACATTCTACCTGCATGTGCTCATTCCTGAGCAAGGTGCCAAACCCCTGCAATGGCTGCCTGGCTGCCTCTGTGCTCTTCTCAGACTGTACGTGTGATGCACTTTCACCACTTTCACTTGCCCATTTTCTCTGCTGAAAGAAAAAAAAACCTAATGAAAAAGAAACCAAGGTGCGGAGTTCATTTGGAATAAGCAAAATATCAGTGGGAAAATGAACCCCAGCAGACATTGGAGGGAGTTGGTCAAGTTTGTAAAATGCATTTGAGAGCTCAGTCCCATGTGAAATGTGGAAAAGCCATCAGGGGCTGTAAAGCCAGCAGGGATGGGTTTGGTCTGCTAACAGTGCCAAAGGATTTTGCTTCCCAAAGGAAGGATTCCTACTCCTGAGGTGCAGTTAAATGCAAACCACGTCCTAATGGGTGCTGGCCTGCAGTGGGGAGAAGGGCTCTTCCTAAACCTCTGTCCTTCTGCAGGGAGCTGAAGCAGGAGATGAGAGCAGCTTGCCCTGGCACTGGCCGGGCACAGGCACGTTCAGTGTGCAGCTCCAGCCTGGTGCCACGCAGCACACGGGATCTGAGGAGCTGCCCCAGAAGGACGTGGTAGACATGAAATTGGAGAAGCTCTGACAGGACGGGAATGTCATTTAACAGTGGCTGTCTAAAGTGAGCCCTGCTAACGTGGCAGGCCACAGTGTGAGCTCCCTGGTACTGGATTGTGATATGTAGGACATGTCAAAAGTTACATAATCCCTGATGCAGAATCCTTTTCCCTGGCTGTAATGTGTTGTGTCATTCCTCCTCCTGCTCTCCCTCCCACTGGTCTGCAGCACAGCCTTCTGCCTGCAGGGCTTTTACTGGGGTGTGCTGCAAGGCTTGGGAAAAACAGCAGTGCCCTGGAGCAGCTGTCACCCAGAGCCCTTCAGCTGGTGCCTGACCCCTGTGATCCACCATGGATCATCCAAGGGCTGCCAGAAACCCAGGGGAAGCCAACAGGAGCTGGGTTTGATACCCTTGTGAGGGATTCAGGTTTGCTCTGCCCAGATGTCAGGTGTGGACAGTGAAGACCAATCTTTTTAACTGTGACATCTCATGCTCCTCCCTAGGTAGAGCCTCAGGCCTGACAAGCCTGAAACTTCAGCACTCAGCTCACTGCCAAGTCCATCAGGGCTCTGAAATTGCTCTTCAGCTTAAAACCTCTGAAGCAACCAGTCTGTCCAGGCTGCTGGGTCATGGCAAGACCTCCTGGCAGGTCTTCGTCCTCCCAGAAGGTAACAGCAGCTACTTCTGCCTCACAGAGCAGGGGCTGTACAGGAGATGGTTCCCACCTTCAGTTGCTTACCAGTCAAAGCACTCTCCTGGAAGCAGCACGTGGACCGAGTTCCTTCTCCTGTAAAAGGACATTCAAACAGGCATCTCCCACTTTCCTCAGCGTACCTCAGCCCCTGGGATAATGCACTCAGTCCCTGAGATAATGCACTCAATCCCTGGGATAATGCCCTCAATCCCTGGGATAATGCACTCTCCTCAGCTGGAAGAAGAAGGGACACTGCATTCACTAATGCTTGTGTCTGGGTGACCTGTAATCTGCACAAACTTCATCAGAAGTCCCTGAAGCAGAGGTCAGAGCTCAGGATCTCTCCTCCCAGGAGACTGCCATGACTAATAAGCCATGCAAGGTGACCTCAGCTAACTTCTCCAGCATCCAGGTACCTAAATGTCTCCTAAAGGCAGCAGGGAAACAGGCATTTCCTGTCCTGAGACAAATATCTTGAGTTCCCTTTCCTCTCCACTGACACTATGTGGAGCCTGGGGTGACTAATGCAGTCTTTGAGGTCCAGCTGTTCAATATCTACATCAAGGATGATGAGTCCTCCCTCTCCTCCCTCCAACCCTTTCCTGTCTTCTCTTTCTATCCCAGTAAACCTTTCATGATGCCACAGCTCTGATAGGAAGATCTAGGAGCACAGAGGGGATCCTAATTCCCTGCAGAACTGCCAAGAGTTAGGGGCTGAAGGTTCACCATGGAGCTGTGGGCTCAAACCATCTCCAGCAGCTCTCCTGTGAACCAGCAATCTCCCAGCAGAGGAGGTTCCTGGCATCTGGTTTCCTTTCCCAGTTTATTTTTAATAGGCAAGACTGGCCACTTCTTGGTTCTGCACAGCACATGCTGTAGACATCTATCTTCTGCAAAGAACTGTAAGAAATAGTAATTAATATGGTAATTATTACCCCATGGGTACTTCGTGCTTTTGTGGAAAGCAAAGCAACTATAACCCAGTTTGACTGGCTGCTCTGTTTTACTGATTTGTCCTGCTCTACTACTTCAATTAATATCCTCTTTAAATGTGATTTAGGCTTAATATTACTTATCTTCAAAATATTAGAAGCATCCCACATGACTTCAGGTTTCTTGATTAGTGTTCATTTACAGATAAATTACCTCAAGGTGCAATGAAGGTTAAGCACATATACTGGGAATATAAAGTAAAACACGTCTGATAGATTTTGCAACTAAAGTAAAACTCTGCAGCAGAAAATCCAAAGCATTCATTCCTGAAGTTAGACTTAAAATCCAAACCAATTAATATAGAATCATAGAATCATAGAAATATTTGGATTAGGAGGGACCTGAAAGATCACTTCATTCCAGTTCCCCAGCTGTGGGGCAGAGATGCCTTCCAGGTGCTCCAAGCCCCATCCAGCCTGGCCATGAACACTTTGAGGAATAGGGCATAAAAAACTTCAAAAACAGGGCAACCTGTTCCAGAGCCTCACCACCCTCAAAATAGCAAATATTTTTATTCTCTGGTAGCTTATACTTCATGAGAAAAACACATTCTATCATAACCCCCCACCAAAAAAAAAATTTGACCAGCTCCAGCCCTGGATTTTGTCCCTTCAATGTCATAGGCAAGTTCAAAGATGCAGTGTGGGGCCTTTTTGTGATGACTTCCTTCCTCCACATCCAGCCTCTAGACCAACCTTCTTTTCTAGGTTTGCAAACACACCAGTCAACTTCTGAAAATATTCAGAGTTTCTTTGTTTCTGTGATATGGAAGAAAACCCAATTCACAGCCTTAGAACTCCCTGGGATGGAAACAGGGTGGTGTGATTTTCTGTTTCCAGGAGTGTCACTGGGAGGATCAGGGAGTATCATTAAAGCACAAGACAGAACTTTCCCTGGACATATGCTGTATAATGTAAAAACACTCAAAGGATTAACAGCAATCGGGGATATATCTCTGGCTGTGCACACATACCAAATCTACAAACAAGGGATTAGAGATATAGCATATGAACCTGCAAGGAAGAAACACAGTGGGGCCAGAAATGGGATCATAAGAGAAAGGTTATTCCTGCATTTGTAAAATTTTATACAGATCCTTGTATTCCACGATGGCTTATTTGTATTGCAGGAACACGCAGAAAAAGAGATCAGTCACAAGCTGCTGGGGTTTGTATGTGCTGCTCACGAAGGAGAGTGTCTGCCCTGGAGCTTGCAGACCAAGAGCTGTTCCTTCCAAGTGCATCCACATGGTTGGACTCTCAGCATGTGGAAACCCAGGCGTTAGCCCAGGAGAATTATTTAAACAAGAAACATCTTTATTCTTTCGATGCTCATTATTAAAACAAAACACCCTTCTGAATTTTAACAAGACCCATGCACTCCCTGCCTGGCTTTACTGCATCACCCTCTTATCTAGAAAGTTTTTCTTAATGTCAAACCTAAATTTTATTACCTGCAAATAAATCTGGTTCCTCCTTTCCCTATCCCCCAGCAAGCATGGGGAAAGATTTATCACCATCCTCCTTACAATAAACTTTAACATATTGCAAGATTTTTATCACAGCTCTTCTTTAGACTCTGCTGTTCCCAGACTAAACAAACAATCCTTTCAACATTTCCTCCTAGGTTGTTCCTTCTATGCCTCTGATATTTCTAGTGTCTCTCTCCTGGACTCTCTCCAGTTTGTCTACATTTTTCTTTACAGCACAGTACCCAAAACTGGACACTCTATTCCAGCTGAGGCCTCACCGGTGCCAAGTGGAGTAGAATAATTATCTCCTATGTCTTAGGTTGCAGTCTCACATCCTGTTCTGCCTGCAGCTGAGCTGGGTGAAAAGTTTATTTCTTTTCACCCACTCCAGCTGCTTATCACCCCCCCTCAGCTGCAGGCTCTCCCCCTCCCAGGTCAGCAGCGTAACTGCCGGGGGATTGCTCTGAACACAATCTGGGTGAGCAGTCCAGGTTAGAGGCAATAATTCAAATACCAAGGCTCTCCTCATCACCAGTTCAGCAGGCCCAGGTGAGGCTGAGGATAAACAGGTATGAAAAAGCTGAAACCTGAGGTGGGAGGAGATGATGAGCAACAGGGTGATGGACAGCGGCTTTCACAGCTGGAGTGAAACTGCAGCCGGGAAAGGAAACCTGATATTGTCCTTATCCTCAGCCTTTTGTCCCCTCTGCACCCTCAGTCCCTCCTGATGCTGCTGCCCAGCTGGGAAATCCTTTTTGTATTTCTCCTCCCAGAGTGCTGTAGCTTTCTGACTTTTTAACATTTTTCCTCATTACCAATGCCCTTGTAAACTCAATTTTGTTGTCCTGAGTAACACCACCCCAAACAGGTCTCTTGTGAGCATATCCCTTGTTCTCGCACTCAAGGTGGTTATGAAGAGGACAGAGAGGAGAACACTGAGGTCTGGCTGAAAAGCTGTCCTGGTGTGGCAGCAATATTTTCATAACCATCACCTACAGGTCCTCATCCACTCCTACACCACCTCAGAGTGACAAAGTTTGGTGTCTGCTCACAGCCCTTCACTGAACAGGTCACAAGGCTCACCAGTGTCACAGTGAAAATTCCTGTTGCTTTCCTCCACTTGCTCTGCCTACAGAGAACACCTGGAAGGACCCATATGGGCTTTCCCCACTGCCAGGAGAAATACAGCCAGACAATATGGATATACTGCACTGATGAGACTGAAGATGAGCCTTTCTTTGCTTAAACTGCGGCTTCTGCAAAGATATGATAGAGGCCTGAGCTGGCTGCTGATCTGTCTTGCAGATTTTCTGCTCCCCTGCAAAACAGTCTTGTGCTCTGAAGAATGAAGACTTGGGAAAACAACAATTCTGTGAGGTCTAAGGGCATTTCTACACCAGGACCACCAGCCACAGTGAGAACATTCAGTGACATCATGACCCTGTGGGACTCCCTCCCACAGCTGACTTTTCCTTCTGCTGTTTAGACAGAGTTACACCCATTCTGCTTTACTGCCTTCAGCTCTGGCATACCTTCTTCCCACCCTTTGCTTATCCATGCATCCTTTCCCTGTCCATCCTCATTCCTCTTTTTCCTCTTCTCGCCTACTTTCCATCTCCTTCCATTGAAACTTCCCTCCAACAGCTCCCCTGTTTTCTCAGGCTCTCCCTGTGCCACCTCTCCATTCTCCTGGCCCCACCACAGCCCCCACTTGCCGCAGGCAGGCTCTGCCCTGCCCGGACACAGCTGTGGGGACACTGTTCATGCCATAAATCCCCTCTTTTCTCAGGCTCTGTGGGAGCTGAGGGTTGGGAACTGCAAGCTCATGGCAGGCTGAAGTAATAAGAGTAGAGATGAGGTGAAGTTCTTGTTCTGTCTTGAACACAGACTGCCAATCATGCCATAATAGGTGGTGGTTCTAGGCAGGGAACAGCTTTTCAGCCCACCAAAATTACACCATTAAATGGAATTTCCTCTATGGGCTAATCAGGATTTGAAACCATTTCTCTGGAGATAAAAGGCACAGCTCAATCTCCTGGTTTGCAAGGTCATCTGGAATACAAATCAACTTTCATGTATTTGTTTGAAATGTTTTTATGTAAAGGATTTATTTTTTTTAAATCTGCTTGTTAGTGCCTTGTGCCTAAACTGGAGCTGTGAAGTGACTTTTTCTCACTAGAGGCTAAATAAAGTACTGTACTGTTTTTATAAATGTCCTAAGCTTTGCCAGAAGGCTGGCAATGAAAGAGGCTGGCAGGAGACAGGCAGTGTCTCTGTTCTGTATCACGGAAGTGAGCCCAAGGACAGCGGGCAGTGCCTCCCATCCGCGGGAATGCCACCAATTATCGCACGGGTGATGTCATGGCATGGCAACAGCGCTTCCCTCGCAGCTCGCCCTGCGCTGCCAGCTCCAACCTCCAGTGTATTTTCCTCAGTCTGGTCCATGTACTGTAATAACTAAGTCAACTGGAAAAAATATTGAAGAAAAGACTGAGGAAAAACAGAGTGTAGGGGCAGCTGGAGCCAGCAAAGAAGGCACACTGAGAGCTATAAAGACGCTTTGTGCCGCAGCTTCTCTCAACTTCAGGATATTTAGTTCCACAGGAGTTGGAGAAGATGGGTAATAAGCTGGCCTTTATTTTAAGGGATATCCCTTGTAGTCTCAGCTGCATAAAGATCAGTCTTTGGGCATGTGGAAACAGTGCTAACAGTATCTCTCTTTCAGTACCTCCTGCTGCTCACTCCATTGAATGGCCTTGGTCCAGCTAGAGAGGAAAAAAACCCTTCCATCCCAAAACAGTCATCGGTCTGAGGGAAAGGAGGTGATGAAAAGAGGCTGCAAGTGATGAAGTGAAGTAATTATTTATAGAAAGGTACATGACCACAGCACTCAGGTGCCTGCTCAGGAACGGGGCCCAGTACTGCTCATCCTGAGTGCAAGGGAGATGTGTCCGTGCCTTCCCTGCCCCAAAACAGGCAAGGGGAGCACTTCAGCACTTGTCTGGCTTCAGGCACACGAACCACACTGTGCACGGGGTCAGGGAGCACCGTGGCTGTGGGATGAGGCTGCTCTCAGATCCAGCAAGGTCACCGAGGGATGAGGCCAGGCTCAGATGTAGCTGCAGCATCACTCAGGCACAGACTCGGGCTGGGAGCTGGAGAGCAGCTCTGGAAGAAGGAGTCAGCTGCCAGTGGGACTTCTCCCAGCTCCTCCCACACGGTCTTTTCCCAGCAGCCTGCTCCCAGGTTGCAGCCACAGCACATCTGTGCTGGCCTGAAGCACTGGCCAAACTTCAGAGAGAGAAAATGGTCTTAGAGGCAGTCAGTGCACCCAGGTCTGTGTGTACCTGTGTAACCACTCAAGGAACTGGCCTAAAGAGGAGACCACTCTGTCAAAACTATGAGTTGAGACATCCAAATGGAGCTGAGATATCCAAATGGAGTCAAGACATCCAAATGGCCATGTGCCACTTGGAGTTAAGGATGTATTTGCAAATTGGTTCTGTGTCTGTGGACCAATACATGCAGTGCTGATGATGCATATATATAAATTTAAATTGGCTTCATGTGACTGTGAATCAGTATATGTTGATAGTGCATGGATCGAAATTCCAACTGGTCCTGTGTTATTGTGAATCGATATCCATCATGCTGATTAGATCCATCCAAGTTTTTTTATTTTATAGCTGATAGGGAGAGCCAAGCTTTGAGCATGGATGGGAGGAAGAAGCAGCCCTACAGACATTGAGTAGAATGTCCCAGGGACCAATGTGTTAAACTGATCAGAAAACAAGTTTAAAATTTTACTTGGAAAGAAATTCAGAATAAAATTGCCTTGAATGTATCGCAAGGGAAGGTGGCTTGCAGTGTTCTGTTGTGCTAGGCAAGCCAGCAAATGTTCACACTTCCTTTTAACCACAGTCACCTGCACACACTCAGAGAACATTTTTCTACCCTCATCATTTTCTCCCAAGCCTTTGCTTTTCTGTTCTACCTCCATTACAAAACTGGCTTCAAACCATCCCCCAAGTCCCAAGTGACTTGAGAGATGAAGAGCAAAGTGATGCCAGATTGCTGGTGGGGGCTCTGGCTGACTGGGACATTGCTGGTAGCTGGAATGACAAAGGGAGAGCAAAGGAACCCAGGTTTTTCAGATGGAATCAGAAGGTTCCAGGGGACCTATGTCTGCCTTGTGAAACACTTTGCAGATCTTCCAACTGGTAAAATGTAAAGTGACACTAAGTGAAATAAACTACTTTATAATTCAGCTATAAGTATCTTCAAGAGCCATATGACTAATTTCTAAATCGTTTAATAAAATACAAGTTCTTGTTCTAGAAGGGCTTTCTTTTTAATGGATACTTCAGATGTTCAGTTAAATGTATTGTGACCAATGTAATTATCATTTGCCTGTATCTCAAAATTGTCTAATCAAGCACTAGTGGGCTGAGTAGTTAATAAGCACAAATAGAGATACTGAACTCTCTTCCTGTGGATTTAATCATCTTCCATTTCCACTCACCAGAAATACCAAAAATGTGGAGACAAGGGCTAAACATAAGAGTATGACAGGAAAACTAGCTGGGAATAAACACAAGCTCAAAAACTAAAAGTAAGGCTGGGTATAACTTACTGCAGGAGGACAGGAGAGCAAAACAAGGGGAGAAAAAAAAAGGAAACAAGCAAAACTACTTTTAGAATGGAAGTTTGCCCATGTAATGAAAGGGATTACATCATATTTGTCTGCAGTAGTGAAGGGCTGAACTTGGTGACCTCAGATATCCCTTCCAGCTCCTCAGGTTCAGAGATATCATTTCACCAAGCACAAAAGAAACACCTGACCCTGCTTCCTTCTGCCACAGACCCAAACAATGCAGCTGTCTGTAGGCAGGAGCAATTTATATACTGAGTGCTTTTTTAGAAGGACACTCAGAGTTTATCCCTGCTCCTTAACCTCTGGATTTGGACAGAATTTAGAGACCTTCGTTCCAGAAGTGCCAAAGAGAGCACTGCCTAAGCACCATCATTGCCTGATCCCCAAGGGGCCCTGGTCAGACTCCCACCTAAAACCTCCTGCACCCCAGATTTGGGCCAAATCCTACACAGAACTTGAAAGATCACTGGAAGGGCACTCTCAGAAAACACTGACAGATGCTAACAGAAACACAGTAATGAGATGAAATCTCTGCCCGTCTCTTTCACAGCAGTTTGGGCACCCCACAGAAGCAAGAAAAGGGCACTACAGGCTCTGCTCAGCCCAGCACCACTGACTATTTCTTAACAAAGAGTGGGCCCAGGTCAGTTTAGTGCCCAACAGAAGTTCCTCCAGGGCCAAGATTCCAAAGGGATCCAGGGATTCAGGAAGGAGAGTGAAAGCAAACACAGCATTTAGCACTGTCTACATGCCCCCAACACCTCCTTTCCCTAGGAAAGCAGACTGGCTTTTTGCCTTGCTCTCTGCATGTGATGCCCAAATATCCAACCAAGGTGACCTGGCTCATCCTGCTGGAGTCAAGTCACCTAATTTCAGCAATAGCTAATGGGGGCCTAAAGTAAGTGGTCATTTTTCCTGAGCTCAGTTCCTTACCCAGCTTCCCTGGTTTAAGGTGACTCGCAATTAGCAGCACTGTGACTAATTGGTTAATAATAGTTTCAGGTTGTGCTGCACGGATTTTACAAGTTTTTCAAAATGCCACTGAGCTTTACAGTGCACTGCCTTCCCCTGCAGATGGAAAGAACAGCCTCCACCAGTCCTGTGTACCAGGTATCTCTCTCAGATATTAGCAGTGCTAATTCACCATAAATGTTGTTTTCCCCCCACCACAAATATTGTCTCCATCTCCCCATCAGGAGGCACAAAATCCCACTGTGCTTCCCATTTCTCGGACTAGCTGGGATCCAGCAGAACACAATATCCCTCCTTCGGTATTTTGTATTGTTACTTTTGTATTGACATTTCGGGAAGAAATGGGTGTATGGGCTGCCTGCAGAGGCAGAAACTCTGCAAGAGCTGTTGCTCCCGCTGTGTTCCTGCAGGCAGTGTGGAAGCAGCAGGCTCAGAGCCTGTCCCTGTGTCTCTTGCAGAGGCAGGATCCAGCCCAGCACCCCCAGCTTGGAGCGCAAGGTGGATTCAGCGGTTTGCTCCTGTTTCTTTTTCCACCCCCATTTTTAACTCTGTCAGCACGGACAGATGTGAGCTCACCCTGCCCCTGCTCCGAGCCCAGCAGACTAGTGCCAGCCCCTGTGGAGGGGCCACGGGGCTGTGTGAGGTGGCTCAGTGCCCAAGCCAACACTCCTGCTGAGAAGCCTCCGTGTGTCTGCACAGAGCCCAACAGCTGCCCTGGAAAGCCCAGGCACAGCTACTGTAGCTAAAGTAAGACAACTTTTTTCTTAAATACGGATACAGGCACGAAAGCAGGGGATTGATAATTCCAGGAAAGGTTCTGTTATCTTTCCTTGAAGCTGCCACGGATCAATCCAGCAGCTGCCCCAGGACGAGCACGGTAGGAGCCAGGGGGGCTGGCTGCCTCCTTACCTCTGCTCTGGCCCTCCCAGTCCAGAGTGCCCGTGTTTACCTCCCCTTCCTTGAGGGAAATGGAGCAGAATGTGCACTCTCCTAATGTAGGTTTGGCCAGCAGCTATCACTTGAAAGCTCTGTGGTGGTCTGACATTAAAAAATTATAAATCTGTTAAAAAGGTAACACTTTTCTAGAACACAGTCACACATTATATCCTATTTTGATAGAAGGAGAACAGTACCAGCATCCTTCAGGCCATATGTAGGCATGTCAAAAAAAGAGTAATTTTCAAAAGAAATTCCTGGCTGCTAATGAAAGTTTACTATCTGATCCTTTGTATATCAATATGGTGACTCAAGGCTGGTTCTGGTGGAATATACGAATATATTCAGTGTTTCTTTGTGCAACACCTACTTGATTTACCATGCTAAGACATGACTTCCAGTGTTTGTGGCCAGGTGGAAAATGTCCAGCAAAAAAGTCCAGTGTCCATGTGCCCTGTTTTCTCAGAAAGATAAGGACAATTAGGAAGAGAGTTAGTTCTTAATATGGGCTTCCTTAGATAAGAAGTTTCTGACTAAATTTGAATTTGGTAATCAAAGGTCATACTATTCTAAAACTCCAGTGAGCTTCACACCCCAAAATGGCAGCATTTGGTGGAATGGAAATGACAGACAATTCTTAAACAGAATTCATGAAGAAGATCTTGGGACTCTTTGAAAAGCAGAATGTTATCCTGAGATCTGGCCATGACTGATAGATATTTAAATTTTTAGTAAAGTTTTGCTAATTGGAGGAGCCTTCCTATTGTAATCTGTTTCCATACAAGCCTATATAAAGAGAAGTTAGTATGAATAAAAAGAAATAACTGAGATCTTCAAATCTTCTGGAAACAAAATCAAGAGTAGAAATTGCAATTGCTGGGTGTTTTCTCTCTGCACCTCAATGGGTCAATGTGGAAGAAGGAACAAACCCAGTCACTATCTCCCTGTGATTCCAGAGGCTGCAGCTATCATCCTATCCCATATCCTTGGGGAAGTCCAGACTGAAAAGACTGTGCAGTGCTTGAAAAATTATTTGGGTTGTGGCATGTAACAAACATCTATTCATTAAAGTCTTGCAATTGTGACCCAGCCCTTCATCTTGCACAAGATCTATAAAAAAGGCTGAGTGACTATAAATGTGTCCCTTGGAGCAAATTATGGAAGACATTATAGGAAGACTGGTTTCTAGCCAGCTTTTCCAGCTTAATGAATTCCTTTCAAGGATGTGTGAAAGCTCCATTGAGACCAATGGTGAGTATCCTTGGACTCCTCCAGGAAGATTTTATAAGGGGTCTCAACTGTTGTATTCTTATTTTTCTTCTATTTTCAGAGAGCGGTTAGAAAATGATTTGAAATGGTAACGTTAGAGTTCAAGCCCTTTTCACTGTGAGGACTGAACTAACTGATCCATGAAGAGTCAGAAAAAGGCTCTTGGGCAGATCAGTTCTATCATGGTATCAATAACCACAAAAACTATTGGAATTTGTGTGCTCACCACTCTGGAAGAGATAAAAGATGCTTTCCTGCACCTTCCATGCTAAAACCTCACTCATTTAATTAATGTACAGATCTGGATTTCCAGCGTGTTCCTACAGACATCAGCTACACATGGACCTAGAATGGGAATACTGAGAGTCAAGGAAGACTTTGCTCAGATCAAAAACCTGTAGGTACCTTATATTTATGATATCTCTTGCAGCAAAAGGACTTTCATCCACACATTTATTATGTTATCAGCTGACTTCACATATTTTCTGTTTCTCCATTAACAGAGTGAGAAAGATAATGATCTGCAGTGTTTCTCTCTCTAGAGACTGGTTTGCTCTTTCAGACTCCATGCCTTCAATCACTCCTGCCCAAGATGTTGGGATGAGTGGGGGAGGTGAGGGAGAGAAATTATGAGCTATGTGGAGAGAACCTACAAAGGGCAGTCAATGGAAAAAAGAGGGATGTTTCATCTGGGAAGAAAAAGGCACAGAGCAACGGGGGGAAAGATGGTGAAGAAACAGAGCGGTGTATAATATGCAGGCAGAAAAGATGGGAGATGAATAAATGGAATTTTAAAAAAGGTATGAAGTTTTAGCTGAAAGTTCATCACAAGTGCTTTACTTGTGTGACTTCCCATCCAGCTGTACTGGAATATCCTGATATTCAGCTTTTTGCTCAGGTACAGAGCAAGTCACAAGGCACAGGGAGAGAACAAGTGCTGCACACGACAGCACACGCCAGGCCAGCTGCTCACACTCTGCTGGACCTCCTGACACTCACCCCTGGAGCTGCTGCTGGCACCTCTTGGTAAAGTGCTACACAAATGAAAACTCTTTTTATTATCCAAAGACAGAAACATCCCAAAATAGGTGTTGTCACATGTAGCAGGAATTACAGACACATACTGAAATACATGACATTGCAGACAGGTCCCCAGGCTGATGTTTGGGCAGCTGTCACCTACAGATCCTTCTGGCCTTGTATCAATAAGGCCTAAAATATTATGTTTGTATAGAAAAGGCATGAGCATCAGGAATCTGCTACTGTCTTGATTAATGGGCAGAACCATCCTTCATCCAGTTTGGAAAGCTGAGCCATGGATTCTAAGCATTTGCTATTTTATTGTTTTTCAGACTACAAACAGAGGCAAATTAATTCCCCATGTAATTCCATTGAAATCTAGTACATTAAATGAAGGACTTCATTTATTTAAGAATATAGCAATATTTATGAGATGAATTTAGGCCCAGAATGTGTTGGCTGATTGCCCTTTATTGGGAGATGAACAGGATTGCTGTAATGGAAAGACTCCCCAGCCACTGGGAGTGACAGTGGGGACTGGGGAGGAGGAAAGAGAAGAAAAAGAGCAGAACAGAGTGTCAGGACCACAATAATTAATGCTTAGTGAGGAAGAAAAGAAGACAGACTCAAAGGACAGCAATACCAGCACTTTAATTCATATATTGTGGAGTTTCTAAGTCAAATCAAAGGCTTGAACACAGCTTTATCTACACGGGTGTCACAGGGAACTTACACACTTTCTGTTATTTAAAAAACAACAACCAGCATTAGATTGTCCTGCCACAGCAACAGAAGTCCTGCCAGACTGCCATGGAAGCAGGGACAATACTGGTGGGAAAATCTTTTAAACCATACTGATTTTATATTTGAAAAATACTTCTGACATTGTTATGCCAGCACCACAGGCCTGCATAGGCAAGAGTAAGAGACAGTTCATTTCAGTACAGGGATGATAATTTGGGTGTATTTGAAAGTAATTACAGATAACAGAGCTAGAAAGAAGCTGGAAAACATCAAAAAGAAAGTTCCTCTTCACAAAAACTAATATATGGAAGATGTAGAGCCTTCCAATGTTTTGTATAGTTGTTTTTACAGTGTGTAAACTTGTTTTTACAGTTACTTAGAAGTTCCTAAGGCTGAAGAATACACCTCTTGGAAGCCCTTTAAATTAGAGAGAAAAAATATAAGTCCATAGGCCTAAATAATGTGGTTTGTGATACCCAGAAATGTGTGTGCACTCTGAAACACTCAGCAAAGGGATCTAGAGTCAATAATGGTTTCTTCAGCTTTTTACAGGGGAAGCAGTTTAGAAGCAAAGTGTCAGTCCAATGGAAATCACCACATGGAAATTATTGCTGAATTCAGGCACAAAATTAATAACAGGAGCAGTGTAGAATCCATTGAACTTCTTTAGTTCTTTGAAAATGTTATCCAATTTTAGTTTGGCACCTTTTTTATTTTTGGAACATAAAACCTCCCTTGTTATTCTGTACACTCAGGTAATATTTGAGTCTAATGGACTTTCACCTCTTCTTTGCAATTAGGTTTTGTCAGTTATTTGTAATTTTGTCACCTCCAGAATGGATTACACCATCATTCAGGGTAAGCACAGAGGGACCTTTGGCACCACCAGTCTGTGACTGCAGAGGAATTTTGACCAATATGCCCATACCACACTCAGACTCTGCCCATTGCTTTGGATACCCCTCCAGTTCTTGGTAAAATTCATACTTTTAGAGATATACTGGGAAGCCTTTGGTAATTCAGTAAAAAAATCTATTTAAATATGGTGGCTCTTTCAAATCTGAGTTGTTGATGTTGGGAGCTTGGTTTTTTCCAAAACCAACAGCTGAGTATTTTTGGTCTGTACATCAAAACCTGCACTTGGCACATTCTGGGCACTGTAAGTCAAACCAGCTGTTTTCAGTGTTTCTGTATTTCCATACTTGCATTTGTTTGGTTTTTTGCCCCTTTCTTGCTGGGTTGGCAGGGGTGGGGTATTCCTGGTTTCTTGACAGAGCTTTACAAAAGGCAGATGAACTTCCTAGACTGGAAGTCAGAACATTCCTGGTTTTACAGGTTTTTATGCACAAACCTGCCAGTCTGTGGGGACTAAGGAGTGCTGCAAAACCTCTCCTCTGTGTCAGCACAAGGAGCAGTTTGAGCCCTCCAACATAAGGCAAATTGTTACACACCAGGACAATCCCCTCCAGACCAGCCAGGCTGGGGCTGAGCCCTGAGATGCTGCATATAAAACTAAATAGGAAAATGTGCATGTCTGAAAAGGGAATTATCACTGTGGTATAATGACTGCTATGCCTCCCTGGAAAATGCAACATGGTGTGGGACTTTGTTCAAGCACGTTTTTTTCCAAGCTGCTATTGCCAGCTCCAAATGTTCAAGAACTACAGTTTGACCCTCAAAATCACAAGCTTGTCTGTGAAACGATAAATGTGGAGCTCTTTTACTGTGATTTCTGGTTTTTGAGCTGTTAGGGTGCACCTGGGTCACACTTACAAGCTTTATACTTTAACCATTAGGACTAGAAACTTACTTTAAATTAAAGAAAGGAAAGCTGAGTTTCTAACCTCATTACACAACTGTAGTAGCTGGAGTGTAAGTGAAACATCAAACATCACAAGACTTGTGATAAAATCATGAGTGCTGACAACATCAATTTAGAGTAAGAGGTGGGATAGCAGGGGAAACTCAGGGCAAATGGATTTACTTTTTATCTTAATGTTTTTACAGGCTGTCTACTTTTATCTTTAATCAGAAGTTTTCAGTGGCAGTTCTTTCTTCATGTATCTGTGCATGACATTAAAAGGTCAGTTCTGCATTAATACCTGATGCCATTTTCTAACTGCATCTCTCTATCAGAGATTACATGAAAAGGTAGGTGTACTGATGGTACACCTGGTGCTAATATCACAGCAAAGAGGAATTATGGAAGCCCAGGTCATGAGTGCATGGGTAAAACAGCATTGAGAGCGATTCTAGTCCCCTGTGGGGTGTGTGTATGAAGAATACAGGATGTTTCTCATGGCTCTGATATTTACTGCCTGAGAAGAGAATATTGTATGGAAAATTTGCCAGTAAAGCTTCACAGTCTTTGTGGAATGGGTTCTTTTAAGGCATTGCATGCTGGATTTTTTATGCCTGCAAATTACCTCAATGAAAAATAACATGGCAACTTTAAAACGTAGGTATAGTTAAACCTTTCATTATATAATAAATTGACTGTAATTAAGTCAAGTAATTAACGGATCACTATGATTATAGATCAACAGACTGGCCAGATCAAGAATTCAGGTCAGTCTTCTGTAATGCCAAAGTGGCAGCAGTGACAAAGTGGTCAGCTGTCCCTCCACTATTAGAGGCAGTTTCCAAACCATGCTTTTATTTTTTTAAACGCTGCAGTTCGAGGGAATTGTGCAGTTACCAGTCCTTCCAACCACATGCAAAGAATTGTCAGTGGCAGGTTCCTTGGCCACCCAGCTGCTGTCCTTTGGTCTGACCTGTCACTGATCTGAGAGTGCCAGGGCAGCAGAGTGGCCAGTTAGAAGGCAGCTCCAGCACAGGGAACGCTCCTGCTCTATCATCATAATCCTGGGATTTAAAGTAGTGAGCTAAGCCTGGTCCAAATGGTCAGTTTGCTTCAGCTGCTTTGCACAGCACCAGGGGGACAAGCAGAGTGCACAAGTGAATTTCATGGTGATAAGCCAGAGGTTTTCATACGTCATATTGCTGATATTATATATCTTCCACTGATGAAACCAGCCCCAGATGCATCTTGGTGGGACTGAGTTCTTTAGTTAACAGGTGATTATGTTACTAATTGGAAGGAGAGGCACAGCCCCTGTGTAAATCAAGAGGAGGTGTTGAGAGTCTGTAGTGTGGCCCTTGTCACAGCAGAAGGGATCCAGCCCAGTGCTAACCCAGCAGGTATATAAGGAAATCAGAATATTCCACTTATTCCCCCGAAAAACATCTCAAACTCATAAAATTCAAAACAAGTACGCACAATTCAAAAATCCTAATAACCTCAAGTTTGCTCTGATGTGATACATAACCACATGCAACTCACAAGCATGAGAGAATTTCATAGTTCATAGTGTGAATTTGGGAGAAAAAGCCCCTCAATTTTAGAAGAGAAAATACTTTTAAAAACATGTTTCAGTACATTTTTGTTCCACATATTGCTACAGGAACAGGGTTTGACCTGTTCATTCTCATGCATGCAGGTGATTAGGCATTTGGTCTGATTAGATAGATTTCATCTTTCTACAAAACTCAAGTACAGAGGTCAAAGAAGGAAATGCTTTGTCATCCCTGCCTGCTTTCGTGGGGGAGCATTGAGGTTAGCCTTCTGGATGTAAAATCTTACCACAGAGACAGAAAACAAGATTGGCTAACCACAATGACTTGACTCAAAGAATTAGCAGCTCTGACATTATGGAGGCATTCCTGAAAAATCTCAAGTCAGAGTTCTGCCCACTTTTGTGAATAAATAGCAATCAAAAAATCTAGGGCAATAAAACTCCATAGGCATCTCAGAATTTTATTTCAGCCAACATCAATCTTCCTTCCCTTCAGACAAGCTAAATTATCCCAGTAAATCAGCGACATTAAATCAGTCAAACCAGCTGAATGCAAAAGCTGAGGGAACAGACCAAATTTCAACCGTGTATACTGAGAGAAAGAAAACTGCTCATAAAGTTAAATCTTAAATAAACATGAACCCTTAGAGGGGGTACACAGGGAAAATGAAAGTCCAAAACTTCTGAGAGGCCTCTGAATAAACGTACAGGGCAGTGGGAAATGGACTTGGTTTTCTTTGTGCTTCAGAGGCTGCAGCTTATGGAGGTAAGGAGCTAAATGAGACTTACCAAGAGGACAGGAATAGAGCCATGGCCTGCCAGGGCTAAGCAGGCAGGAGCATTCCCAGTTTGATGGATTCTGTAGCTGGCACTGCTGGAACGCCGCTGTTGGAGGCGCAGGATGCAGCGCGCTCAAATCATCTGCACAAAGTAGGGCACGGCAGCCCCGGCTCTCTGGGGACTCACGGCCCTCCTGGTGTCACTGCAGTGGCTGAGGACGTGACATCCCTGCCTTTCCAGCTCAGGATCCCTTCCTGCCGAGTCACTGATGCAGCAATGAAACCTCCCTGTTAGTTTAAGTTCGTTTGTGTTGAAGGTACCGGACCGGGAGCAGCTGAGCTCCAGGGGCAGCGTGTGTTCGGTTCTGCTGATCCTACAGGAGGGAAAACTCAGTAATGGAAACTCCATTGGCTGAGGTACCCATGGAAATGCTGGCCACACTGCAGGGTCGTGCCTCAAACCCTCTGGGACTCCAGAGGCACAAACACTCTTTTCACCAAGGCCAAGGATGTGTCTTGCATCACCCACACCTCTCCCACACAGACATGGACATTTTCAGCTCCCACACCACACAAGACACAGGGTTTGAATGCTCCAATACAGCATTCTTCAAGCTTGCCACATCTGTAAAAACAGGATGGCTCACTGCTTTGTAGGTGCCCTAGAAATAAAAAACCTTTAATCAGAGCAAATATTGGAGAAATTATAATGAAAGAACACCCATGCACATACAGACAGCAGAAACCAGTAAGAAAATCCTGATTTTCTCCTCCTGTACTGCGGATCAGCTCCAGGAGACTTTCTGCTGTGAACTGTGGCTGGGATCTGCCGTCCCCATGCAATGATTTTGAGTGAGGTTTTCTCAAGGAGTGCCCAGAGATGGAAAACTGAACTTGCCTTAAAGCAGAGCTCACAACAGATCTCCCTCTGCTCTACTCCTATTGAGCAAGGGACATCCGAACTTGTCTGCAGAAAGCAGCTGAAAAAGGAGGCAGAAAGGGGATAAGAATGATTTGAGATTACTCAGCACTTGAGATTCCTTTGATTTCCTCTCACAATATGGAACAGTAGAGGTGGAGCAGGTCTAGTAGATCAGTGAATGCATCTTACTTGAAGAACAGGATTAATATCTTCCCACAGCCATCCACAATGAAGAATTCTTCAGTTGCCAAAATAATTCTGTGCTGAACAGAGGAATCCACAGGTGGGAAGCAATTCTTAGTGAATTTGCTTTCTGGGTACTTAATAACTGCACATATTCAACAGCATCATTCTCTAAAACAAACAAGAGTATTTTTTCTGTGGTGCCCTCCTGCCTGTTGGCCAAAGGGATCAGAATCCCCAGTACTGTTCTCAAAGGCTGGATCCACACTACCAACTGGTAGGTTGATCCTTGCCAAGACATTTTTAGAGGAATTATAAAAATCCCTCTTACAGAAGGGAATTATATGCAGTACTTAGGCAAAACAGGCATTCCATTTATAAATATAATTACTTCTGCTATTCTATCAAGAAAAAGAATGTAGTAGTGAGGGACACAACAGAGAAAATTATTTATGTGTTGACACTTGACAATATAAATAGAAAACAGATCTGGCTGGAACTAAGTGGGAAATGAAAAAAACATGAGAAAATATGTAACTGAGATTACCAGTTGGGGGGATAATTTATGACCACTCCTAGTGCATTCTTTCCAATGGAAGTACAGTCCCTCATTTTGCTTTATGTTTGGATTGTAATTATGTGTACACTTAATTAGCAACAAATGCATGAGCTTACTTTGCATTTTTTGGCAAGTTATCTTCTTTTGACTGATGCCCTGAACACTACAAAGCAGGCACTGGTGTGTGGTGCAAAGGAGGGAACAGAAGATGGCTTGGCCATAGTCCCTCTGCTTTAGTGAGCTGTAGCACAGGAGAAGAAAGGAGTGAGATGCCATTCACTCTCACAAGCAATGACTGGATGAAATATTATCATCTTGGGAATGATTCTGACCCCATCTCTTGTATTCATGCTCCTTTTACTCAGGCTGCTTGTCTGGGTATGTCCATTACTGCACGTCTTCTGCTTTAGATTTGTGAAGAGTATTTTTCTCCAGCATCTTCATTCTTAATATTAGTGATTTATCACATATGGTGCACTATATTTTTACAAAGCTGTAAGATACCATGGTGATTAACACCATATGAGAACCTAAATAGAAGGGAACAGGATAACAGAAATGTCCTCCCAGCAGACACAGGGCTTTGGCTTGTTTTTAGAGACAGTATCTCAGCTGCATGGTTTTACTCTGTACATAAGAATTCTAGGAGTTCATAATAGAAAGCTGTACTGTACTTGACCATGTTGTAGTGAGAAAAAAAACCCTCATGTTTAATTTCCCTCTAGCCTTTAATAAGGATTTTCAGATCAATTTGGAGAGATTGATTATTCTATCCCTTTTGATCATACAGATTTCTTACTTTGATTTAAGAAAGCAGGAGAAAAAAATGTAAGAACCCGCAAGTATTACCCCTTGTGTATACATGTACATATATATATTCTGGTAGGAATTTCTGGCAGGAAAATATCCCAGCTTCACATAGCCTTGCAAACTTGTCCTGTCAATATTGCAGTCCCCACACAAAATCTATGCACTGAATTGACATGGTAATGAGAAACTAATCACATTTTACTTACTCACTGAAACACTGTGAAAGCCTGGAGACGCTGAAGGCTGCTTCAAATGAACACATCACTGCTGGGCATGGCACAGCCCTGCTTTCCAAACAGCTCTGTCCTCACCCACCTGGATTAGGGCTGCCACTGGGACAGCCTTCCCCCCTGCACCTCTGGATCCAAAGCAAGGATTTTACTGAAGTGTGGCAGCCAGCAAAAAAGGGTGATTGTCTCTGGGCACTGGGATAAACCAGAAAGACAGCCTGGGGGATGCTGGACGGCGTCAGGGTGAAACCCCTGTGGTACAAAGGTGCTGGACATGAACTCTGGCTCCTGTTGGGCTCCCATGGCAGACAGGCAGAAGTGTGGGGAAACCAAAGAGCCTAGCTGACATCCCTGGGTACTGCTTGATCCTCCAGGGCCAGGACTGGCTGATCCTCCAGGAATGCCAGGAGGGCTGCAAAGAGCATGAGGAGATGAGCATGAGCAGCTCCACATGCATCTTCCCCTGGAGCAGCACAGCACAGGTTAAATTAAAAAACGCACTGGGGAAAAGGTTCTTTCTGTAAAACTGGTCACTAGCAGCTGGGCCCCCAGGGATGCTCTCCTTGCCTAAGGATGAAATGGGATTATGATGGTAATGTTTGCTGCACTGTAATTAAGGTGGTGTCAGGACTTTCATTAAAAAGTGTGTTTTTGTTGAGGGACTACGGCTTAGAGAAAATTTTTGCTTGAGGCTGAAATATAACATAGTTCTTGGCCAGAAAACACATGCACAACCTTTATTATATGTGTAATTTAGAATCTCACTATAGTCTTGCCTGTGAAGGCTCTGCTATTGTTTCCATAGGGGTATGTAGCTAATTGGTTTAAAAAATTAGTTATTAAAAAAGTGAAGGACTGAATTCTCTTCTGGAACCCGTGTATGTGACATGTCCCCATTAACTGTCTGCAATTAACTCCAAAAACCAAAAGCCAAATGCTGTCCTTCTTACTCAGACATGCAATGTTATTGAAGTAAACAGCTGGAAAAAGGATTGGGCACCTGTGTCCAGGTGTTTAACCCACTACAACCCAAGGCCTCTCCCACATTATAACAACCCTACTGAACATGAGGCCACCCCATGGTGAGGCAGAGATTATTTCCTTGCAAAACTGGCAATCTATGGCAAACTTATTTCCACAAACAGTATTTAAATTTCTATTACTGTAGCACCCAGGATCTCAGATAAGGAACCCCAACCCTTGTGCACGAGGTGCTGTGCAAAACACAGAATAAGAACCCGATATATGATTGCACCAACAAATCCTTTCCCCCATTTCATGGCCAGGTTTGTATTATTTCTCTTAAGTAATCTGAGTGTAACGCACCACTCCTGCAAACAGCAAACACTGCTCAGACATTTATTTAACTTTCTGCATGATAAAGTCCCAACTTCACAGCAATCTATTGTCTTTCCCCAGAGGTGCACACAAAGGGGCCAGCTACTGCCCTGAGTTCTTGCTACTGGCTCTGGGGTTTCTCCATCTATCTGCACTGTTTGGCACCTACTACTTTCAGGTACTAATCTGATTTTCCTCAAATTACCTTTTAGAATTAAAACCCCCATGTGATTAATGGTATGCCATAAAATATTATTTCTCTTCTGCCCACCACCACATAGATAAATAAAAGAATACTAAAGTTTAAAAATTACAGTTTCATAAATGTGTAAACCAGACAGGAATTCACAAAGAAGTTCCTAAGAAGCTTGTAGATACTTTATGTGACTTCAGAGGGGTGCTAAAAAATACAACATAACATAGCACAGTTCATTGTTTCTTCTAAGGAAAAATTATATAAATTGCAAGTTTAGGAAGAATTTAAACATTTCTGCAAATGTTTAAAGACAGAACAATCTTTAATCAGGAGGTAGTTGTCTTCAGTGAACCTATTTATGCATCTAGTTACTTATCTGCCTAATTTAGCATCCCCAGGATCATGGCCTCAGTTTGGAATAACTTAATGAATTTCAGTAGAGTGCCTCAGCTACCACTTATCAAAATGGGATGATTCAAATGCAAATAAGTGCAAACATGTGCAAAATTAACATTCCTAATAGACAAAGCTTCTCCATATAGGAAGGTATTATTAATACTACTAACAGAGACAGGCAAGCATAATTCCTCACTTGGACAAACTCACTCCGAGTACCTTTTTCTGATTTCACCTAACTGAATTAAAGAAGTTAGACTTAATCTAAAGAAAAAAGAAGAAAAAGAAAGCTAGAAAATGCCAGGATGAGTGAGTCTGCACGAGGGTTATACTACAACCACCGGTTTTAAATTCACACTCTGGCATGCACAAAAAGAACATTTTTTTATGAAGATAAAAGCCTCCACATGTAATAACTCGATATATAGACAAGCCCTAGGGGCTTGCATCTTGAGCACTTAACATTTTTGGCCTCATCTTAATGGATAAGAAAAGGTGTGTTTCTCAGTCACATTAGCCCAGTCAAAGGAGCTTAATATGATGAAAAGGCCTTAGGGTTTGGTGAGGCTGAGGTGTAAAGGTGTGAGGCAGCACATCCATCACAGGTGGGCACTGCTGCCTTCAGCACACCCTGAGCTGGGGAGGGGGAACAGGCAGGGATGGGGAACAGGCAAGGATGGGGAACAGGCAGGGATAGGGAGCAGGCAGGGATGGGGAGCAAACAGGGATGGGGAACAGGCAAGGATGGGGGACAGGCAAGGATGGGGGACAGGCAGGGATGGGCGACAGGCAGGGATGGGGAACAGGCAAGGATGGGGAACAGGCAAGGATGGGGGACAGGCAGGGATGGGGAACAGGCAAGGATGGGGAACAGGCAAGGATGGGGAACAGGCAAGGATGGGGGACAGGCAGGGATGGGGAACAGGCAGGGATGGGGAGCCTGGCCTGTGTTAGCCCCACGTTCCTACAAACTCTGGATTCGTTCGTGTGGGGGCCAGTTGTTTGTCCAGCAGAAGTCAGGATACTTCACAGAGGGGAGCAGGTGAGAAAACTCGAACTAGAATGAAAAGTTTCTCCTCACGTACTGTCAATGCCTCCAATGACAGCAGATGGATTCCAGGCAAACTGGACCTCCACACTATGTGGACTGCTCCAGAGCCCCTGGTAACTGGAATTCTCCAGACGTCTGGAGATGCTGCTCAGGATGAGCAGCTTTTCTTTCCCCCCACCATGGCAGCAAAAAGCATCTCCCCAAACTGCTGGGAAAGCCCTGGCTGCTCAAGGAAGGGTGTGTGTGTCATAGCCACTACCCAGGCTGTGCTGCTGCCTGCAGTAAGGCAGATCCATGAGATGACAAGTAAGCAAAACTGATGAAAAGAAGAAACAAACATTTCAAGTTTAAAACTAGGCTTCCACAGCACATTGGTTAGCATACGACAATTAGCATATGCTAACATTTTTTTGTAGTCCAGCCAAGTTTAGTACAAATTAACTAGAAGTCACGTATTTGTATGATGTAATCCTGATTTTGTCACTTGATTTAGGCTTTGTCTAGAACTCTTTTAAATTGTCCTGGACTTGGTTTTTTATTACTGAAAAAATCCAGTAATTTAGCTATTTCTCAACTACTTGGGTGAATATAAATGCAGAGGTAAAACAAATATCACAGGCAGCTGATGTGGTTGCTGCACTCAGCTGCCTCTGCACCTTCATCCTGAAGTTTGCTACAAGGAGAACCATATGGAATGTCCACAGTTTTCAGAGCAGCACACTGAAGTAAGCAGATGTTGAATACAGTCAATTATCAATTTAGCACAGGGTAAGACAAAGTGGTTCAATATACTGAACATTTGAAATGTTAGCATGTTGCTGATGTAGCTTAAATGCAGCCTTTGTGATAACTTGGACTTTTCTGCAATAGAAACACAAGAGAACAAAAAATAAACTTTTATTTGGTTTGTGAAGAGTGATGAATGATCATTAAACTGGCAGAGTTCTGAATTAATGTCATAAAACAGAAAGTATCTGGATCTCATTCCTGATAGAATCCAGAATAATTTTCTTACTATGTTCCATACACCACTTTAGTTCTATAAAGGCAAAATGATATTTACATTCCAGCTGTCATTTTCCTTTAATTATAATAGGATCATTTTCCTTAACTAGCTGATTTAAGACAACATCCTGTCTTCAATCTTTTCTATTATGAAAGTATTTGTTATTAAGCACATTGGGACAATTTAGGATGTTTTGAAATTAAAACCACTAACAGGCCTGTTTAATCAGAACTGCAAGGATTTCACTTGCATTTCAGAAACAATTCCAAAACTACAGAAATGTTTATTTTAAAGAAGGCTAAAATGTAAAATTCTAGTTCAAAGTTTCAATGCTGCCTGCCCTTAAAAGTTAAAAAAAAAACCAGGTGTGTCAGCTCACCTGAGTTAGTTTACAATGAACTAGAGGATCTCTTAACATTCAGTAAAGCAGACAACCTCTTCATTCAATATTACATATTTGCTGCAAAAATGTGTGTTTTCCAGACAGCGATAATTTATAATAGGTGGTTACTGTGGCCAAGGTATAAACGTAAAAATTTTCCTGACAGAACTGTTCAAATATCCTGAATCAACAAAGCACTCCCACACTGGATTTATGTGTGGTGACACGTCTCCCAGCTCGTCCCTCTGCCTTCTCCGAGTGACAGATAACGCCAGCAAATAGAGTTTGCTACAATTCCATCTCCGTTTCAGGTTCCTGCTCACGAGTCTCTCTCAGTCCTACCCAGTTCTTCACACCTTTGATTGCCACAGCAGTGGCTGCAGCCGTTCACAGCACAGACCTGCCCAGCTGTGTTTGGACACGTAAGGAGATAAGGGACAGCAGCAGAACTCATAAGTCCCTAATTCGCTCCTGTGCTAGACCATGCTACACCAATGCTGACTTAGGCCTGCCTCCACTCCCATTTGTATCGTGTTAGATACATATACATATAATTCATGTATTAACAAAAAGAGGCAAAAATTTGAATTACACGTTTTTACATAAGACATACATCCCAAAGCTCAACCACTTGCAGGTGGTTGTGGCACTAAAATCTAAAGGCATTAAAAAACATTTCCATGGGAGGCTGGATGAAGCACGCACAGACAAGTGAACCCGGTGATTTCGCCGGATGCATTTCTGCTGCAGGATGTGGCAGCAATTCCCCACACTCCAAGCAGTTGATGTGAGCCCACGGTGTGCTCACGTGTCACAGCTCCAATCAATTTGCACACGCAGAGTGGTTCTGACACATCGAGGCTCACCCAAGCTGTGGCGCATGTGCGCTGGCTCCGCTCACGCACAGCCAGTGTTTCTGGAGATGGCCATTTTTTGTAGTAGACCAGATGGCAACCTGGCAACTCCAGCAAATGCCACACCAGTGATCCCACTGTGCAAAGGCGGTGGCCTTTTCCTCCCCTCTCCCTTGCCCTTTTTCTCTCTACTTCACCCAAGCCCGGGCCTGTAGAGCATTAAATGTTTTCAGTTAAATTACGCTAACTTGCCCGAGTTAACAAAATTCAAAGGCACTTTCTTCTGTCAGACAACATGTAAACACATTAAGATCCCATATCTGAAACTGTATGAGCACTATACCCACGCTGTCATTTGCAGATTTCATAGCACAAACATTTAACTCAGGATGTATTTTTTTATTTGGCATAAATGAGCACATTTTCAGTGAGAGGTCCAAGAAAGCCATACCAACAATCCAGCTGTTCTCCTTGCATGGTTGAACAATAAGGATGGCTCTATATAATTTTATATTAATACAACCGGAGACAAATGTGTTACTTTCTAACGTATTTCACACATTATGTGAAAATGTCACAAAGGTCTAATTTAATTACTCACAAGCCTAGAAAAAGGAAACAACAAAGGCTTTATATTATGAAATGGTTCTGAAGAAAACAGGCCAGTAAAAGTCGTATTTGCCACAGCATACCATTTAATTTTGTGTTCTGATGCTGACAAGTGAAGGAAAAGCAGTAAAGGGAAAGGTCTGAATTGCTTTGTGTTTATTTTTACTTTAAAAAAAAAAATAAAAAGCGACTAACACCAGCCCCTCCTTCCCTCTTTGTACCTGTATGATAGATACCCCATGCCATTTTATCAACCGGGATTCAAACAGAAACCTAAGAGCCACTGGAAACACGCTCCGTGCGGGGCTCTCGGGATGTGTTTACTCGCACCCTTGGGGCTATCAATCGCCACCACGTCTGCAAGTCCGGCGAAGTTCCCGAACCCGCCCGCCGAGCACGAGTCACCGCGCTGCTCTCCCGTCCGTGCGGCCCGTTCCGTGATTCAGCATCCGCGCCCCGAGTCCGCTCCCGCCGCACCCGCCGCTCCGGCCCCGGGAGGGAAGGAAGGAAGGAGGGAGGGAGGGACGGCCGGGCTGGGGCCCCGCGGGGGTGGCTCAGGGGTGCCCTTGGGGCGGTGCCCGGAGCGGGGGCCCCGGGCCGGCGGCCGCGCTCGGCTGGAGCCGCTCCCGCCGCGGGCAGCGGAGCGCGTCGGGGCAGCGCCCGGGAGGAAAGTCTGGGGGCGCGGCCGCTTCCTCGCACCGTGGCCGGACTTTTCTCCGGCTGCAAGGCCACGGAGCTCCCCCGCCTCCCCTCAGAGCCCGAGTCCCCGCTGGCCTCCGGGACACGTTAAATCCCGTGTAATGAGGCTTAACCCCGCCCCGCAGCAGGGCGGGCAGGCAGCCAGCCAGCCGGGCCCCTGCCCGGGGAGCCCCCCCCCACCCCGAGCGCCCGCAGCTGTTCCAGCCGGAGCTGCTGGAAAGCGGCCACGCTCCCCAGACTTTGTCTCCCTCGCACACAGCGCTGAACTCTGCTCCCTCCCTCCTTCCCATCCCCCGGGGCGCCCGCGGCTCCCCCCGCCTGCACCGCCCCGAGCCGCAGACGCGCAGCGGGGGGAAGGGGGAGCGCTCCCGCCGCCTCCCCGGGGGCTCCGCGGGGCTCGGGGAGAGCGAGCGCCGCCGGGGCGGGCACCGAGCGCTGCCCGCGGAGCCGCGTCCTGCGGCGCGCAGCCCGTGTGCGGAGAGCGGCCGCTCGCATCCAGAAGGGGATTTTTTTTTTTTTTTTTCCTTTTCCACGGGGAAATAAATAAAAAGAAATAACAAGAGCGGGGAGAGAGGGTGGTGAAACGCGCTGGGCAGCGGCCGGGGCGCGGTGCGGTGCGGTGCGCGGAGCACCCCGTGGCGCCGCGTCCCGTCCGGGCCCCGCTCCGCGGTTTCCCCGCAGCCCGGCGCGGCCCCAGCCCAGCCCGTGAGGTCGGCGAGGCGGCGGATGGGTGTCTGCGCCGGGGGACGGGCGGTGGGCGGGCGGGGCAGGCGCAGTGTGGGGCCGCGGCAGGGGAGGAGGAGGAGGGCGGGCGGTCGCTGTGTCTATGTGTCGTACTGGCGGGGGGGAAGGGAGTCGGGGAGGGGGGGGTTACACACCAGGGCAGCGCCGGGATCCCTTCTCCACCCCGCGGGGAGGGGGCAGGGCACCGCCTCCTCCTCCCCCTTCCTCCTCCCCCTTTTTCACCCTTCCTCCTCCTTCTTTCCCCAAAGTTAAACTTCCTGCTCCCGGCCCGGCTGGGAAGGGGACGCGGAGCCCGGCCGGACTCAGCCCCTCGACACACACAACAGCTGGAGCTGTCAAAACTTCCTCCGCTCGGCCTCGGCCCCCGCCGCCTCCGCCGCCGCCGCCCGCTCCTCCTCCGCCCCCGGGGGCTCTGCGCGGGGGGAGGGCGCAGGGCCAGGGTACAATGAAGCGGCGGCCGCCGCAGCCGGGCAGCGCAGCAGCCGGAGCCGCCGCCAGCGCCCGGGGCCTCTGAGCGGGGGCGCCCAGCGGCGGGACCCAGCCGCGTCTCTCTCGCTCGCTCTCTTCACCTCCCCCAGCCCCGACAGACCCCGCCGAGCCCGGGGAGGGTGTTATTGTGTGTGAGACCCTTCCTTCCGTCCTCTGCGCTTTCTCTTCGCCCCCCCCCCTCCCCTCCTCCTCCTGCTCTCCCCATGCTGCTCCCCCTGCTACCTGTGCTGGTCGGCGGCGGCTGAGGCCAGCGATGCGAGGCGGAGGTGGAGGAGGCGGAGGTGAGGAGGAGAGGAGCCGCGGGAGCAGGAGGAGCATCGGGATCCCCATCACCATCCTCATCTTCATCCTCATCATCATCATCCATGTGTCTCTCTCGTCCTGCTGACTAGGATGTCAACGGAGGACAAGAGTCTGGTGGTGGCGGTGGTGGAGCCGCCTCAGCAGCAGCAGCAGCCCCCCGAGCCTGGAGCTCCCCCCCCAGCAGCAGCAGCAGCAGCCACAGACAAAAGACCTAGGGGCCGGCCTCGCAAAGATGGCGCTTCCCCTTTCCAGAGAGCCAGAAAGAAGTAAGTTCAGCGTTTGTGTGTGCGAGGCAGAGAGGGGCCGGGGCAGGCGGCCAGGCGCAGGCAGAGCTGTCAGTGGAGACTCGCTGCTCGTCGCCCCCTCCCTCTGCCTAATGCCATTTTGAGAAGGGCCCTTCTTTCTTCTCCTCCTCTCCCCTTTGCACTTTCCCCTCCTCCTCCTCCTTTTTCACCTTTGTCTTCCTCCGCCTGCTCTCCCTTTCCTACTTTTCTTCCACCATCCCCTATTCCTTTCTTCTCCTCCTTCTTCAGAGTTTCTCTTTAGCTCTTCCCCCTTCACCCTCTTCCTCATTTCTCCCTTGCCTTTGCACCTTCCCCCTTCTTTTTGGGTCCGTTCCCTTCCAGGACGCTCGGCTGCCTTCAGCGTCGCCCGGGTACTCCCTGTACGCTGACGGTAGTTCCTCGTCGCCTTCCCTTGCTATGCCCCCCCCTTCCCCTCCTCTTTTTGGGAAGGCAAACACGGTTCCCGGCGGGTGGCGGGGAGGACACCCCCGCACCCCCCGCGCACACGCAGAGTTGAGGCAGGAGTTTCTGGGCGGCGCGGGGGGAGCTGTCAGCGGCCGCCGCACGGAGGGACGCGCCGGCGGGACGGTGCCGGAGCACAACAAACACACGGAGGGAGGGGGCGGAGGATGGCGGGGGGAGCCCGTTCCCAGCCGCTGGCAGCTCTCCCTTCGCCGCGGCCTCTCCCCTCCGGGGGCGCGGGTGCTCGCCCGCCTCAGCTCCCCCCCCGCCCCGCCGGGCGCTCCCCGGGGGCCGCCCCGCTCCCGCAGCCCCGGGCGGGGATCCCGCCTGGCCGGGCAGGGCAGGGCAGCGCTGAGGGAGCCCGGCGGAGGGAGCGGGGGTGGCCCCGCTGCCCTGCGGTGCCCGGGGTGAGGCCCCGGCGGGCGCTTCCCGGGAAGCGCCGCTGCCGCGCTGGCTGTGCTCCCCGCGGGTTATTTTTGAGTAGGATGGAGCTTGCCCTGGCATAGCTGATGGCAGCGGTAATAGGGCAAAGCTGGGCGGCACGTTTGGCCAAGGAGCGTCCGGGGGTGACCAAAGCGCTCTGAGGTCTGTCCGAGCTTCGGGGATCAGAGGTTGTTCCCTTTGTTTTGGGGGACGCGCTCGGTTTGACACTGCCGTGTTTGTCCTGGCGCTTCCCTAAACGCCCACCCCAAACATCGCTGCCAATTTCCGTGCCGGAATCGTTTCGGTTGGGAAAGACCTTTAAGGTCAAGCCCGACCGTAAGGTCACAGTGGAAGTCCACAACATGATAAGGGATTCTGCTGGGCTGGACCTTAACACATACAAAGACCATGCATCTTTTATATGCATTTGTTTTTACAAATACAGAAGTATCCCAGGACAGTGCTATCATTAGTTCGGGATCCATTATTTTTTTTGTTATTGTTGTCACTGATGAAAGTTTGCCTGCAAAGATTTTTGTGTCACCTTTGGTTTTGGGGAAAGTGTGTTGTTTACAGCTCCCTCTTTTCATCATCTCGTGTGTTTTCCTAATAGAATTTTTAATATAGCAGTCGTTGAAAGTAGTTGGCAAACGCACACATGGTGAAGTTCTTGGGTTCGTCTCCTTTACACTTAGTTTTACATACTTCAGTTTTATTTTTACTTGCAGAATCCAAACCTCACATAGGAAACCTTTGAATGTTTTGTTTTAAAGGAAATGTTTGTGAAGAAATATACAAATGCAACTGAAATGTACCAGTCTGCACAAAAAACCGAAACAGTGTTCTGAGTGAAATTGACATACCTTGTTAGGCCAGTTTGACGTTGTGTATGCACTCTTGAGGAAAAGTGTGTACTAAACAGGTAATTCCTTGCCTTCAGTTAGGTTTTTGGTGTCATGGGAATGTTGTTGACTAGGTTTAGGAAGAAATAAAATATTCCTGTAAAATACAAGTTTATCCTTACGTGACTATAAGTGTTTGTGTAAAACTGGGAAATTAAATTAGCTGAGACAAAAATTAAAATGAATCAATACTCTTTGTTCACACTCTGATTGTTCCTGGCTGGTGTGGTGCTCCCTGTCCTGCTGCATCTTTCTGCAAATTCTGTATTTTTGGTAAAGGCATTATGACATAAGTCATAAATTATTTTGAAGCTAGGATTTTATAAAAAATAGTTATTTTCTAACCTGCGCAGCATAGGTATAGACTGGTGCTTTGTAGTTGCATCCATTTCGGGAAGAAAATGGTTTTATTTTGTAAGTTTTCCTGTTTACAAAACACTGATTACAACTAGCCTAGCAAATACAGAAATAAGACGACTAAAACTATTTTCTGTTTTTCCATTCGGAATGCTTGGTCCTATCTTCCTTTTCACTTCTGTGTTTTCCAGTTGGATTAATGTGCCTCATGTAAACCAGATAAAAGAGCATATGTCAGACCATTTTCTGTACTGTAATCACATGTCTAAATCACTATTAGCCAGTCAAATTGTTCAACTGCTTTATCCCATTATAGGAAATGTTCCACTGAATGTTCAGTCTAAGTGCAGTCTAAGTAATGATAAAACGAAGAGCCCTGCATTAAACTGGCAAAGCCAGAATAGAATAATTCCTCAGCTATGGATGCCTCCATTAAACAGCAGTGCCATATTGGAGAGTGCTTTAGGTTGGTACTACCTTCTTTGAAGGCCATGTTTTTAAAAGCAAATTGGATGGGTTTAAGCAGACAGATGGAAAACTGCCTTGAATCTGCTCCTGTGAGATGCTAGGGATTCTCAACTTTTCCCAGAAGTAGGTTTATGTTAAGGGAGCAGAGGTTTCTTCAGTAGGACAGTGCTTGCCCACATCTCATTCTGCATTTTACCTGGTTATCAGGAAAAATTCCAGTGGTGCTGTGGGCAAAGATAAATACAGGGAACAGTGGAGGCCTCCTGTAGATGAAGAACTGGGAATCAGTGTCATCAGTACCTGAAGAGAGGTAGAGATGATAGAATGTGGTGCTGGAACAGCCTTTTGTCATTGTTTGAAGGATGTAGCTTCACGTAGCACTGTCAGGAGAGTTAATCTTAGGTGAACAGTTAATTTTTATTATTTATATTGTAATTGTGCCTAGGGGCCAGGGCACCACTACACTACATGCAGTACAAATGCATAAGCAAAGGTTGTTCCTGCACAAACAATTTCTTAATTTAAATGTAAAGATAAGGTAGCATGTAAACGTAGGAAATGTATTGGGAAAGCACAAGGGAGCTGTGAGAATGCTGTGAGCAAGAGAACATGCAGAAGTTCAAGTGCCCTGGCTATCTCAGCATCGGGGAATGATTCACAGGCATCCTACTTGGAGGATATATTTAAAGCAGGGTAGCATTGTCACCCCGAGGATTTTCACAGATAACTGGTTTCCTGCCTGAACTGCCAGGCCAACATTCCTGTTTTCTTCCTGACATTTTGACAAGGGGGTATCTGTACAGAGCAGCAATTCAGATTTAAGAGATGGAGCAAGAACAGGCCATGCAGAGCCTTGAAATTGAGAGCAAGGAAGTTGTTGATGTTATGGTGCATCAGGAAGACTACAGAGAACTGTAGTCAAAGCAGTGAATGAAGAAAATATTCTTGTAGTATTGCCTTCCTGCCTTAAAAGGTAAAAAAATGGAATTTATAAAAATTGGAAAAAGATAATGAAGTTCCATTACTAAAGCTAGGACATAATGGAGAAGAAAGAAGCTTTCAGATGCATGGCTACAATCATCTTGCTAGGATTGTAGAGGAAAGATGGAAATAGTCAGGTGCCACCTCACTGTATGGCTTGAAATCTTGGAATCTTAACTCTTGCTTGGATTATACCTCAAGTTCCAGGGTAGGGACCTGAAAGATAGGAATGTGGTCAAAAAGTTGTAGAGGAAGAGTTCTATTTCAACTCTACTGTTACTGTATGAGCAGCTGTTTGTTCAAGAAAATGTATCAGAATAGTATTGTACAGGTGCAGTAAACATTTCTGTAATAAATTTTAAGTAGCAGACCTTTCTTAATCTCTACAGGTTAAAAGCAGCACAAACAGATGCAGCTTCTTAGCAGAAATTAGTAGCAGAAGTCTCATTGATTGTGACTCTGTGAAGATCATTGTCTAAGCTCACTTTAAACTTTATTTTCAGCATCCATCAGATCTTGATGTATGTTACAAGTTATTTTTGCAAATGTGTTTAGTTTAAAGCAGCATGTAATAATGCTTTCAAAATTGTGGAGAACATTTTGTGTCTTTTTTAATTACCCATGTTTTCATTTCCATAGTAATTTTTCATTACTTTGGCCAATGTAAGCTGTAGTAGGTTTTCAAAGGCCATTTATTTCACATATGCAGATAGTTTTGGGGACCCTTAAGTATTAGTGTTTTTGCCAGGAAATGATAATTTGAGTATTTTTATCATCAGTTTAGTTGCATTTGCATTGGGGTAGGCCAATATTTAAAGATACCTACTCTCATTTTGAAAGAACCTTAATGTGTTGGATGGAGCTTTATAGCTCAGCTGTGTTTCTTTAGTTCATCACACACCTTCTGTGTGATACTTGTGTCTGTGCTTGCCTGCCCTTTTCTCAATTCAAAATTTAACATTTGCAAATGTAAGATGTATGTTGCGTTGTAGGATAAAAATATTCCTAAATACAAGATCGCAGTCAGGGAAGGTCATCACTACCTGGCAAGACTGAGGTCTTTTGATGGACAAGCTTTGTACAATTATTGCACAGCAAAGGGTTAATGTATTAAAGCAAACACTGGCCTGTACAAGCCACGTGTATCAAACTGTTTGGCCAAAAGCCAGAAGGCACATAGTGGAACATGGAGTGAGAGGAGATGAGGTGTGAGGATTGAAGTTGGCTCTTTGCAGAACAGGGCTGAGCTTTGTGCCATTTTCTTCAGCAGCCCGTGTTCTGTGACTTCCTCCACCTTATTTGAATTACCAAGCAATTCCCCAACTGCTTTATGTATTTTTTGCACAGGAGCCTGGCTCACAGTGCTCAGGAAGTGAATGATATCTGTATTAATCTTCAGATTTTCAGTTCTTGATAAGTATTTGTGCAAGATGGATAGGGTTTATTGAATTGTTTTGCCACAAAGTTATTAAAATGTGGATTCATGTAGTCTTCCCTTGTGTCTTAAGGGTGAGTGGAATATTGGAAATAGATGCACAGTTTCCCCAATTTGAAACAGACTGCAGTTGCTGTGAATGACTCTTAGAGAAACTAACAACTGAATTGTCAAAAAAAGTCTCTATGTTTGTATTTAATGATCCATTGAACTTCTGTAGCACTTGTCATGAGAGGACCTCCAAGAGGGACAGATTAAGTGTGATGGCTGTCTGAAATCTCAGCATATTGGCCACAAGGTGTGTCTTGCCCAGAGTCTTGGTTGTTACTCTGAGCTGTCCACATACCAGACATCTCTTCATCCTGAGTGCAATGACACAGGAGACTTTTCCCAGCTTAAAACAATAAAACAGTTCCATTTTCTTGGCTTTGCTTGTGGATTTTTTTTTTTTTTACTTGTTAGCCTGTTAACTCCTACTAACTTCTTGTCATTGTTCTTTAGTAAGATAAGTAATTGGAAATGGACATTTCTATTCTTTGTCATCGTTTCAGCTGAGAGATGGTTTTCCAAGACAGTTGGCTTGCTGAGAATAGGTGAACTCTGCCTTTCTCAGGCTGGAGTTGTTTTTTAACTCTCTGCACCACAGCAGTATTGGAGGGGTAGCAGGGTTATGTATTACCAGGGAAAACCGAGTATCCTTATCCACTCTCTTATACAGTGTTATACACTAATGCTGTGAAATTACCTTTTCAAGACATGCTTTCATAGGTACACTAAATTGTTTTTAATTGCTAAATAATTAGGTGACTGACAATTCCAGGAAATACTGAACGCTTTCCTCATTTCTATGTTTAATACATTGGATCACCAGTTTGTATTATCTGCATGGTTCATATAATTTGGATAAATTCAGAAGAGAAAGATTATACTAGTTTTTTGCTTGTAACTTTTACTTTTGGTAACTTATACTGAATTATGCTTTTTTTGTTATATTTTTTTCCCCACTAGAAGGATGGCACTCGACAGTGCTGTTCATGCCATTCCTCTCTTAGTCAAAATAAGTTTGGGCACTTGTTTCAAGAGCTACGCTGAGTAAGTTCTTCTAACAGCATTGGTGCTTTTGAAAGCAAGTAAGATAAAGTAGGAAAGCCCTTAAAACATAGAATATTTATTACTTAAAGAAACTTAGGCTGTGAGTGTATGGAGTGCATCAGGTGGTTATTTTCCCCAACCACCATAAATCTTAAGCTGGTTCTGGCAGCAAAAAGGAGCAGCAGCACTGCCCTCCCTGTGCTACCAGCTGTTTGTTCTCTCCCCTGTGCTGACCCAGGCACTTGTGGTGAGCTGCACTGGGAAACTGAGCTGGGGTAGAACTAACCTGGCAAAGAAATGTGTTTGTGATAGCACGAGGGAGGAGGAGGCCAGAGCAAGGGCCAGGCTGCTGGAGGGAGGCAGCGCTGTGGCTCTTGGCAGCACTGCCAGCCTGCAGCGCTCTCTGCAAAGGTACAGCCCCGGCCCTCTGAAATTTGAGGGATTTTTCGACTCCTTTGAGCTTTCCAATACAGGAGGAAATTCAGACAGCCTATGGTCAAATAAAGCTGATTCATTGGTTGTTTAAAGAGAAACAGTGATGTTGAGGGAGTTCTTCACAGCGTATAGATAGAGGAGTTGTTCTCGTCTTCCTTGCCCCAGACATTGGCATTGATTAAATAAGGAATTTCAGTTCTCACTTTGATCCTGAGAATCATTCTTAAATTGAGCATTTAAAGCACCCTCAAATAAAAATGTAAGTAAAATATTTTATATTAACAATAATTTCTGGTATCCTGGAAGCTCCTTCCTACAAGTATATCAATATATAAGCATTATAATAAAATCAAATGAGCTCTTGCATCTTTCAGAATATTTTTTGCCTTCCTCATTTTTTTGGGGAGGTATTTTTACTAAATCACATGTGCACCCAATCCTATTGCTTGCCATTCCCATATAAATTTATAATTGCTAATTTTCAGTGCTGTATTTATCAACATTTTAATTGCTTTTCTTGAAGAAATTGCTGGAACTATCAAACTAGGATGTTTCCACCCAGACTTTTGGCATTGGGTAGGGGGAGGGAAAAAGAGGACTTTTTCTCTTCTACTGTGTTATTACTGAAAATAAAGTCTTGCCAAAACTAGTTTTAATTAGGCTGTCAGAAAAAAAGATCAGCTTTAGGAAAAATTACCAGGTTTTGCCTATTATATATTTATATTCCTTGGAGCATGTGCAGTTGAGTCACTTGTATGGCACAATAAGATAAAAGGGATTTTTGGTAGTGAAGATGTGATCCAAATGTGCAGTCTCTGCCATTAAACATTAACTGACATCTGAGGTGGCTTTTTGTGATGTGAGTACTGTCTGGAAGCTGTAGCTAATCCAGAATGACTTCTGGAACATCCCAGTGTTATGGAACCTGGATGTTCAAATCATGGTGTCTTACCTTCCTGTCTGTCTGGCATTGAAGACTGTCTGCAATGTTCTTAGGGCTCAAGAGAACAGGACAGGATGGCTCCATATTGTTACTAATAAAGAGAGGAGTAATTCTGTCTTAAAATTTGAGAGATTTATTAGTAAGCCATTTCATAAACCCAGAATGTGAATTATTCAGGGTTCTTTTTCCTGATGTGTGAAGTTCAGAAGCACAATGAAATTCTTTTAAATAAAAGGAATATTTGGTTTCCCTGTATCAGCAGAGATAAATGGAACTCTATGGCCAAAAAAGACTTCAGGGTGATCTTGTGCATCCTTCTGTGTGTTGTGTATCTGTTCCATTTCTGACAAATGGGTGTCTGACTTGTTTTTGAAGTATTTAGTGAATGTAGTTCCCCTTTATCTCTAGGCAATTGGTTTCAGTAACTAATTTTGTACAGTATAAAAGAAATATTCTTTACTGCTGATTAAGCCGGGTTTGTCTTGTATTACTCACAGCTAAGACTGAAATTAAGAACAATTTTTATACAAAACTTTTATTTATCAGGTGATTGTCTCCTTTGTTCTGCACTGAACAAGTTTAAGCTCTTTAGCAACATAATATTGATTTAATTGATTGATCTTTCAGAAGATTGCTAGTCTTTAATAAGTTTCACTTGGTTGATATGAGCCACTTCTCAATTTATCAGAATGATTTTTGTTAAGATCTTGTCTTCAAAAATATTTGTTGCCCCTGCCTCAGCCACGTATTGTATATAACTCTCCTGTGTGTGTCAATGCAGGTCCTGGAAGAAGGGACTTTCTTGCAATGTTCATCCACATGGATTGAAAAGATTTGCAAATAAAAACCCTCTGAGTGTCATAGGTCATTGTTGCCAGCCTCTCTTAGGGCTTTTATACCAGGACTTTATTAGGGAAGATGATTGCTCATAGTTTAGAGATTACTTCTCTGTTTCTTAAGCACGGTGTGAAATTCTTCCAGTCCTGCTGACTTGAATTTCTCTGATTATTTAGTCTAGCAACAAAATCAGTTTCTAGTATTAGCTACAATAACTCTGTTTTATGAAGGCTAAAATACAGAAAATGGCATTTGAGTCTGTTTTGTTATCCGTTTGTTCTTTCTAAACACTGTTTGTACAGACTTTTGTATTTTCCTCCTTAATTCTAAAATGTTTCTGAAACTTTGTTTGCCTTTTATACTGCACAGTGGTAATACTGCATGCTGTGCTTTTATCTCTTCTGATTTTTATCCCTGACAGTTTATGCTGTTCCTTTATATTCATTAAAATGCCCTTGTTTCCATTCCTAATATGATTCTTTCTAGTTTCAGACCCTTATTACTGACTGCTTTTGATGTAGCCTGTATTGTTCATATACATTTCCTATCTCTCCCCTGCTTCAGAATACTTTGCCATTGTGCACATTCCAGTACAATAACTGCCAGTCCTCCTTTAAATTCTGGTCTCAAGAGATTCTAGCAACAAGTTCAAAGAGTTTGTTGAAATTTGCTTTTCTTCTTGCAGTTAATTGAAGATAAAAATTTGCTCTCCTCTCTCTGCTGCTCTCGCTTTCCCCCTTCCTTGGCACAGCGAGTGCTTCTCGTTACCACTTCCAGCCAAATCACTGTACACATTGAGATGTTTAAAATGGAGCCTGCCCTAATAGAGTGAAGTGTGAAGTAACTGCTCTTCTGGCACCCTCAACTTTGTGAAACAGTTGTCCTCAGCGTTTTCACAAACATGTTGGGTTGTTTGTTCTGATATTTTGGTTTTCTAATAGACGTATGGATGATGAAGGCCTCCTCTTACCCTCTGAGATACGTGCTCTGAAAACTTCTGTTAGCTGATTGCAAAGACTCAGCAGCTTCCTCAGATTTTTCTCTCCCAGCCTTCCCAGTTCGTTTTTCCCTAGTTCCCATTCTCTGTTGCTTATATGTTTGTTTCACCTTCAATTTTTTTCCTTCTCTCTTTTCTTTCCTTGTAATAAGTGACTATTTTTTCTTACCATGGCCCACTGAACTGCATGAGACTAGAACTTAGCAATGGGCCAGATGCTTTTCATTGTGAGGTAAAGCTTGGAAAAGGAAATTTTGAAATAAAAAGAACTGATCATTTCAGTTTCCTTATTTTTTTCCATTTCTAAGTGGGGCCAATTTGTGGCTTGTGTTTTGTATGGATGAGGGACATGGCTATAGCCAGCAGTAGTGTCCTGGCACACGAAGCACTCGGCTTCTTGTCCATGGTTGTGAAAAACCCAGCAGGGAATGTTTGGAGTTGCTGGACACTGTTGTCCCCAGTGCTGTCTCCACTGTCAGACGGTTCCAGTGGTTGCTCATCCAGTTCTGACCACTCTGCCAAACAGTTCTCAAGGCTGGCCCAGGGTTTTGTGTGGTCCACATGCTGTTCCCAGCATAGTTTGTGTGTGGCTGCTTTGTGTGGGAGTTTGGGAATTCGATAGCATGGATGGAAGCTGTCCCGTGCTTGTCAGCCTCAAGGCCAGCATCACCAACTGCGTTTAATGTACTGGTATAGCCATAACTGGATTTGTTTTGTTGGTGGTGTTCTCTTAAGGAGGAATTCAATCAAACTGATAGAATTCTCATCAGTTTCACTTCCAGCCTCCTGGGCAAGCAGTGTGCCACAGTTAATTTTCTCTAACCCATAGGGATGTAAGTTTAGGAGGAGAAGCTCACAGCAGAATTGCTCTAGAGGGAGCAGAGGAGATGGGATGTACAAGCCATGAGGCTCTGGGAAATGCTAGCTTTCAGTGCTACTTCAGGCTTCTCACACACAATGTTTCCTGGTTCATGTTTTGAGTAATTAACCTTGCATCAGGCATCCTGGTAGAGATTTATACAAAGGAAAATGCAAAACATATTCGGCAGGAATTCTAATTTATATTTCTGCCTGTGTCTTCCAGAAACCCTTTAGGAGGGAACTGGGCCCAGAAATGAGAGGGTAACTCAAGAAATAAATGATCTGTAAGCAATATTATTTAAAGAAATAATCTCTGAACTCTTTCATGTAGCACTAAGGGCTAGCTCATGTCTGGCTATGCTGTTGTCTCTTTCTTTAATGGAATGGGAGAGTATTCTTTGTTTTGTGGTGTGCTGTGAACAGCTTGGAAATACATTCATTTCAAATGTATTAGTTGGTAAAGAATAAATATAAAAGCTTGGTAAACTCACATTTCATGTGCTCTCTATGTGGTCTTCTCAAACAACAATGATATATTGGTAGAGCAGAACAGAGCAAGTACTGTTGGTTGTGAACCTACTTTATGGACAAGCAGAAAATCTTGATCTCAAGGCTTGTTAACCAGATGCTGTCAATGGGGGTTTTAAATGGCTGATAACGTCAATAAATATTTGCTTAAGAATATTTTCGGCTTAGTTTTTTTTTTTTTTAATTCATGTGTCTCTTTTCATTTTACTTGCTTTGGACTGTCTTGATAGCCAAAAAAATAACCAGTTTTTACATCATTAGCTTGACCATGTTATTTTAAAGGATTTTAGACCAATGAGAGTTTCTTGTCTATACCTAGTTAGCATGCTCACACTTAGAAAAAGTGAAGTCATAATTGCCTTGGACATGTTGAAACTTGTTGAGGTGAAGCTTGGGCTCTCAGCTATTGTCTGTTTTCTTAGATGCACTGTTTTCCTCACGTGGGTAGAATTTGTAAAAGTATTGTGATAGACATTTGATACCTGGCTTTTATCTAAGACTATAAATGTTGTTCGATCAAGTTGTTAAATATTTCTGGTTTTGTTTGGTTTTTTTCTTTATTTTTTTTTGTTTGGTTGGGTTTTTTGTTTGTTTTTTTGGGTTTTTGTTTTGTTTTTGTTTATTTGTTTGTTTGTTTTTTCTAGTTTGGTTTGGTTTTGTTTGGTTTTGGTTTTTTTTGTTCCCTAGTGTGTAGCCTGAACTGAACCTGGGGAATTTACATCTGCATGGATGTGACCACGTCATATGGTGTGGGAGCATACTCCATAACAGCTATTAGTAATGGGCCTTGGGGACAGGGCAGAGACTGAATTCTAGCTCCTGTAGCCATGCCACCTCGGTTTCTTTTTTTAGGAGCATTGTGATGGTCTAGTTTCTGTCTGAATTGTTTTCTTTCAAAACTTGAATTACTGTGTTTATTTTACTATTCTAAAGGAGCTTACTAGTGAAAGGAAGAAGTGTCTTTAAATTCTGCCTAGGTCTTTATGCTTAGTCAGAAGAATGAAGTAGTTCTCTCTGAAATGTAATTCAGATAGACTGGGGTCTGAGCAGGGGCAGTCTAATAGGAAATACTAAAAAAGGTGTTTAGATGTGATTTAGGTGGTCTGAAATCATCTTTATGGCCTGATCTCTGTTGTCTGTACTTGACATAAGTTATTTCAAATAGAGTCCCCCCATTGGATTTCAGCACTGTAATTACACAGCTATGTAAACAACGAATTGAACTTCAAAATATTTTTATTTTGGGAACTGACTCTGATCTGCTTTGAGCAGGAGGTTGGACTGGCTGACCTTTGAGGTCTTTTTCAACCTGAGTGACTGTGTGATCCTCTTCCATGAGCATCCTTTCTGATGGTGATGTCCATTATTTATGTTGTACCCATTGCTTTTACACAGTGAATGATGTATAATAACTTTTATTTCCTCGATGGTATTTTTCCTGTATTGTTCATGGAAAGAAAATAGTTTACTCAATCTCTTTGTTTCATCGTCTGTGTTTCTTATTTCCTTTGTCACCTGATACTTGCTTTATCTATTAATCTGTGTGATTCCACATATACTAAATAAATTATTACTTCCTTACCACACTGGGATTGTTTTTTTCAGAAATGGTGTCACTTGGCATTCCAGATTTTCTTTTTAAAAAGCACATTTAAAAGTTTATCTGCTAGAAAAGGGTAGGGCTATTTTGATTACGTTAAAGCAAATATGTCAGAGTTTATATTCTCATTGGATTTCCATCATGCACTGTTGAAAACAGTTTTGTCCTGCCTGTGCTAGCAGCTAACAATGCATGTCACTAGCAATGAGTCATTTTCTGATGGCCTGGGAGTGTTTAGGTATTTTTGTTTTCTGCCTCTTCTCATCTTGCATCTTCTTTTGAACTTGTGGTCTTTTCATCTATATTGGTTTTTAATCCTCTCTGTATTTATTTGCTTTTTTTTTTTTTTTTCTCAGAAAGAAAATTTTCATCAGGAATTCTGGTGATGGGACAAGGGGGAATGGCTTCAACTGTCAGAGGGCGTGTTTAGAGTAGATGTTAGGAATAAATTCTTTGCTGTGAGGGTGGTCAGGCACTGGAACAGTTTGACCAGACAAACTGTGGCTATGCCATCCCTGGAAGTTCCTGGCCAGACTGGATGGGGTTTGGAGCAACCTGGTCTAGTGGAAGGTGTCCCTGCCCCTGGCAGGGGGGTTGGAAGTTATATTTGCCAAACCTTGCCAGTCAAAACCATGAGAAGAGACAGGATGTGATGCTTTCTTTATAGAAAGCTGTTTCAATTATCTGACTTACCTTACTGTTCATATTCTGTTTCTAAAAGCAAGCTTGCTAGATATGACATCTTAGATGTAATGGCTTTAAATCAAATTTATCACAATGTGTTAATGTGGGTGCAGTTAATATACAAAACGTGTTTCTTGGCTGTGTGACATGTTGCCAACCTTTCTTTGGGTCTAGATATGATCTGGTTCATGCTCACAAGAGAGAGCAGGGGAGAGGAAATAGACTGTTTGGAACTGGCTTGGAACCTTTTTTCTTTTATTTTTTTACTTTTAGAAATGGAGTCTATCTCTAGAGAATGTTGTAGTAGACGTTAAAAACTAAGAACTTCCAAACCCCTTCAAATGCAGTAAAAAAAGGAGTCAGTTTTCTTCTGTTTAATCCTTTGGCATGGAAATTGGAATTTACAGAGAAATTATTCACAGAAGAGGGTGGTTTGAGTTGCTATGTAGCATGGCAGCATAAAGGGATACTAGAAGGTAAAATGCCTTTACATTTCAGTAGAATTGCCAGGCTAAGGAGAAATATTTGCATTTCCTTTTCTGCTGTTGTCCTTTTGTAGCTCAGTACTTAGCGCTTAATCTCAAGTTGTTACAACTATAATATTTTTAGAAACCCATTGAATATTTTGGAAATAGCAGGTCGGCAGGAGTTAAGGAAAATGTTTAAGAAAGATAAACACATTTTTGAGCTTCTTAATATATGTGTCTTTACGTTTTAAAATCAATGAAGTAACAGATCAGATGTAAGACCCAGTTAGAGTAACCAAGTAATAGTTCTGTTGAGAAACCCATGTCTCTTATTTGTGTGTTCCATCTGAAATTTTGATAGGAGTATATTGGACTTGGTGACTTGTCTATTTCTGAATTTCTCTTGGTTGCTTTGAAGAAACATTCTCTCAAAGTTAAGAATGTAAATAGGGCCTATCACAAACAGATAGGGCATGCTTTGCTCAATGTGTCTTGATTAACTTAAGAGTGGCATCCTTGAGTTAATCAATTTGAGCTTGGAAGAAAACAGTCCACCATATGTATAGACATAAGTTTTTATCTTAATCATTAAATCTATCACTTCTGTTGCTTATTTAAAAAAAAAAAAAGTCTGAAGAGAGATGACTGGTCCCAGTTTTCCCATGTACATTTTCTTGGCAGAAGCATTGGCATAAACATTTCCTGCCTTGCCATTATGGTGACACACGTTTGTGGAGATGTGTGAATCAGGGCAGGGAACTGCTGCAGACACAAATTGCTTTGCCTTTTCTCAGTGTCCAGCCGTGCTGCTTCTTGCTGGGTTGCCCTGTAGCAGGTTTGGTCCACGTGTCTGGTTGACAATCCAACATTCAGCTGAGTGTTAGCAGTTCCGAGGCTGGGAAGAGGTGTGGGGTGGGATCAGCTTCCATTGGAACTGCTGCTGAACGTATAATCCTACTGAATGCAATTTATGGGCAGTTTGTGTGGAGAAGTAGTAATCAGTCAACATGACTGGTGTTGTACCACATCTGACTGTACTGTAGTAAAATTATACTTTTTCCTTCCTAAGATTTTTATGGCAATTAATGTGCTCTTACAGTAAAAGAACTAAATCTCACCCTTTGATAGGAGACAGAATGCATCCCCAAAGAAGGGGAAGAAGAACAAGGCCAGCTAATATGGCTTCATGTACCTGCTAGCTTGGATCTTGGGTCACATGAACAGCAGGGAAAAATACTGAGAGTAATTTATTATTATTATTTTAACCAGCTGTTGTTGAATTACAACTTGTTTGTGCTAGTGTACTTAAACTTGTCAGGTGACCCATTACCTTTTACGTTAAAACCTAAAGTTTTTAAGAGTGTAACATGTGAAAATATCTGGAGGTTTAAGGTACAGCAGCACAGACAGTGCTGTGAATTGATGGAATCATGCTGCAGGGGTATCACCTGGAATGGCACCACACCAGGGTTGTAGTGGAAGCTCAGCAAAAAAGGCAGTTGTGGGATTCATGAAACCCAGGAAACTTGGTGCTCTAGCCTTGCTTAACCTAGTAATCCTAAACATTCCTTTAGAAAACACTCAGCTTCTCTCCGCTGTTTGGTATCTTCTTAGGTTGAAGAGGAGCTTACTTTAGTTGATCTGAGAATAATTGGTTAGAAAAATGTTCAAACTCAGCAGAGATGGATGTCCAAGAGGGGCTTGTCCTGGCTGAACCTGAAGGAGTGTGAGTGTGAAAGGGAATAGGCAAAGTGATTAATGTCTCAGTAGGGGCTTGGCAATTCACCACTTGTTGGTTGGACCAAGGCAACCAACCCTTACTGCAAAATAAACCCCTGACATTCACCATCTCAGCTAAGGTTTAGAATAACATATTTAACCTTCTCATTGCAGCAGTCTGAGTGTGCTAATATGTGTGGTTACAGAGATGTGCTGATAAGCCAGAGCTTGATAGCACCTTGTAGCCAAATATATTTATGTGTCCGTACCTGTACTAACATGGCACAATGGCTCTTATACAATAGTTACTTGTTTCAGAGTAAACACCTGGAGATTTTTTCATGTGAGTGCTTTCTTTTTAAAATTTTATCTTCATCTCTGCAGAATGGGTTTGATAAAAACTTTCTTGTAGGTTGGGCACCTAGAACATGTTGAAAATGGAAGGAGAGGCAGCACTGGTCCACTCCCTCTACCTGAGCAGATACTGCTCTATGAATCAGTGTGGGAATTTGCGTTTGTTTTGTTCAGTCTTAGACGTGAAATAGTATCTTTGAGTTCCTAGGTGCATTTATTGAGAATTTCTCTAACCAGTACTCATAAGGCAGTACTGAACTTGCTCGTCCACAACAGATGATGCCCAAGATTAACTATGTCCAGCTGCAGCTTGGTGTGACAGAAGAGAATTTGATAAGAAAAAATATTGAGATGAGTGAAAAAATAGAGGTGATGCATGGTCTTACTTTGTTTGGCAGACAAGTCAGTTTATTGTTGTCAATGTGTCAACCTGTCTTGCAGATGTCAGGTACCTAAACAAATTTTAAGAAAACCTGAGATGGACAGAAGCAAAGCATTACACCACAGCTGCTTCAGGGTTTTTTGCGTGAAGGGAAGTTGAACAAAGGTAGTTGCATTACTGCTCAAATTGGCAGGACCCATTCGTGTGCAAGTATCTATCAATGCAAGTGAAGTGACACTTGCGTAATGTTTTCTTGATTTGTTTTTCTCTCTGTAGGAGAAGAAAATTGGCAGGGAGCATTTGGAGGATTAGGAAAGAGCCATTTGTAGATGGACATTTATCAAGCTTTGCTTTCGTAGCTTGTCCATTCCGGATTGTTTTGGAGAAGTGTAGAGCAGCCTGGGAAATGTTGGGGGGGGGGGGGGGCAGCGTGGGAGGGGGAGGAAAAAAAGAAAACTAAAACATAAAACACTAATTAAAACCACAAAACTAAACACCAAGAAGTTTCACCTCAACACGAGGAAGAACTTTTTTACGTTGAGAGAGGCAGAGAGCTTGAACAGCCGCCCAGGGAGGTCATGGAGTCTCCCCTCGCTGGAGACATTCCAAACCCACCTGGACTCGTTCCTGTGTCACCTGCTCCAGGTAACCGTGCCTTGGTCGAGGCTTGAAATAGCTGATCTCCAACTCAAAGGGCTCTGTGATTCTGTGAAAAAAGGAGGAAAAAAAATAAAAAGGGGTGGGGGGGCGATCCCCGGAGTTCCGCGTTAATCTTTCACGAGCGAAACCTTGGTTTTCCCAGAGCAGCCCCAGCAGCCGAGGAGGGGCCGCCAGGAAAGCGGCTGGCGTCTATGGAAACCTAACTTTTGGTTGCGCCGCTTTGTTAAATGCAAAAGTGCGGGCGTGGGGGGAAGGGAGCGGGAGCGCTGGCGCCCGCCGCGCTCGGAGGGTGCTCCCGGGCAGGAGCGGCGGGGGGAGCGGCCGGGCGCCGCCGCTCTCGGCTCGCGGGTTCGCTCCCGGCTTCGGCCCCGGGCTCACCCGCCGGGCCGTGCGGGCCCCTGCGGGGTGCGGGGCGGGGGCCGGCCCGGGGGAGCCTCCGGCGGGGGCGCTGCGCCTCCGGCCGCCGCCGCTCCGCCTCCCGAGCGCGGGCGGCCCCGCTCCTGCCGCAGCGCTCCGGTCCGCACATTGGCGGCGCCCGGCTGCGTCGGATCTACTTTCTCTCCCTCGGCTCTTTTTTTTTTTTTTTTTTTTTTTTTCCCTCCTCTCTTTTTTTTTTTTTTTTTTTTTTTTCCTCCTTTTCCCCTCCCCTTCCCCCCGCTCCCCTCCCCCTCCGCCCTCCTCCGCCGGCGGCCCCAGCCTGGTTCGGGGAGGATCCCGGAGCCGAAGTTCCGCGGCGATCGGGGCTGTGGCGCATCGCTCCCCGGCGGCGCCGCCATGGGGGGGGCCCTGTAGAGCCGCCCGAGGCCCCGGGGCAGCGGCCGGGGGAGCGCCGAGCGAGCGGCACGAACATGGCAGACCGCGGGCAGTGCTGAGCATCGCCGTCTCCGCTCCGCGCTGGGCTCGGGCCCTGCCATGTAAATAACTTCTCTTCCCTCCGGATCGCACCGGTGCCAGCCCCTCCATTTTCCAGAGGGGATTTGCGAGCGGTTCCGCGGCGCTGGGCGATGTCGCACAGAGCCAGTTCGCCGGGGGTGAGTACGGCTGGCGCTGAACTTCTTTGTATCGAGGGCAGGCGGTGACAGCGGGAAGGGGCTCTCCGGGGACCGGGGACCCGCCGGGACCGGGCGGCAAACTTGGCGTGGGGACTGGGCGCCGCTGACACTCGGCACGGCGAATTCGACGCCGTTCGGTCAGAAAAAAACCCGGACCCGCGTCCAGACGTGGGTGTAGAGGTTCAACTTACACGCTCGCTGGATAATCCGCGGCCGTTTACAAAATAAAAATAAGGAAAAGGAGGGTGGTGGGTGGGAGAAAGAACCACAAAAGCCCAGCCCGCTCTGACCCGGGCGCAGCCGGGCATCCGGTCAGCGCTGCCCTGGGTACACCTACACACGTGTGCCCGCAGATAATCTTTAAAAAATACGACTTTATGTGGTTAGCTATAGCCCAACTATTTTTTTTTCCTTTTATATATTTTTTTTGGTCACTTCTTGATGTAAATACTGGCGAGATGGAAAATGGAGATAGGGTTAATTTTTCTTTAATATTTTGAAGTATTCTGTGCACGTTATTTTTGAAGAGCGTGCCATTTTAATTTTGCATGCTTTCAAAGCATACCTTTATAGTGTTAATTTTAGGTGCTCCTCCCACTGTTTTAAACTGTAGTTCTGAACTAAGAGAGAAAAATAAAAACACTTTAAAAAATAAAGTATGTTTCTAGTGCATAATGGATGGCCAGACCATCATATATGATGATTTTTGTACGAGCAGTGAGCAAATAGGTCATAAGTCAAAGTAAGTGTTACGTAACTGGCTGGCTTTAACAAACTTGGTACAACTGTAAAGAAAAAAGTCTATTTCTTCTTTTATTTGGGCAATATGAGAGGCTGGCTACCCCCTTTTTCCAGTGGCCTTACTTTTTAGCAGGTTCATTAAAAAAACCCACGCAGCATAAGAACCTGTGCTTTCAAAATATGAACCACTTAATTTCTGTAGTGTTTTGTATTTTCCTGAAAAACTCCTTCAGTCTTGTACCTAATTCTGGATACTAAACACTACAAACTCACCAGTGAATCATTGGTTAACACTCTTAGCTGGATTCTTACATAATTGAGAAACGTTCCTTCGTTAGTTTAGATTTTTGTTTAACTTTATTTTTTTTTTCTTAAAATAGTGTTATTTGGCATAGAGTTGTTGAAAGAACTGAAGATCAGTATGAAAACGGTTTGGGGCTTTTTCATGTGAAGAAATAAAGCAGTAGTGGGTTCGTACTCCTGTAGCAAAACTGAAACAACTGGGCAGACATTTAAAGGTTCTCAGTGACTCTGTACAATGCTGGGTATTGAAGTGCACACAGCTCCTGAGCTGGAGGTTACGTGCAGGGGTCTTTGTGCTGTGTGTACATCGTGGTGATGGTCGTGTGTGGTGTTTGATGTTCCTCCACAATAAAATACACTTGCTACAGAAAATAACTGCAGCTCCCAGACTGCTGAGTGCAAGTGTTTTAACCATCTACTTGTACGATAGAAGCAGGAGACAAGATAGACTTTTTTTTCTCAGTTCTGTGCGTTCAGCTGCATCTAAGTGCCATTCACTAACTTCATCGATGACTACTGTACATTTGTTTTTAAAGGGTTTGGTTATACATCCTTTGCTACTTTGTTGTAAAGGGTATTTATTTTGAGAATATACTTGGAGTTCGAGTATCTGTAGTTTTTAGTACCTTGCCTCACTTACAGGTCATATTTGTAAACTGTTTTATGGCTCTTCTTTTGTTTTGTCTGTTTTGTTCAAAGTAAAACGTAATATTGTGCCAGCATTAAATATAGATGCTTCTGTGTCAAAATACTAATTTTTTTAATAGGAATAGTAGTTAATTTTGTAGAATTATTTTGTCAGACTCTGCACTCAGTTGACTTACATATTTTTTCCTTGCCTTTTACTTTTTTCTTATTTTATTTTCTATATTATTCTCTCCTAAGCAGAAACTCCTGCAGAGTTTTGGCAAAATGTTCTTCGGAAGCCTTTTTTTTTTGGAGGGGAGGACATGGGGTGGTATTATTGTCATTTACATAATATTCCAGTAGAAAGTAGTTGCATCATGTACAGTTTCTTAATGTGACCGTTCATTGGACTTGCCTGAAAGTGATCTCTTAAGGGTAAATGGCTGAGCAGAAATTAAAAGCAGCCATGTATTTGTTTCTCCTTTTGTTTCAGGCTAGAAGGACCATTCGGTATGTGCTTTACATGTGTTTGTAGATTTACTGTATTTAATTTATTTATCTATTTAAAAATAATGGTTAAAGTATTATTTTCTCATCACTGCTGTCAAATCTTACGGTTTTGCAATTCTGGTTTCCTGTTCTGAAAGTGTGGATAGAAAACTCACAGTATGGAAAAGCATGTATTTGATGTATACTATTTAGTATAAAATAGACAGCCCAAGAGGATGGGGGACTGACTCTGGAGTGCTGTCAAAAGCACACTCTTAAACAAGCTGCAAGACACTCCTTTGTTTTATTCGGGCAGTTCCAATTTTAGTAATTACTAAAGCTCCTGGAAACCCTGGGACTTGAGAAAGAAGTATGGAAATCCAGTTTGACAGTGGGCCTTCAGCTAGTCTTTTATAATTCTGCCTTTCCTCTGCGAAATCCTTTTGGCATGTTGAGGTTCTCTGGCAGGATCCCAGCGTGTGATATCACAGATATCAGATGTCTTCTTGCGATTCATGGCATTTGCTGTGCCGCAGTGGTGCTCGCTGGGACGGCTGAGGTGAACCAGGAAATGTCATGGAAATTGGGCAGGGAAAGCGGCGTGGCAGAGAAACACTCACGTGGCTTTGGGAATAGGTGAGCGCCTTCTGTTTGACAGTGCTCACGTCTTTGTGTTTGGTAATCTGATGTGGAATGTATTCAGCAAACAGATGTGTCTTTTAGTGGTCTTGACAGATTTTTTTTTTTTTTCCCTGACATCTCAGATGGAGTTGAGTGGCAAAACACCACAGTTAAGTTTTGTCCTTTAGAAATATCTTTGATTAAAAAAAAAATGGAGCGTGATTATGTGGGACCTTGTTAGAATTTTTTTTTTTTTTTTAATCTCAGTGTTGAGGTCCAATGCCAGGCATAAGCATAGATGATATCATGCATTTGGAGGATATTTGACTCCTCCATAAGGTCTGTTGGAAGTTAGTCATAGCACTCTGCATTTCTGTCTCTTCAGGGAAGTCTCCCTCTTTCTTGTTTGTACTCACTGGTGAAATGTTACACAGTAAATGTGGCTTGTGCTGATGGTGCCTTTGTAATATAGTTAGAAAATAAAATATTTCATACTGGCATCTTTGTCCCACGTTTTCATCCTGATTTCCAAGCATTAAAAGGTAAATACTTTGTAATGCTACTTAATTAGAGAAGATGAAGGCATGGAAGAAAAGAAGAGCCTGCTTGTGTATATATTTGTTTGTTTAGCCAGGACTTGCAGTTCTTGGGTATATAATTCAGTTTCAGGAATGAATTCTTTGTTTTAGATGGAGCTTCCAACCACAAACACTTCCATGTTGTTTTTGCTCTGGATTTTCCTTTTTCTCGCTCTTTCTTCTTATTTTTAATTTCTGGGCCCTAAATGCCCCCATGCTATAAAAAGAGAAGGTAAGTTGCTTTTGGAAGACTCTGTCTAGGAAAAAGTGCATGTGAGAGCAGGTTATTACTGCCTGGTTATATAGTTTATATATAGTTTGTAGTTAACCAGTTTGCAGTCCCTGTTAGCATGTAACATCAGGTGCCATAGAGAAAAATGGGACAAACTCTGAAGAGGGCAGTTCTGGGAATAACCATTCTGTGGGGGATCTGTTTGAGGTGGAATTAGACCAGGAGGAAAAGGAGCTGCTTTTTTTGCAGAATTCAGAAGACCTCAAACAGAATTCTTATTTAGGCTTACAGTTGTGCAGAAATCTGCCTTCTTTGAATCAATTGACTTGTGAGGACACTGAGTTTAATACAGTTCGAAGGTTTTTTTGAAGCACGAGGAACAGAGTGAAAGGATGTGATGTATTTGGTGGAACAAAGAGAATGGGGTGGGGGAAGGGATGGGTTGGATGGGACAAGGATGGTGTATCTAGAATAATGAGAAGGAATGAGGTTGGAGCTTTATTTTAGTCACCTTGCCCTTAGGCTTGAGTGGGGCAATTTTGTCAGCACGGTTTTGTGGCACTATTGAGAATGTAATTAGCATGCGAGAAAACACCAGCAGTGGTCAAAGAGAGTGATGAGGGAATGAATGAATGAACCTAGAATATTTTCTGACCTTTTCAAAGGTCCTTGATCTGGGTCAAATAATAGGTGTGCTAGGTGTTGGTGTCACTGCCATGTCAGCCTTGCCTTGTGTACAGAAGGTTTAGTCACAGTTGTGGCAGAAGTCAGTCAGCATATGTTCAGGAGTGCTGTAAAATGGAGGTTAGGGTTGAGCAGTAAGTACTACTGTTAACCTTTGAGAGACTGTTCTTGTTGGAAACATTTCATTTTGACTTTGCAGTATTTTAGTAGAAGGCTTAATTGCACGTAGGAAGGGGTACAGAAGCAAGGTGGAGGGCTTTTGGAAGCATTGTGGGTTTGCAGTAGTCAGGAAAGAGGAACCCAGAGTTACAGGAATATAATCTGTAAAACAGATGGGAGATGGAGGTTGAGGAGCATGGACTTCAGTCTCTCTCTTTCACCTTAATCCACCTTGGTGAAGTAGCTTGCCTGTAAGCAGTGCTTATTCTTACGTGTATTTAGTTGTTTTTTCCTTTCTTTGTCATCTTTGTTTTCACCTTGTTAAAGGAAGCTAAAATTTAAAAATTAAGACAAATAAACAGCTTAGGGAACCATGTGAAGACATTTTTATGCAGCTCCATAAATAACAACTATTACAAGATCTTGGAAGAAGAGAGTGATGGTGAGGAAGTCTGGAAGATTCCTGAGATGGTTTGTGTGGATTGGGGTACAATCCTGCATTAACAAATCTTGAAACTGGGCTGGGGAGAGGAGTCTGCCTGTATATTTTGTTTAGATATTTATTAGTCAACAAGATGCAAAATAATTAGACGCATCTTTTTATTTCCCCCTCTGGTATATTTGTCCTCGGTAAAATCCACTTAGAATGATGAAGAATGTTTAACTATGAGGAGTTAGTAAGTTAGTTACTTTCTTCCGTTTTTTTAGAAATGCATGTAGATATTGAATCTGTCCTGATGCCTGTGGTTCAGTAACTGAGATGGTTGTGTCACTTTGCTGTAGTTTTAGAATTCTGGAGCCGAACTGGTGAATAGATACTACTATTTCAGGCCATTCTATTTCTTCCCTTGGGGATGTTTTGAAATTGGTTGACTCCAGTTTAGTTTGTTACCAGAAGGTCAGAGTTTCTGGGCTGTGCTGTGAAGGCAGGGATTGCTCTGGCCAGTTCTGACATCTGCATTCACCCATGTTGATGGAGATATTTGGCTGCTCTTATCTCTGGTGAAAGCTGAGAGATGTAAAGGTTAGGGAGAGGTAGTTCCCTTGGTCATTGATAGACCTACATACAGTTGATATGTAAACTGTGCTATATTATATTTATTCCTTTCCTCATGGCTGCCTAATCTTCAACATCTGCTGCTGACAGCTTTGCCAGTACTACAGAGGAGTTTTCATTATTGATGCCTCTGGACCTCCAAATAAAGAACTGTCAGTGAATAAGTACTGTATGGATTCATTTAATTATTAATCAGCATGATGGGGTATTCTCTAAGGTACACAATTCTGTTTCAAAGACAAGTGAAGTCAATAGAAAGTTTTCCATTGAAATAAAATAGTCATGAGAGTAAACATTCATCAGTACAAGCAAAAATTCGATAGCCTAGACTGTTCTGTACCTACTATTTTGAATAGTGCTAACTGATTTCTGCTCTGCGTGATCAAAAACTGTGGGGAGGAGGATGCTTCAGAGAAAAATAAACCAGGCATTGTGGAATAGTTTTTCATTCTTCAGATATCAAGAAAATGTGAGAACAGTTTTCTGTCAACTTAGATTCCGTGAAACAGTGCTAAGCTGAAATCACAACAATTATAAATTGCATAAACTTGTTCTTGATTTCTCTATTATTCTTTTACTGGCCAATTAGTCGTGTTTTACTCCCACTGCTTCACAGAGGCTGGCAAGAGTCACAGTTCTGTTGTGTGTGAAAAAAAAAAGGGGGGGGCATTTTGGGGTCACTCAGAGAGAACAAGGCTTATTTCTTCCTGAGCTAGATATGTTTTTCAGCCTACTGTCAGATACTTGATTTCATCAAACACAACCAGCATCTGAAAAACTGATATTACATGTTAAATTTTATCAGTGATGTAAGGCTGAATAATTTTGCATGTAGTACTCCATATCTTGTCCTTGCACTCCCCACCATCTCCTGTGCCAGAAGTTTCATACCAGGAGGCATGTAAAGAAGAGCTGCTTAGTTGGCTTTCTTGGTAAGTAAGACATATATCTGTGAGGAAGAGGAGTAGAGTTTTTCTAGGGAAGGCTGTCTTACCAGAATTTCTTTGTAATGGAAAAACCAGTGATGGTTGTGGTCTCTTCACCAGTTTATAATGACAGTTTTTTCTGACTGTTCTGTAGCATCTTCTGAGCATGAAATGACTTCTGAGAAATTTGGAAGATGTGCTGTAGTGGTATAGTTAGAGGCAGAAAAGCAATGGTGGGGTTATGTCTCTTAAGGCTCTAAGAAAAGCAAGGATTGAAGGAGGTAGTTGCATTTCAGGGAGTCCAGTTTGCAGAATCCTTTCAGTGGTTGCAGCTTGTACTGAAAGAAGATGTATCTTGAAATAATCTCTCCTGTAATCTCCTCTCCAGTCCTTCCAATAGCCTCCTAAGCCTGCTAAACTGATCAGAACTAAACTTTCTGCAGATCAGCCTATACCCTGATTCTACCTGAGCAGCAAAAGTGAAATTTACTGGCAGAGCTCTTTGCCATCCCAGTACACACAATGGGATTCTACATAATACACTTCTGTCTTTTACTGGGTTTCCTCATGGATATTGACCACATCCTTATGGAAAGTAGATGGGTGAAATGAAGCAACTTTTAGGAATGAGGATGAACTTGCCCACAGTCAATGAACACCAACTGTTTTTCATAAAACTCCTTCCTTGGCTCTTTGGTTCTGGCATTCAGAGATGCTTGTCAAATTCCAATAAAAAGATCAACCTGAGTGCTCAAAGTCAGGCCTTTATTCAAGGTGGGAGGCCAGAATAACCTTGCAGGAATCTCTCTTGGTAATCTTTAAGTGACAAGAAGAAGCAAAAAATTATAAATTCCCTATATAAAGGTAAGGTTAGAATGCTTATGGATTGGGTGTTATTTCAGATTAGAAGATAGCAGCTAAATGTCAAGTGATTGTATTTACAGGACACAGGGGCTTTAACTTATTTCTGATGTTGTGCAAGAAATTTGGTGGCTTAGGAGGATCCCTTGATCTGACAGAAGAGCTTCATGTTGCTTAAATGCAAGAAAAATAGGTGTTCTTTGTCTGTGAAGGCATCTTGTTAAAAAGCATGATTGTATGACATGAAGTTTGCCTCAGGGTTATTGTTTTGCTGTGATAGGTCATGACCTGACTAAGGGATAAGATACATAACCTTTTCAATACAGTATGGACAAAGATCCTGAATGGGAAGGTATGTAGAATGCTTGGCATTTTCTTTGCTTCCCACCATGCAGAACTAGATCTCTGGAAGCCTGTATGGGAGTCTCTGGACATCAGAAATCAGGAACCAGTCTTTTGGAGGAATGAAACCTTTATAAACCCCTAAAAGCTGCATAGTTGCAGGTTCAGTTTTTCAGTATACAGGATATTGAATACAGGGCTGGAAATAAAGTTTAGTATTGCTGAAGATGAATATTTAGCTGTGTCAGTAATCTGATGATGAACTTTCTTGGTTCAGAGTCTATTTGTAAAATAATTTGGAGAAATTACTTATTTCACAACAGCATCTGTGCTGGGTCAGATCAGAAATGTGGATGTCCCATCATTGTGTTTCCTGCAGTGGTTAAATAGGAAAGTAAGACAAAAGTAATTTTGTAATGATACTTCCCCAAACCACTAATTGCAGGAGATTGGGAAAGAATTGTGGGATTTCTGGAGTCAAGGATGGCATTGCTGTGTTAGATCTGTTGAGCATTAAAATCTCCTTTGAATGTGTCCACCCTCAATCACACAAACTTCCAGTGTGGACCATGGAGTTCCACAGCTCAGCTGTAGAGTGTGAGAAAAGCAGGCTTTCACTTGGGATTTTCTTGATCCTTCTACCTACTAGCATCAGTGATGTGTAGTAAGTGTTGGAAGAGACAGTAAATGCTGATTTTGTGATCACCTTTTCGATGTGAATTGTGGTTATGATTGTCAGGATGCTTGAAAATGTCTGTGTGGGAAAACCAGACTACACACTTTCCAAAGATGTGCACAAAATGCCAGAGATGTGGTTGAAAGCACTAGGGCACATCAGGGACATTTTATTTAAACTGAAAAAAAAATTGTGTGTGTGTAACAGGACTGCTTTTTGAAGGCAATAAGAGACAAATTGACTCCAAAAGCAGGATTTCTGGACTGTTAGCAAGTTTTGCTGTGGTTCTTAGGGCAGAAAATTTTTTCACTTTTTGCAGCCTTAAGGAGCCAACGGTATCTTGTTTTCTTATGTTAAATGTCTGTTGCATAGCTTAGATTTTGATTCATTCTATTAGTTAAATAATATTTGTATTTGGATAATGGACCTGTTTTTTATATAGCATAAATTGGCTTAATTATTCTGTGTAATATGTCTCCTGATAGAACTGGTTATTAGTGAGTTAAGGTTTCACACTTGATCATGCTGATGTCTGTGGGTCTGCAGATCTTTTAAACCCCCAGTGTATTAATGCTGTTATCAACCAAAGCTGCTGCAGCAGCTTTATTTATTTTTCCTTCCTCAAGGGTACTGTAGGGCCAGTTGGAGCATTAGCCACCAAATGCCAAGGTGGCTGTAGAGTAACTGCAGCAGCATTTCAGCATCTAATGGACCAGGTCACGTGCAAAGCCTCATTAAAATATGATTAAAGTATCCCCTTTTGTTTGTTCAGTGGAGCCAAGCCCGTGCTGGACCCTCCATTATGTTTGTGCCTTGTGCTTGGAAGTGCCTCCTGTTTTTTGTGAGGCTCCTTGTTCACCCCCCAGACCCCAGCTCTGTCCACACCTCTGCTGAAGAGGCTTTCCTTCTTCCTCTGCTCTCTTCCATCCACTGCTGATTAAATGTGAGGAAATGAAAATGGTGTCTGCTTTCATTTAAAGATAGTCTGCTAAAGACAAATATGGAGCTTCTGTTGTCTGGGGGTGTCTCCTGCTTTCCTGTACCTCTGCGTTTTAACTGCTGAAGACTGGGGTGTGGGGTTTTTTGTTTGTTTGTTTAGGTTTTGGGGTTTTTTTCTGGTATTTAATTAGTAATCTAGACTTGCAGTTAAAGAACCGGCATAAATTATGTTGGTAATTTGCCATGACCACCTGTGGTAGTACATAAATAATGAGAGAATAACAAAAACTTACAACTGAATTAAAAAATAAAAAGGATTTTGTTACGCTTTCTAACACATGCTTTCATAGCTCGTCTGGAAGCAGTAAAAAATGGGCTGTTCCTTAGGCTTATTTTTTGTGAAACATGGAAATCAGTATGCTTAAAGCTCAAAGACTCATAGCATGAATCCACAAATTTAGTTTATATGTTTGATCACATATCTCCTTGACAGTACCCATGGACAGCTTAAACTTACAGAAACATGGTGTAGTTGATTAAGTCCTATGATCAGTGTAATAACTGGAGAGGGACAGCAGACTCCTTGAGGCCACTGCAATTGGAGCAAATGAAGAGTATTATTTCCAAATCAACGTGTTGCAGAGGAAGAAGGGATAGAAAATGCTATAAAAGTTCTTAGATCTGGCTTTTCTTTTGACACTCTGTGAAATCAGATGATTTGGCACTTGTAACTGCTGTGGGTAAGAGGCGTTCATAAGAAATAAAATAAAATGTATATGTGGCAGTGGTGGGGGAGGCGTCTGTTCTGAAAACATCTGAGATGCTGGAAAACTTGTCCCCAGTGGGAAAGAGAAATTGCAAAGCTGGCACTGAGGCTCACTGCTTATGCTTATGTGGCCATATTTAGAAAAGGATCAACACTAGGAACTGAATTATTAGAGAAGTGAGTGACTGGAGGGATTGAACATAAAGGAAATTATTTCTATCTCGCTTGTTTGTTTGAGTTGGGCCAGACGATGATGCTGTGGGAGGGCTGCAAACCCCAGACTTGTGCTGCCTGTATGGAGTGAATCTGGAGATGAGTTTGAGGAGGTCAAGCAAGCATTGATTGGTTTGCAGGTAGAAGATGAGCAGGCATGAAAACGATCCTCTTGACTTGGAAAGGTCTGGAAGGACTTGATGGAGCAAGATGCAGGTTTGCTGTGCTGTGTGAGGCTCCTGCTTTCAGTACATCTTGCAGACATTCGTGTGTATAAGTAAAGCAAACAACAGCCAATTAAAAAAAACAACACTGCATTTCAAAGAAGTTGTATATATATATATATAAAAAAACTGTCTTATTAAAAAATACTTGTCAGTGTAGCAGCACAGTTCATCACAATTTTTTGCATCTGTGTGGCAGTTTTAGTTTGTTGTGGTTTTGTTGCAGAAGAACAGATTATCTATATAAATTAATTAATTTGGGGTGGGATTAAAACAACACTTCTAAAGAGAGATCCAGGAGGAATGCTTTCATAGTTTTTAGGAGCAGTTAAACTACCCTTCCCCCGTTTTTTTTTGCTCTTTTAAGAAGTGGTTCTTTTTGTTCCAGTCATCAAGACTCATTTTGAAAGACTTATTTTTCTGGTTTTGGCAAAATAGTTGATCAGCGCGACTGGCAAGGAACTGCTGTGGAGCAACAAAGAATT